>NC_062284.1:117311461-117614491 GCF_902655055.1 Lutra lutra
AAACACCAATATTTAAGAGATGTATAGAGACAGTCGTGGAAAGGGAGGAGAAGTCAGGAAAGGAGGAGGAAAGTCTACCAGACGTAGTTCATAAGAACCACTTTCCTGGAGAAGAAAGAGGTTTAATCAGGAACCACTCTCCTGGAGAGGAAAGAGGTTTAATCAGGAGAGAGATCTATCAGTCTAATGAGTCAGAAGGATCTGGAAAATAGGAACTGATTAAGTGTGTCTTGGCTTTGGTAGTTAGGATAGGAGGTCATTGATCTCAGCAAACACAATTTGAGCAAAATGATAAGGATGGAAGTCAAATATGAATGAATTTGAAGAGTAAATAGAGAATGGAGAAGCAAAGATAAGGAGAGTAGAGTTCTTATTTTGAGAAACAAAGATTAGAAGGAGAAGTGACAGGGTGGTAGAAGGGAGTTTATAGTCCGTTTGGAAGGAATATAAGGACAACAGACTAATACTTTTTTTTTTTTAAAGATTTTATTTATTTATTTGACAGAGATCACAAGTAGGCAGAGAGGCAGGCAGAGAGAGAGAGAGGGAAGCAGGCTCCCCTCCAAGCAGAGGGCCCGATGTGGGGCTCGATCCCAGGACCCTGAGACCATTACCTGAGCCGAAGGCAGAGGCTCAACCCACTGAGCCACCCAGGCGCCCCCAGACTAATACTGTTATGTTAAAGTGCATCTCACGGCATTGTTCATGTCTCAGGTTTAAGTAGGAAAAGCTGAGTGCAAGTAGCTGAGCGTATTGATTAGAACTATTATAAGAAAGATTTTCATCTTTCCCCATTCAAATTATGACCACTGTCGTAGTGGTATTTTGGTCTGGTGGGTTCAGGTGTTATCAGTGGTATAAGAACACTTTCACAAACTGTGTTCAATGGCATTTCATCTGAGTTCCTGTACTGTGATACTCCCATTGTACATTTAAGACATGTGATTCTTACTTGTATATCTCCATGATTCTTCCCAATATTTTATGTAGAAATCAGATATTTTGGTTAAATCAGAATTCATGAGGCATATGTCAGGGGCTCTGCTTCAATTATTATTATACATTCAAGGGATAACGCTCTTAGGTGAAAATTTCTTTATAATGGGCTTTACTTCAATCATCATTGAAAGTTTAATTTTTTTATTGCTGTTCAGACACAGTGTTTTATGTGTATTTATGTTTGGAATATGAAAACAATAGCTAAAATGGAAGAGGCCAAAAATCCAGTGTTGCCAAGGGTATAGAGCACCTGGAACTCTTGTACTCTGCTGGTAGAAGTGTAAATTGGTGAATCATTTTGGAAAAATATATCAACTACGGCAGATCAAGTGCATAAACTATGTTCAAGCTATACCTGACAAAATTCTAGAACATGCAGACTAGTTGAAAGCAATAGAAAACCATTTAGTGGTTACTTGAGGATGAGGCAAGGGAAAGTAAGGAGGGATGTATTGGAAAAAGGTGTGAGAAAACTTTTGGGGTTGGTGGGTTATTCATTTTCTTGATTGTGAAGATGCTTTTACAAATGTATACATATGTTTGACTCATGAAATTATACATTTTATTTATTTATTTATTAAAAAAAAAGATTTTATTTATTTGACAGAGATCACAAGTAGGCAGAGAGGCAGGCACCCCGAAATTGTACATTTTAAATATGTGCAATTTACTGCAAGTTAGTACTTAACTAAGGCTGTAAAAAAAGTAAATAAAATCGTGGAAGAAAACGCACTATTATTTTTTCTTTTCCTTTCTTCTAAAGATATTTATTCATTTATTGGACAGAGAGAGACACAGCGGGAGACGGAACACAAGCAGGGGGGAGTGGGAGAGGGAGAAGCAGGCTCCCTGCTGAGCAGGGAGCAAGATATGATATGGGCTCAATCCCAGGACTCTGGGATCATGGCCTGAGCTGAAGGCAGATGCTTAATGGCTGAGCCACCCAGGAGCCCTCTTTCTTTTTTAAAAGATTTTATTTATTTATTTGAGAGAGAGAGAGCACGAGCAGGGGGCAGGAGGATGGGCAGGGGGCAGGAGGATGGGCAGGGAGAGGGATAGGGAAAAGTAGAAGCAGACTCCCCACTGAGTAGTAACCCTGATGTGGGGGTTTGATCCCAGGACCCTGAAATCATGACCTGAGCCTAAGGCAGATGTTTAGCTGACTGAGCCACCCCCGTGCCCCTACTTTTTTCTTTCAAATATTATCGTTATCTTAAGGTGATTGGATTATTGATAATTTTTATTTTTTTCATATAGTTTTAAGTATTTTTCATATTTGCTGCCATGGCTATTATGCATTTCTTTAATTTTTAAGTGAGAAATTATTTCATATGTACAAAATAGTACTTTTGACACATCCGTAGATTTAGAGTACAAATAAAAGCCACTGTACTGGGGTGCCTGAGTGGCTCAGTGGGTGGAGCTTCTGCCTTCGGCTGGGGTCGTGATCCCGGGGTCCTGGGATCGAGCTCCGCATCGGGCTCTCTGTTCAGCGGGGAGCCTGCTTCCCTTCCTCTCTCTGCCTGCCTCTCTGCCTACTTGTGATCTCTGTCAAATAAATAAATAAAAATCTTTAAAAAAAAAGCCACTGTACTTATATCATGCTTTAGAGCTAATACGTTGTCAGTATTTTCAAAGCCCTGATTTTATCTTTTTCTCTGCATCTTTTTTTTTCCACACTCCTTGATTTTCTATATAGTTTTGCTACATAGGTGTGTATTCATAAATAATATAAAGTTTAGTTTTGTCTATTCCATGACTTTTTTTGCACATTATATTTATGAGACTCATTGATATTGATGTTATAGTTCATTTACTTTTTATTGTTCTATGTCATTCCATTGTATGACTTTACCATCGTTTATCCATCTCCCTGTTAATGGATATCTAGAGGTGTTTTCAGTTTTCTTTTTTTTTTTATTTAATTTTTACTTTTTGCCATTAAAAACTTCTATTATGGCCTTTTTTTTTTTTTTTAAGATTTTATCCATTTACTTGAGAGAGGGTGTGTGAGTAGGGGGAGGGGCAGAGGGAGAAGGAGAAGCAGACTTCCCACTGAGCACAGAACCCAGCACGGGGGCTTGATCCTGGGACCCTGAGATTAAGACCCAAGCTGAAGGCAAATGCCCAGCTGACTGAGCCACCCAGACGCACCTGTTAGGGCCATTCTAATCCATGTCTCTGCCTAGGAGTAGAGTTGTGGGTCTTCTGTTCTGCTAGATAATGCTGAATTGTTTTATAAAGTGGTTGTACCAGTTTATACTTTCACAGGCAGTGTGTTAAGTGTTCATTTTTTAAAAAAAAATTTTTTTAATTTGACAGACAGAGATCACAAGTAAGGCAGAGAGTCAGGCAGAGAGAGAGAGAAGAGGAAGCAGCAGGCTCCTTACTGAGCAGAGAGCCCGATGTGGGGCTTGATCCCGGGACCCCAGGATCATGACCTGAGCCGAAGGCAGAGGCTTTAACCCACTAAGCCACCCAGGCACCCCTTAAGTGTTCATTTTGTTCACTTCCTCAACATTTGAGACATTTGTACAGTATTTGTAGTTATCTGAATTGTTTCTTTTCAACAGTCTGGTGGATGAGAATGGTACTCCTTTAGAGGTTTAGTTTACATTTCCCAAACCTTCCAGACATCATGAGATGTCTGTTTTTTGCCTATTTTTTTTAACTTTTATAATTTGATTTCTAGAAGTTGTTTTTATTTATTTGTGGTACTAATTCTTATCAGTTATGCATGTGGCAAATATCTTTTCCCCAATAAGTGGCTTGTCTTACTTTATGTGGTGTTTTTTCTATTCGTTTACTTTATGTGGTTTTTGGTGGATGCAGTGTATAGTGTAGTTGAATGTGTCAGCCTTTTCCTTTACAGTTTGTGATTTTGGCATCTTGTTTGACACATCTATCTCTCCCTTGAGGTTGTAAAGATACAGTCTGATATTTTCTTCTGAAAGCTTTAAAATACTGCCTTTCATATTTTTTATGTCTTTAATCCATGTGGCATTGATTTTTGTGTGGTGTGAGGTGGGGATCCAGTTTCATTTTTTTTCATTATGGGTAATCAGTGTTTCCCAGAATCATTTACTGAATATTCTGGTTTTCCTCCCAGTGATCTATAAGCATCATATGTCAAGTTTCTATATATGTGTGTATATGTTTCTTTGTTTGGTCTCTTTGTGTATCCTTGCCTGAAATCTTATTTACTATAGTTGTGTAAAGAGACAGGATACCTAAAAGAATGAGTCATCTACTCATAGTTCTTTTAAAACTAGACTCCCCTTCAAATTAATTTTTTTCTAAAGTAGACTTTTCTTTGGAATATATTTTTAATCTTAAATATCTACTGTAATCCACTGAGGTCACAAATAATACTGAAGCTACTTTACTTTTTTATCATTTATTTAATTTTTTTAGAGAGGGAAATGGGGTAGGGACGGAGGAGAGAGAGAGAGAGAGTGCGAGCGAGTGAGAGAGAAAGAAAATCTTAAGCAGGCTCCGCTCCCAGCATGGAGCCCCACATGGGGCTTGATCTCACAACCCTGAGATCATGGTGCTGAAATTGAGAGTTGTATGCTTAACTGACTGAGCCACCCAGATGCTCTGTAAAACTGAAGCTACTTTAATGTAGACTGTATCAGGCTGTCTTTGGTTTTTGCAAATCCTGTCCTAACTCACTGGAGTTCATTTTAACTTGAGAAGTAAATATAGAATTTTCATTTTGGGAATATAGTTAAGATATTTAGGAAAACCTTCACACTGCAAATAGCTAAGAATATTTATTTAAATTTTTAAAAAAGGTACTTAGGAATTAATATGCCAAAATATAAAAGAAAGCTGAAAATCTGAGAGTAAAGGAGCCCTTAAGTCTTATTTGCTCTGAGAGCATTTGCTAAACTGGGGGAACTTAATTAGATTTGATTAAGAACTTGGTGAATTTGTAGGAGGCATAGTTAGAAGTCAGCCCTGGGCTTTTTCAAGGCAAGCTAACAAAAGACTCTCTGCCTTTAATTCTGAGATTCCCAAGGTGTGTGGTGTCAAGGACTAAAACTCACCCTACCTCTTTCAAAGATCTGTAAGGAAAGTTGCCTTGATGCCAAGTAAAATGAGGGAAGAAAACCTGTCCTCGGGAAATTTTAATAACCAGTGCATGGGCAGTGGTAGGGCCTGGTTCACGTCACCTTGGTGGTCCAAAAACATTTCATGATGTAATTTTTTTAATATCTTAGTTTTCTTTATATATAATTCACATACCATAAAATTCACCCTTTTGAGGTGTACAGTTCAGTGGTTTTTTATGTGTTCACAAAGCTATGCAACTATCATCACTAATTCTAGAACATTTTTCTTTAGCCCGGAAAGAAACGTACACATTAATAGTCACTCCTCATTTCCTCCTCTCCCCCCAACCCCTGGCAGTCACTGCTGTACTTTCAGTTTCTATGGCTTTGCTTATTCTGGGCGTTTCATATTAATGAAATGATACAATATGTGGTCTTTTGTGTCTTGCCTTTTTCACTTAGCATAATGGTTTTAAGGTCTATCCATGTTGTAACACAAATCAGTATTTCATTCCTTTTAATGGCGGAATAAGATTCCCTTCTGTGGGTGTAACATTTTATTTTTCTGTATGTTAGGTGATGGACATTTGGGTCATAGTCACTTTTTGGCTATTATGAATGATAATAATAATATAATGCTGCCATGAACATTTGTGTACAAGTTTTTGTGTGGATATATATTTTTCATTCTCGTAGTATAAAAGACCTAGGGAGTGAATTCTTGGGTCATATGGTAATTCTGTTTTTAAGTTTTTGAGGAACTGGTGAACCATTTTCCAGAGCAGTTGCACTATTTTTCATTCTCACCAACAATCAGTGAGGATTCCAGTTTCTCCATATCTTTGCCAACACTTGTTTTTGTCTATCTTTTTGATTATAGCCATCCTAAGTGTATGTGGATTGGTATCTCATTGTGGTTTTCATTTGCATTTCCCTAATAACTGATGGTGTTAAGCACCTTTTCATGTGTTTATTGGGTATTTATCTGTCTCTGGAGAAATATCTATTCACATCCTTTGCCCATTTTTCAACTAGGGTCTATGTCGAGGTATGAATTTAAAATGATTTGGTAAGGGGCACCTGTGTGGCTCAGTCAGTTAAGCATCTGACTCTTGATTTCGGCTCAATTCTTGATCTCAGGGTTGTGAGTTCAAGCCTGATGTTGGGCTCCGTGCTGGGCATGGAGCCTGCTAAAATAAAATAAAATAAAATAAAATAAAATAAAATGGTAAACAAATGCAGATATTCTCTGAGAGTATATTTTCATCTTTGGCTTAAAAAAGTTCTACAAGTAAAATTTCAAGGTCACTGAATAATTTGTCAAAGATAGTCAAATGCACAGGAAATAAGACAACCTGAATAAGAATTAGCAGAAATAACAGATAGACATAAACTTACAAAATCTTACATATTGGAATTGCCAGTCATAGATTATTAAAATAACCATTATGGGGGGATACCTGGGTGGCTCAGTCAGAAGAGCAATCTAATTCTTGCTTTCAGCTCAGCTCATCATCTCAGTGTTGTGAGCGCCCTGCTCAGCAGGGAGTCTGCTTGAGATTCTCTCTCCCTCTCCCTCTGCCCTTCCTCCCCCAACTCAAATAATTAAATAAAGCTTAAAAATTTAAATAACTATGATGGGCTATATTTAATAAAATAAAAGCCAAGTTCTTTTTTTTTTTTTCTAGTCACTTTTGAGATTTCCTCTTTATCACCAGTTTTGACCCATGTTGTTATAATGTGTCTTGGCGTGGTTTTCTTCATATTTCCTATGCTTGATGTTTGTTGAGGTTCTTAGATCTGTGGTTGGTAGTTTCAAATTTGAAGAATGTTGATATTGTTTCTTCAAATATTTTTTTCTGCCTCCCCCATCTCCTTCATGGACTTCGGTTACATGTATATTAGGCTGTTGGAAATTGTCCCATGGGCCACAGATGCTCTTTTGTCTTTATTCTTCTTTGTTCTTTGTTTCATTTTGGGTAATTTCCTTAACTATATCTTCAAGTTCATTAAACTTTTTTTTGGCAATATCTGATCTGCTTTTAATCCCATCCAGTGTATTTTCCATCTCAGATACTGTAATTTTCATCTTTAGAAGTTGGGTCTTTTTTTTCTATCTTTCATGTCACTTCTTTTTGAACATATAGAGCCAGTCAGATGGTTTTAATATTCTTAAATGTCCATGTTATTTCTAGGTGGGACCCAGATTTGATTTTTCTTTTCTTTTCTTTTCTTTTCTTTTCTTTCTTTCTTTCTTTCTTTCTTTCTTTCTTTCTTTCTTTCTTTTTCTTTCTTTTTTTTTGCATGTTTGGGAATTTTTTATTAGATGCCAGAATTGTACTTTGTGTGCTGGATGTTATTTAGATTTTTATTAATTTTTTTTTTTTTTTTTTTTTTGCTTTGGAACATAGTTTTTTTGAAAATGGTTTGATCCTTTTGAGTCTTGCTTTTTAAATTTGTTAGGTGGAAAGCAGACTAGCATTTAGGGCTCTTTATTTCTCACTAAGGAAACCAGACCCTTCTGAGTATTCTACCCAATATCCTGTGAATTATGTGGTTTCCCAGTTTGGTTGGTGGGGACAGGCATTAATACCAACATTCATGGGTGTTGGTATGGTTTTTGTAATCTTTTCTGGTAGTCTTTGCCCAGACTTGTAATTTGCTTGCACACATGCTCTGATCAGTACTCTGCTGGGTACTGGAGTGGGACCTTCTACTGACGTTGTGGTTCTCCATACACCTTTCTGCCCTCTAGGAGTTGTCCAAGCAAACTCTGTCTGCTTTATTCTTATTCATGGAAACTTGTTTCCTTTCCTGCATTCCTCCCCCATAGTCCCCAGTTCATTATCTTAAAGGTCATCCACCTTTTCCCCAGAAGCAGTAATCGTTTTTAAGCAGTCCTCCCACAGCCCTCTCAAGTATTTGCAGGCTGACTGGGGTCAGAAATGTGGTTTGATGAATTTATTAAGAGTTTTTATATGAGCTGGTTGTTCTGCTTTTTTCCCTTATCTATCAACTACATAGCTGATTTCCTATTATATTCCCAGCATCATATAGGGTGCTAAGTGTGAAGTAGAAACTAAGTATATATTGCTTCTGAAAAGTTTATATTCTAGACGGGGAGAGAGAACAAGTGGTACAAATGTCAAGAAAAATATAAATTTTTTTTAAAGTTCACTAGATGTTTACAAATGAGAGAAATTAATATAGTCTGAGTGGTCAAGGAATGCATTCTTTAAACTAGGGCTGAGAAGGGATTTTGAAAATATATAAATTTCTAAAAAATATTTATTTTAGAAAGGGAGAGAGAAAATGAGCTGGGGCAGGAGCAAAGAGAGAGGGACAGGCCGACTCACTCTGAGTGCAGGGGGCCCGATCTCATGACCCTGAGATCATGACCTGAGCCAAAATCAAGAGTTGGATGCTCCACCAACTGAGCCACCCAAGTGCCCTGAAAATGTATAAATTTTTTAAAAACAAATTTGTTACAAGATGATAATGGAACAAAAGATGCTGTTTATAAAGGACATATACTTAACAAGGAAAGTTCTGCACTTATATGAAAAAAACTGTAAAAACTCCCAAAGATACAAATGCAGTTTTGAACAAATGTTCTGGGTAGGCATACACAACATCTAAAGAAGGTCAGGTTTTTCTAAAATCATTTATAAATGTAACAGAATCCTAATGAAAATACCATTCGGTTTTTTCTCCTGGGGCTAGACAGATTATGAAGTTTATTTGCAAGAACTGATAAGCAGGATAGATAGGAAAACCTTGAAATTGAAAACCAGTAGGGATGGGAGCTAGCCCTCTTACATACGTAAGCCTGTTGTTATAAGCCATTATAATTTTAAAATGTGGTACAGGAAAAGACAGACCAAGTGCAGAGAATAGAAAATACAGAAATAAGCCCAATTTTATATAGAAATTTAGTCTGTAATAAAGACAGCATTCTAAAATCATTGACGAAAATATGGAATTTTAAGTAAATGGTGATGTTTTGATACCAGAATAGCCAATTGGGAAAGGAAGGATTGGCTCTACTTCTCATAATGCATACCAGGCTGTTAGTATAGAAGGTAGTAACACCGTGCTAAGTATTAGAAGAAACCATGAGTGAAGTCTTTTATGACCTATGTATGAGGAAAACTTTCTTGTGACTCCAAATCCAGAAGCAAAAAGGGAAAACACAGATAAGTAAAACTACATGTGTGTGTATCCAAACACTCGTATGTTTCTATTTATCTGTGTGTATATATATTTATATATACACTTATTTATACACACACATTCTCTTCCTTTCTCAGCAGAGAATACCATAACAAGGCAATGATACACTGGAAGAATGTTTGCCACTTAATATCATGGATAATGTGTTAATCTCTCAAATATATAAAAATCCTCTAAAACTGAGGCAGAAATGACCAAAATAGCTTTATAGAAAGATGAGCAAGAGATAATGAACAGGGAATTCATAGAAACAAATACAGATTAGCCTTTTATGAAAAGGTGCCCACCTTCACACTGAAAGAGATGCAAATTAAAACAACACAAGATGGGGTGCCTGGGTGGCTCAGTGGGTTAAGCCTCTGCCTTCCATTCAGGTCATAATCCTAGGGTCCTGGGATTGAGTTCTCTGCTTAGCAGGGAGCCTGCTTCCTCCTCTCTCTCTCTCTCTCTGCCTGCCTCTCTGCCTACTTGTGATCTGTGTCTGTCAAATAAATAAATAAAATCTTAAAAAAAAAAAACCACACACACAACATGAGATACCATTTCTTTCCCGTCGGATGGGCAAAAGTCCAGCATTTTGACAAATTGTTGGTGACCGTGTTTGGAAGCAGAGCTCGGGTATTACACTGAGAAGATGCAGCTTATGACCTGCTAAAGGGGGAGGTGTAAGTCATCTCTGGGGGTTGGTGGTAGCTCCCTCATCATCTGAGTTCCTGCTTTGGGGAAGTGGAAACCCCCCGGGGTTGATTTGATTAAAGGCGCCATTTCAGTACACCCACACAAAAGAAGTAAAGTCAGAAGATTTGTTACTTACAGATCCCAGAAACAATTGGGGACACAGAGATGAATTAAGAATTGCTATGAATTGATAACTCTTTAGTCTGGGTGATAGGGGTTTTCTTATACCATTTTATCATCTTTTGTAAACATTTGAAATTTCCCATGAAAAATGTATGGAGTATAAGTATGCATAAATGAAGAGAGTGCATTTGGAATTAAGTCAGTGAGGCCAGGGTGGGCAATTGGATGTGAAGTTCTTCAACAATTTTATGTTCCTGATTAATTTATAACAGACTCCTGGGGCACCTGACTGGCTTAGTTGGTATAGCACGTGACTCTTGATCTTGGGGTTGTAAATTCAAACCCCATGTTGGGTGACGAGATTACTTAAAAAAAAAAAGTAAAAAAAAAAAAAAGAAAGTAAAATAAAACCGACTCCCTTTATTTCCAATTTATGGAAATTTGTTATTTGTGGTTTAGGTAGCTGGTATCTGAGTGTGTGTGGATGTATGTAATACTCTTTGTGTAATTCTAAATGTTAAACCAACTTATAAAGTATGAAGTTGTTTATTGGCCCCATTATAGGATCTTTGGATTTCCAAAAGAATTGATGTGGAGGAAGTAAAATTTTTCTCACACTTTTTATGTGTGCCATATTTTCTTGGAGATTTTGCTTGGGCATTGATTTGGATATACCTGGCAAAAAGGAAAATTGAGGGTGGAATTTTTTTTAATAAATTATTTTTAATTAACATATAATGCATTATTTGCCTCAGGGGTACAGGTCTGTGAATTGTCAGGCTTATACACTTCCCAGCACTCACCCTCCCCAATGTCCATAACCAGTGGCTTTAACCCACTGAGCCACTGAGACACCCCAATTTTTCTTCTTTTTTTCCAGATTTAACATTGAGATCGTTCAGTTAGTGATTTTTTAGTATGTCACTTTAATAACTTATAAGGAGCCTGGCTCATACAAAATTACATATAAGATGAAAAATCTATCTTCCTCTAAACATTTTTGCTTTGTATCCCTCATTCATCTTAGAAAGACAGATAATATGACTTATTTAGTGATACCTAATGGCATTAAGCATGATCATGTTAACTTGTTTTCTATTCTACCAACAGATTAATACTAAAATTGGAAGTTTATCAATTGCTGAATATTGGAAATTGGATGTAATGGCAGCAGAATTTATAAAGAGTTGCTGTAGAGGATGTTTCTATGGTGACACAGAAAAACATAATTGTGAGTTTGGCTTCTTTTGACTTCAACAAACATGTATTTAGTGTCTTTTTTATTTGTGGCATTTTATAATATAAAGATAAGTGAGACGTATTTCCTAACTTCATGGGGGAGACAGAAACATAAATAAGAGGCATAGTAGGTAAGTATTAAAGTACCCTGAGGTCTGGAGGGAGAGAGATAAATTCAACATTAACCCCGGAGACACCATGGGACATTACCAGGGAGAGGATGGCATTTGGTATGGGAGTCTAGAGAGGATTTCGGCAGCTGGGTCGGAAGAAGGAAGTAAGAGAAGGTAAAAATTGGACCTGGGTGTGAGAGGTGGCTGACATTGTACAGGCAAAGGCAGGGAAAGAAAAGTGTTGGGTGTGTTTGGGGACAGTATACTCTGGCAAATGCTTTCATTTGAATAAAGACGATTTCTAGTTTACGAACAGTGCATTAAAAAACTGCCTTTCACAAATGAAAGACTACTGGAGAGGAGACCCATTATTTCATCAAGACCCCACATTTATAAAGGACTCCTGGAGAGTTCCCTTTCAATTGCATGGTCTCCTCCTCTCTTCTGACTTGTGACGGGAACTTTATTTTTCTCTGGCTTTCTCTTGTATTCCTTCATCTAGAGTATAGCTTCCTAGTATATGTGAGTATGAAGGCTTCTTTTTGCATTAAAACATTTCATAATTCCTACACAGTAGTAGTTGTACTTTCGTTTCTGAAGTCAACAGACAATACTAATTGTACATAAGAGATGAACTCTGGGTGTCCTTTACATCCCCATCCGAAGTCATCAGCCTTTGAGACAGGGACAAAATGGGTCACAGAAGCTAGAACAGGGAAAGTTGCCATTATATTAGGGTAAAAATACATTTTTTTTTTGTAATTGGGTGAAGTTTTTGTAGACTTGGAGACCTTTAGCTTCTTTTCAGAATACTTTTATATATTTAAGACTGATGTTAACCACCAGTACTGACAACAAGAATTGCTTTGTTGACAGTATTTTACTTAAAAGCATCATGGAATTAACTACAAAATAAACTTGTTTTCCATCTGTGAACTCTTTTGTAGGAATGAGTTTCTTTAAAAACTGCTTTTACCATTATGATAAGTTGGTATACTTCAGAAATAGTATATTAATTTCTCAAATATTGCCTGGACAGAATTAATGTAGATTCCAGAAGTGCTTGATAGGAAAACTACGTAGAGGTTTCTATATTAGCAGTTTGTTCTAAAATGATGAAGTAAGTACCAAAGTTTGCTAACTTTAGATTATTAGAGATAACTCTACATTCATATTTGTGATTTTTCTTTTTTCTTTTGTTTTTTCTTCTTTTACATGCAGTTTCCAGGGAGAGAGACTTTCAAGCAGCAGTCTCAGAGACTCAGGATACCCCTGTCTCTGTCCCTCCGTTGACTGCTGTTTCGGTAAAGCCTCAGGTTGGCTGTACTGAGGATTACTTGCTTTCCAAATTACCATCTGATGGCAAAGACGTACCATTTGTGGTGCCCAGGTTTAAGCTCTCATATGTTCAGCCCAGGGTACCAGGAACTCTGTCACATCTGGAGGAACTTGAAGGTAAAAAAATGACACGCAGGATTTAAAGATCAACGCATAGCATTTAAATGCTATTGTTTCTGTGATTTTGCTCTTTTATAACTTGAGAGTTTTAAAATTTTTTATGTATAACTTTTTATTTTATTTTTTTTTGTTTTGCTCTTTCTGCAGAGGAACTTAATGTATAATATTTTTGAAAGGTCCCATTATGAAATCTGATCACAACCAACACACATTTGTGTGTAGATGTGGCCTTTTAAAAAAAATTTAAAATCAATTAACATATAGTGTATTGTTAAAGAGTTTAGTGATTCATCAGTTGCATTTAACACCCAGTGCTCATTCCATCACATGCCCTCCTTAATGCCCATCACCCAATCACCCCATCCCCCCACCCACTTCCCCTCCAGCAACCCTAAGTTTGTTTCCTATGATTAAGTGTCTCTTGTGGTTTGTCTCTCTGGTTTCATCTTTTTTTTTTCTTCCCTTCCTCTGTGTTCATCTGTTCTGTTTCTTAAATTCCACAGATGAATGAAATCATAGGATATTTGTCTTTCTCTGACTGACTTATTTTGCTTAGCATAATATTCTAGTTCCATCCACGTCCTTGCAAATGGTAAGTTTTTTTTTTTTTTTTGAATGACTGAGTAATATTCCATTGTATATGCAACTTCTCAGTCTAAATAGCCACTTGAGTGAGATAGATTCATTGGGTAGATTTTGGCTGATGTTAGAGGCCAGTGGAATTATGATGATAAGAAGAAACAACATGAAATTCTTGTATTTTAAAAATAATTTGCTTTAGTCCATTGAAACACTGTCACAATGTTTTCCCCCCTCAAAATTTTTTTGTGAAAAATTTCAAACATACAAAGAAGTTGAAAGACTATAACAGTGAATACCCATATATCCACCACATAGAATTGATCATTAATATTTTACCATACTTTATCACATATCTATCTATCGATTCCTGTATCTGTTATTAACCCTTTATGAGTTGGAGCGGGGTGGAGAACACATTTCACAATAAATTGAAGACACTGATACATTTCCTTCCGAATACTTAAGCATATATATACTTTATCAAAAGAGTTCAGTGTCTGTTTACAATTTTCTTCTTTTGACATAAACCTTATACAAAATGAACTGCCTCAGTTTTGAGTTTGTTTTTGTTGAGTTTGGACAAATGCATGTAACATTGTAATCCAAACTCCTATCAAAATCTAGAATATTTTTCCAAATATGATTTTCTGCCCCATCCTTTCTTCTCATTCTGGAACTCCAATTAGACAAATGTTGGACCTTTTTATATTGTTTTATGGGCCTCTGAGACTTCTTTTGCTTGTTGTTCACCATTTCCCCTACCCTTAAGATTGGATATTATTGATTTTCAAGTTCACTGTCTCTTTCCTCTGTCATACAGCTGTTAAGCCCATCCAGTGAATTTTTATTTTAGACATTGTGTTTCTCAGTTGTTGAATTTACATTTGGTTCTTTCTCATATATTTTGTTTCTTTGCTGTGATTTTGTTTTCTTTTTTTTTTTTTCATTACCATAAGCCTATTTTCTTCTATGTCTTTGGGCTTTAATATGTTTCTCTGTTAATTCTAACATCGGAGTCATTTAGGTTTGGATTCTAAGGTTTGTCTTTTTTTTGGGGGGGGAATGGGTCACCTTTCCATGTTTCATTGTGTATGGAGTAATTTTGGATTGTATTCTGGGTTTGGAATGTTGTGTCATGGACACTTTAGAATCCATTATATTACTCTGAGGTAAGAGGGTCCCCCCCGCCTTTTTTTCTTTCTTTTAACCAGGCGATGAACTTTGTTGGACTATGCTGCAAATTCTGTGTCTTTGATGGCAGCTCTTATCTCACCTTGGTTTTTGTATCCTTAGTTGGAGTCTGTCCCGCATATGTGTGGCTCAGGGATCAGCCAGATGTTTGAGCAGACTTTATTCACAGAATTTGGGGCTTTTTCCTTTCTAAGATACCCACCTTACTTTCTAGCAGCTGTGGTTGCTCTGAACTCTACCCTCTGGTTCTTTAGGCCAGAAAGAGTGTGGATTTTCTTTTGGCATTTTATCTGCCCTGTGCAGCACCAACTTTGGCTTGTGCTAAAGCAGACAGTCATTAAAAACAGGTGGCCATTCCCTTTCTTCCAAGAGTCAGTGCTGTCCTGAATATGCCCTGCTTCTGCTCAGTCTCCAATCCCTTCAGGGTTTTTGGTCTACAGTGTACTGTTGTTATCTGCAGGAGACTTGGGTTTGGTAGGAGTGATCCATCTTCCTTCCATCTTTACTTCTTTCCTTCCTTGCTTCCTTCCTCCCTCCCCCCTCCCTTCCTTTCTTCCTTCTTTCTTCAAAAGAGGAACCCCATGCTTGGCCCACCACCTAGTTTTGCATGGCAGCAGTGTCTCTCAAAAGCAGTGTTTACAAGCTCTTGGCCACAGCACACCCTGATCATTGGTCTTCCTCTTTCTCTCGTACTTGTTAACAGGATTGGGATTAAACTATATAAACAGTTTGGTAATCTGTTTTATTCTTGTCACACATTGTGAACATGTTTTCATGTTCATTGCTTTTTAATGGCCCCGTAGTATTAAATATGTAGATGTACCATAATTTATTTAATAAATTCTGTATTCTTAAACATTTAGGGTATCTTATGTATTATTTTCATAATCAGAAAATAAGAAATACCTACCTGGCTATATGTGGTAGTTCTTCTTTTGTCTGTTTTACTAGGTCACTGGAAAACAGATTGCTTTTTGATTTGAATGAATGAAGAAATGGGTTTACACTTAAATTATAGGCTCAGTGAGTATGTGGTAAAGCCATCTGATTTTGATCATATTGGAGAGAAAGATGACTCTATTAGAGTCAAGAAAGTGTTCTTGGTTTCTAACTCTAGAAGTCAGACATGTACCTGCTGTATGTGTATGTGCCTATGAGTGATGGGCTGACAAGGAAATTTTGAGGGGAGATAGGGCCGACCACTGTCAGTAATGACTGACATTTTATGTCAAGTATTTGAAATGTGTTTTGTTTCATTGCTGTCGCTTACTGCTTTGTAACACACAGATTCTGTCACTAACATCTTGCCATGCTTGCTTTGTCACATATCTGTCTACCTTTCCATTAAGAGAATGCATTAAATAGATCTTTTGAGAGGTGTAAAGTAAATGTTACTCTATGTTAGTTTTATAGCACTGTGTTCTGTAAATTGAGAGAAGTTCCTCTTGAACTTTAAAAATGATATCACTGTATACCATTTGAGGGGAAAATTGGAATTCTGTTAAGGAAAAATGAAATCAGAATATTCTTTTTTAGGTGTAGCCTATAAAGGTAGTGAGTCATCTTTGGTGCTACGACTCATGACAGTGTATCCTTGTTACCATAAACAGACTTGTGGTAGTGCTTGTGCGCTGAATGACTTAAGGGTTAGTTCCTAAGGTGTACAGGCTCCTCACAAAGCTCTTTGGCATCATAACTCCCTCTTGGCACCCCTCTGCCTGTGTATTGTGTTGGATTACACACATAGTTATTTGAACTGGGTAAGTGTAAGATCTCACCTCATAACCCCATATTTTATTTTTCTTTTCTGAACTCAGTATGAAGCCACCTGTTTTATGGGTTAGCTTAATTCAGAAAGTATTGGTTTATACTGTGGGTTCTATTTTAAATAGGATGAAGAGGATGAAAAGATGGTAATAATTTAAATGCTTGAAAACTTTATTTTATGTCTCTATATTATTTCCAATACAATTCTGAACTTTGGAAGGAATTTGATCTACTGTTTTACCCTTTTTAATTAGGAAATATGCACATGTAGAAAAAAAGAACAAGGGGCGCCTGGGTGGCTCAGTGGGTTAAGCCGCTGCCTTCGGCTCGGGTCATGATCTCAGGGTCCTGGGATCGAGCCCCGCATCGGGCTCTCTGCTCGGCAGGGAGCCTGCTTCCTCCTCTCTCTCTGCCTGCCTCTCTGCCTGCTTGTGATCTCTCTGTCAAATAAATAAATAAAATCTTTAAAAAAAAAAAAAAAAGAACAAAAGGAACAAAGCAGAAATACATAGTTCCGTAATTTATTAAACAAAACACATGTATGGCCACCACTCAAGTAAACAAATATGTATCACCCCAGTACACAGACGCCTCCCTCTTCCCTCTTTTCTGTCACTCCAGAGTAATCAGGTCCCAACTGCAGCGATTATTGCTTCCTTGCTGTTCTGCCCTTTTTTTTTGCTTTTTTTTTTTTTTTAACCACCGAAGCACATATCCCTAAATGTCATGGTTTATTTTTTTCTGTGTTCTGACCTTTAGGTAAATGAAATGCCATACTTAGCATAGTCTCCTGTTTATGGGTTCTTTCATTCAACATCATTTTTGTGAGAGTCATTCACATTGTTGTCAGTAGCTTCAGTTGGTTTTAATATCTGTACAATATATTTAATTGTATTTATTAAAAAATAGATTCATTTTTACCCCAAATGGCATGGTATACAGCCATGTGTCAGTACAGCATACAAAAGTTGCTTTTAGTAGTAGGTATAAACTACAGTCATTTTACCGTTGATGGTCATTGTAGGTATAAACTACAGTCCATTTTACTGTTGATGGTCATTGAGTTTTTTCTGATTTTTTGGTCGTGATGGATAATGATGCTTACGGACATGCTTGTATGAGTCTCGGGGAGCACACCTGCAGGCATTTCAGTCGTGTATGTGTCCCAGAACGGCACTGTCATGTCACAGGGTATGCATAGCTCAGCCTTCGTCGAGTTTTCCACACTGTTTTCTGCGGGGATTGCCTCAGTTTATAATTCCCACCAGCCAAGCTTGGTAGTTCATGTTGCGCTCCTCTTGTCCACACTGGCTTTTGTCAGGCTTTTTGATTTTAACCACCCGGTGAGTCTGCAGTGGAATCTCCTTGGAGTTTTCGTTTGCATTTGCCTCGTGACTAATGAAATTGAGCACCCGCTCATATTTTTTGGCTATTTGGATAGCCTCTCTTCTGAAGTGCCTGCTCGAGTCCTACAGCCAATTTATATGTGGGCCTGCCTGTCTTTTCCTTACTGATTTGTGGGAATTCCTGATGTATTCTAGCCATGAGCCCTTTGTCGGTTCTGCTTCTTGTACATGTCTTCTCCCACACTGTGGGTTACCTTTGCACCCTCTTCAATAGTCTAGAAAAATGGAAAATGTCAATTTTAATGTAGTTTGGTGTATTAAAAATTTTTTATGATAAATGCTATGTTCCATTTAAGAAGTTCTTCCCTGCTCAAAGGCTGTGAAAACTGCCTTATACATTTAAGTGTATAAGTTTTATTGGTTTGCCTTTAACATTTAGTTCAGACCCACATCCAATTGAAATTACTGTTTTGTGAATGTTTTAAGTTGGGATGAAGGTTTTTTTAGTATATATCAATATCTAATTGTCTTAGCACCTTTTAGTGATAAGACTGTTCTTTCTGCACCGTTTTCCAGTGCCACATTGATTGTAAATCTAATGTCCACAAAATAATGTGTGTCTCTTTCTGTTCTGCTCAGTCTTACTTTATTGTGCCAGTGTTCTGTTCTTAATACCCGGTAGCACAGATCTTTTAATCTTGTTTTTCTCCTTAAAGATTTGTTTTGGTTATCCTAGGACCTTTGTGTTTCCATATAAATATTTTCTAATCACCTTTTTGTTGATTGCTAACTTTATTGCATTGTGATTAGAGAACATTACTCTGTGATTTCAGTCCTTTCAGAGTTATTAAGAATTGTTCTGTGTCCCTCAGCTTGCTGTCAGTTTTTATAAATGTTCTGCATCTTCATCAAAACAATGATTATCTTTTTACTTAAAAGGTGTTCTTTGTGTAAGTAGAAAAATAAAAGGAAACTCAGATCACAAAATACAGAATTGTTTATGGGGCAAAGAAAAATGCCAAAAATTTACCAGACTGTCCTGAAAGCAGGGCTCGTAGCTGATCTCTGGCAGAAGACTCCATGCAGAGCTCAATAAATGTGTGCTTTTTTTTTTATATTTCAAACACATGTGATTTGGTATTACTTGAGACAAAAATTTTTTCCCTCTGCCTTGGCTGCATTAGCTGTTAGCTAATAACTCCAAGAAAAGTGTATTATAAAACTTTAGAAACACTTACTTTCAGGATCTGCCAGAGCATCTTTTGGAGATCGAAAGGTAGAACTTTCCAGTTCATCCCAGCACGGACCTGGCTATGACATTTACAACCCGTGCTACAGGTATCCGCACATTTCACCTGATCTGAGCCGGCGCCTTCCTCCTCGTTCAGAAGCGGCGAGACTGTACGGATCAGGTATGAAAACTTTTTTGTGTGTTTTCTCTTCGTGTTTCTCTCTAACAACTGTAGAAATCAAATGAAATCTAAGACCCTAGAAGAGAGGATTCTAATTATCAAAAATAAAAAAATAAGAGAAAAGCAGGCTTCAGAAGTGATATGATAAACGTTATGGCATCTCTGTGGTATTCTATCTAATGTGAAAATTGAAGGATTAATGAATTATGTGTATTGGTAGTTCCAGTTCCATTTAATTTGTCCTTTTTTGAAAAGTTTCATTTTTTTTCTGTATCCTCTATCCATTGAGAAACTCTGCAACAGATACTTATTAGCTTCTTTCTTTCCTGCTCTATTCAGTGAAAATTATAAATTTACAAACTCATGATGAGATTACAGACATGACCGAAGAAAACAGAAAATGCCTGCATGATCATAGGACTTTCTTAGTTTAATATTTGAGCGCTATATCAATTTTAGACTTTCATGTACATATGTGATTCACAAAATTCTGTTTTTCAAGTTTTTAATGTATATGGCTATCCCAACAACGGAATTCAGGGCGAGGTGCTAAAAACAAGGCAGAAGTATTTATTTAAATGTTTATTTCAGCACTGTTTTAGAATACACGCTTAATGTACTGAGCTCCACTCCTTAAGAATCTTCTAATTTTGGGTGCCAGGGTGGCTCAGTTGTTAAGCGTCTGCTTTTGGCTCAGATCATGATCCCAGGGTCCTGGGATTGAGCCCGGTGTTGGGCTCCCTGCTCAGAGGGGAGCCTGCTTCTCCCTCTCCCTCTGCCTGCCACTCCCCACTGCTTGTGCTTGCTCTCTTTCTCTGTCAAATAAATAAAATTTGTAAAAAAAAAAAAAAAAAAAAAAAAAAAAGGAATCTTCTAGTTTAGGAAGGAAACTAGAAATATAAACTAGAAATATAGGAACACATGGAATTCAGTATATTTTTTTAATGTACTAAATGCTCATTATGTTGTTGAATTGCATTTAGCACAGAAGACCTACATTCTCTTAGAGTGTTCTATGGAATGAAGAATTGTAATGTAAACAGAAAGAATGAGTTTTTCCTGCTCAATATTTGATGTGGTTGTGAAAATGTGTTGTTTGATTTATGTTAGTTTCTATTTGAACCAAAGTAAAATAATCGAAAAAAAAATTTAAACTTTAGTAGAAGACTTTGTCTCTTCAATAGATTGCATTAATATTCATGATGCACTCCTATAGAGATTTAGTTCATAGTGATTAAGTAAAATTCCAATGTTTTATCTTCTTTGATAAAAAGAAATTTTTCCATGTTTCTTTGTAGTTTGTGACTTAAGGACCAGCAAACTTCCCAGTTCCCCTGGGCTAAGCAAGTCTATGTTTGATCTTACAAGTTCATCTCAGCGGTTCATGCAGGTGAATTATTGATATAAATTGTATAGAATAACTTATTTGCAAGCTAAAAAATTGAGGAATGTGTGAATTACATTAGAAACAACATGTATAGACCTTTTGTAGATAAATCTGTGGTAATATCTGAAGAATAAATACTTAACATTTCCCATGTGCATTTTTCCACATTTTTCAGCTGACTATTAAAAGGCATTTTTTTTTTCTTTTTCTTTTTTTAAATGAATCTTACCTTTCTCAGTTAGTATGCACTCAGGTAATCTTGAAGGCATTTGGAATTTAGAAAAGATATGATTAGAAGTGCTTATTGATTAAACCTTCCTTATTGAATCAGGTACCTACTTAGTAAAAATTAGTATTTCTATTGAGATACAAGATTTTAATTACTCATTAATATTAACCCAGCATCCTCCTATTTTTGAAATAGAATTATTTTTTGATGTTTAAAGTTTCTTATAAAAGCATAAGTAAATTGTGATTATTAAAAATTACAAAATAGAGTTAAGCAAAGTAAAAAAGACAGCTCACCTGTATTCCTATAACTGAGAATAAAAGCACATGAAAATACTGTTCTAGATACTTAAGGGTTTTTTTTCCATGTGAGTGTATATACATGTATTTTATTAAAATGGAAGTGTATTCTAAATAATCCTTCAGAATTGTCAGGGTTAATTTCTCGCAGAATTAATTCTGCAGAGCACCAGCCCTTGAATGTGTATCAGAATAGGTTGGTGAGCTTGTTAAAATTCCGGCAGCCCATCATACCCCCAGAGTATTTGATTCTGTAGCTCTGCACTGGGGGCTTCAGTTTGTCTTTCCAGCAAGTTCCCCGGTGATGTTGATCTTGCTGGTTGAGAGGGACCATGCTTTAATGACTGCTACATAGCAGGTTTTTAAGTAACAAGGCACTTCCAAATGTATTCTTATTTTTACTGGTACTTTCAAATAGGAAACAAGCAGTAATTTCTTTTTCCTTATTATAAAACCACACTCCAAACAGCAAAGGCTTTCCCTATATGTGACTAAGTAAGCTATTGAAGATTTTCCTGGTAACATAGACAGAAAGCTTTTTTTCTCTTTACCATCTAAAAGAGAGACATTCTGACCAGTAGCACTGTCAACATGGTTAGCATGCAGTTTGATACCAGAGTGGGTGCTGGGGGTTAAGTTTCAGAATCTTTAAAGTTTGATGTGCGATAGCAGACTCAAGAACAATTTTTATCTCTAGAGACATGATTCCTGGTCCAGCATGCCTAGCACTTCTTCTTCAAGGAAAAATTCCCAGGGCAGTAACAGAAGCCTGGGTAAGGAATAAAGTGCCTTCTTCTTATATTCTTTTTTTAAGGAAATTATTTCTACCTAATAGTATTTTGAATATATATATGGTAGGGTAAAAGAGAAAACTTCTAGATGGTTATATCTGTTATCTGCATGTGAATACTCCGATCAGGTAGCCCATTTTAGGGTTCAGGCATGAAAGTATCTTTAAAAAACACAAAGCAGGGCTCCTGGGTGGCTCAGTGGGTTAAAGCTTCTGTTTCGGCTGAGGTCATGATCCCAGGGTCCTGGGATCAAGTCCGCATCGAGCTCTCTGCTCAGCAGGGAGCCTGCTTCCTCCTCTCTCTGCCTGCCTCTCTGCCTACTTGTGATCTCTGTCAAATAAATAAATAAAATCTTAAAAAAAAACACACACAAAGCAGTGATGTGCCTTTTGTTTGTTTTTGAAGTATTCTATTGCAGAAACTTCCAGAAGCATCCAGGATTAAAGCCATGTCAGTGTTATTTGGGAAAGTGTATCTTAGTTTTAACTTAAGTCACTCAGGCTGTATTTGAGTTAAGTTTTCAAGCCAATGTACTTCTTATAGAAGGTCTTCTCTTAGCACTCCAATAGTAACACTGAAGTGAGATTTTTGTCTTTAATTAAAGTGGCAACTTAAAAAAAATGGCAATTTTCAGTTGTGCTCTTAAAATTAGATTGTGTCAAAGCATAATTGGATGAGAAGGATTGCATAGCATTTCAAATGTCCTTGTTCTTTTACAATTCAGATACAATTACTCTGTCAGGAGATGAAAGAGATTTTGGGAGATTGAATGTGAAAGTGTTTTATAATTCTTCAGTAGAGCAGATCTGGATCACAGTTTTGCAGGTAAGTTGATTTAGCAAATACCAACTTTTCTGACAAAATTGAATGTTTTCGTTATAAACATCTGTTGCTCTCTCTGGGTAATGGACAATACCTTCTTTGGAATTTAGGATTTTGTAGTATTCTGCAGAAAACAGTATTTTAAAGAGACTCTAAAGAAACTAAATCTGTAGGTCTGATGGAATTGTGGTTTTTAACCTCAAGAAGGAAATTGATATGCTGTCTGGAACATTAAATGTCAAATTATTTTAATATAGATGAAACAAAAGTTCTCAGTACACTGACATTTACTTTTATGGCTTGTATTTAAGTCATTAACTCAAGAAATACATCAAATATTTGTATTTTTAGGATTCTTTGTAAAATTTAAACTGTATTTTTAATTTTTTTAGTGCAGAGATTTAAGTTGGCCTTCTAATTGTGGAGACACTCCTACTATTTCTATAAAAGGAACACTGACATTGCCCAAACCCGTGCATTTCAAATCTTCAGCAAAGGATGGCTCTCATGTAAGTGGCTGTTTGTGTTTGAATTTCTTTTTATTTATTTATTTATTTATTTATTTATTTATTCATATTTGTCACTTTAAACTATGTAAAGAATTGGAATGAGAAAGTGTTTTGTTTTGGGGAAATTGCAAACTACATATTCATTGCTTTTTAAAGACAATTTTGTGCTTCAAAAATACTTGGTAGTTCATTGTCCAATGTTGCATTTATAAAATAAATTTAAATAAAAATAAAATAAAAAGATTTTTTAAATTTTATTTTTATTTAGATTTTTTTATTTATTTAATTTAATCCAAGCATTTAAAAAGAAAACCTTAATCACTGAAGTATATACAAAATGAACAATATCTAAGGAGACTACTTTTCTTGTATGAAAGGAAAATGTCTATATTTTCGTTTTCTTTCCTCCTAACCCACTTTGGCTTTGAAGAATAATTGCATGATTGTAATAAATTTCTAAGTATTTCCAGGTATTATACTCGGAAGACTTATGATACTGAATTTGGTTTTATAGATTTTAGATTTCCCATTAGTTTAAATATATCTTCATTTTTGTCTTCTCATATATGAAAGGTTAGTGTTTTTCCATGCAAATGAAAGGTGTTTTCTGTAAGGACATATGATTTAAAAATAAGGTAATTCAAGTAACTAATAATCGTGAAAATAATTTACTCTCACTAGTAGTTATAGAAATTCAAATTTAAATTCCATATTGCTCTCTTTCTTTCTTTGCTTATTAAAATTAGGAAAAAATTTATAATTACTCTAGAACATAGAACTTTCTGGAAATTATTTTGACAAAACACATCAAAGTCTTGAAATACTTATACACCTTACATAGTAATTCTACTTGGAATGTGTTCCATGGAAATAATTTAAAATGCAAATAAAAAAATATATAAAGTATTCTTAGCAGTTTTGTTCATAGGGGAATAATTGGAAACCAACTAAATGTCTTATATAGGGGAACAGTTGAGAAAGTTCATGGAATCTATACCATGGGCATTATAGTTTCTGTGGGCTGCTATAACAAAGTACCACAAATTGGGTGGCTTAGAACAACAGAGTTTTCTCTCTCACAGTTTTGGAGAAAGTTGGAAATCAAGGTGGCAGCAGTGAGGGAGAATCTGTTCCATGCTGCTCTCCTAACTTCTGGTAATGGTCAGCAGTCTTTGGCATTCCTTGGTTTCACTCTGCTTCCATCTTCACGTGCTGTTTTCCATCTGTCACTGTATCTCCACTGTGACCTCATCTTAACGTCACCATTTACATCTGCAAGGACTCTGTTTCCAAATAAGGTCACGTTCTGAGTTACTGGACATCAGGGCTTCAGCATATCTTTTTGGGGGCCAAATTTAGACCATAACACCATGTGATAGAATACTAGGTAGCTATAAAAGATAATGTTTAGGAAGAGTTTTTTTTTTTTTTAAGTGTGTTTTTTAAGATTTTATTTATTTATTTGACAGAGAGAGAGAGAGATCACAAGTAGGCAGAGAGGCAGGCGGAGAGATCTCAGGGGGAAGCAGGCTCCCCGCTGAGCAGAGAGCCCAATGCGGGGCTCCATGCCAGGACCCTGAGATCATGACCTGAGCTGAAGGCAGAGGCTTTAACCCACTGAGCCACCCAGGTGCCCCTTAGGGAGAGTTTTTAGGGACATGGAAAAATGTTCTTAGTAAGTAAAAAGGCAGTAATCAAAATTGATGTACATGTGTTAGTATCTCACTTTATGAAAATATGGATTATAGAAGGTCAAGATGGAAATAAATCTTAACTCTGGTTATAATGCTGACATTCAAGATGAATCCTTCCTGAATTAAACAGGAAAGGTTTCACTTTTTTTTTTTAAAGATTTTATTTATTTATTTGACAGAGATCACAAGTAGGCAGAGAGGCAGGCAGAGAGAGAGGAAGAAGCAGGCTCCATGCTCAGCAGAGAGCCCGATGCAGGGCTCGATCCCAGGACCCTGGGATTATCCTGAGCGGAAGGCAGAGGTTTTAACCCACTGAGCCACCCAGGCACCTCAGGTTTCACTTTTTGATTGCCAAATAAAACCAAGTTAACTTAGGAAAAGTTGGGGAAAATTGTTCTCATATTAAAACTTGCACAGAATCTTTTAAAATTTATTATTATTGGTCAACTTGTTGACCCCTACTGTAGCAAAATGTGAAGTAGACCAGCACACCGTGGCTTATGTATAAGCTCAGTGCATCTCCGTTTAAGAACACTTGGTGTACACTGCATTGTTGGTGAGATCCTGAGACTGAGAGAAAAAGAGAGCACTGGTGGTTGGGAGCTCTCAAACACAATTCTGACTATACAGATACAAACAATTACAATAAAAGTCAAAATGTGGCTGCAGTATCTAAAATATTTTTTTTTCTTTTAGATTTTTATTTATTTGACAGAGAGAGATCACAAGTAGGCAGAGAGGCAGGCAGAGAGAGGAGGAAGCAGGCTTCCCGCTGAGCAGAGAGCCCGATGCGGGGCTCGATCCCAGGACCCTGAGATCATGACCTGAGCCGAAGGCAGAGGCTTTAACCCACTGAGCCACCCAGGCGCCCCAGTATCTAAAATATTGATGTTAGTTGCCCAGATAACTTGTTTTTTCAAAAGGCAAAAAAAAAAAAAAATCCTTTTCAAAAGAATGCAGTAAAGAGAATAAGGAAGTGTAGAGCAAAATCAGTCCAGTGTTAAGAAGATGTGAGCCCATGGTAAGCCGAGGCTTTTAAAACATTAGGAATAATGAAAATAATATTGGAAAATACTCTGAGCATGGAAAACACTGACTTGCTGCCTGGGGTGGATGCTTATGAGAAAAGATAGCACTTTCCAAGGATAGAAAGGGTGAAGCAAACATCACCGAAGCAGAAATTGAAGCCCAAGGTAGGTGGGAAGAATGTTAGACAAAGAATAGAAATAATTCCAGTCTCTTAATGTGAACGGTTAGATTTGGGGTACTTATGAGAGAGCACACATGAGATTCTTGAACCGCTTATTAACTGTTGAAAAATTGTGGTGAATAGCAGGAAAGATACCCCAGAACCAAAGATGGAAAACAACCCAATTTTCAAAAAGTAGAAAAGCTATATTCTGCTAAACTTGGTGTTGATATTGACCTGAGTTCCTTAGTAATTAAGAGGATGATTTGTGAAATTAAGGAAGGCAGTATTCAGGATAAATTCTGGAAAAATAATTCATGGTCATTGTCATCTTAAGTTACATTGAAAAGTATTTTTTTGTTGTAAAAAAAATTAAATCTTCCTTTCCTACATTATAAAATGTTATTTTCATTTCTTTTGTATCAGCATATCTTTTTTTTTTCAGTCCTTTTATCTACATTTTTAAAATTATTTTCTTGTGTTTTGTTTTGTTTTGTTTTGTTTTGTTTTGTTTTTTTTAGATTATCGAATTCATGGAAACTTTTGTTTTTGCTATTAAACTCCAAAGTCTACAAACCGTAAGGCTTGTATTTAAGATTCAGACCCGGACTCCCAGGAAGAAAACCATCGGAGAATGCTCACTCTCACTCAGAACTCTCAGCACACAGGAGATGGAATACTCTTTGGATATAATGCCACCTTCAAAAATTTCTGTAAGTGATAGTGGTTATGTAATGTTGCAAGTGTTTTATACTTTTAGAACTATTTTGTGGGTGAGTTTTGGTTGGAGTGTAAACTGAACGCTCTAGAATATACTAGAGGATCAGGAAGGCTCTCAAGAAGAAATAGTAATAACGATGATGTCATTGTTAAATAATACTTTTTAAGTAATTGATAAAAGGTTGTTTTATCAAGTAATTGATAAAAGATAACAGACACCCTTTGCCTTCTCTGTTGAAAAATAACCTTAGGGTTATCTTCTCCTAGTACATTTTATATAAACGTTACATACGTCAGGGAAAATAATCCTGAAGTTAGTAGTTGATAACTTAGAAAGAGCAAAGAATCGTAAACTCCAAACTCAGAGGTTGCCTTAAAAGAATAGGAAGGTGGTTTTAATCATGAGTAAGCTAAATATCTGTCCATAAATTGGGTAAAATGGAGGTTCTTACGGCTGGGGTATTGCTTGTTTGTTAGTTAGTTTGTTTTGGAAAAGAACTTGATTAGTGTACTGCTTCTTGATTTTTGAGAACTGATTTTAATTCTCTCAACTAGCCAGCTGTTGAAATTGTTTAGATATCCCTAATAATTTAATTCTGCAGCTTCTGTGTCAGGATAGCGGTTACAGAAATCAGTCATAAGCTTCTGTAAGGTCAAGCTTACATGTGATTTTAAGTTCATATGGGATTTATATTTTACCTGCCTTTAACATGACTTGAAGTGATTCTTAACCCTGGCTACACATTAGAATCACCTGGGGAGCTTGACAAACATGCCCACATCTTGACCAGCTAAATCAGAATTTTGTGGGAGGAGTGAGGGGAGGCAGGGGTAGGCCACAAGCATCTGTACTTCTCAGCTTTCCAGGTGATGCTGTGGTGCAAGCCTGGCTTGAGAACCACTGAATTAGAGGGGAATTAAGTTACGGATTAAAAAACAAAAACCAAAAGATTTCTATAATCAAAAATGATATTTTTAATAGTTATTTCTTATGTATTATTTTCTGTCTCCATCTCCAGTGTGTTCCCTGTACAGCATTTATTACAACTTAGAATTCAGTTACTTGTTCTAAATAAAAGTAGGCTCTAGCTTCCATCTGTTTTCTTTATATTTGACTGTGCTTAGTAAGGGCCTATTTTATTCTTGGCATTGAATATTGGTACATAGGTAGGTAGGAAAGAATAAATGATGAATGAAAGCATGCCATATTAGATTATTTTTATATTCTGTTGAAATATAGCAAATTTGATTTCCAACTGTGACAGGAGTTTGTCACCTTGCATTTTTTTTTTTAATTAACTTGGTGTAGAGAGTAATCTGCAACCACATTTTACAGAGGGCACAAATATACTATTCAAGTGGTTGATTCATATAGTAACACTTTAAAGACTAGGAGAGTGTATCAAAAGATAACTCAGCAAAGGTTTTTTCTGGGGAATTGAGATGTTCTAATCTTATCTGCCTTGGAGAATCTGAATGAATGATTATGGCTGAGTTTCCACCAAATAATGTCATGTATTAGAGGTCTTACCAACATTTGTATATCTGCTGTGTCCTAGGTGCTAGGGATACAAAAAGATTGGTGGCCTGAAGGAAGAGCTTAGGAGCTCTACTGGACCAGTGAACTTATGTTACTGAGGGTGAATATTTCATATTATTGGCTAAGGCAAAAATGGTAGGCTTTGTTTCCTGTGTCGAGGAGAAAGATTGGTAGTCTCTGTGAAAGTGACAGAGCCAGACTCACACACTGACAACTATATCACCGTGAATAGTAGAACTATCATGTAAGCTCATGTTTCCTCGTTACAGAATTGTTGACCTTGACAAATAGTAATGGAAGTATTTATTTGAGAACCCAGATTTCTGTGTGGAACAATGTACAAGAGGTTCTCGTGCAGAAGACACTTTAACCACACAGGGGAGGTGGTGTTAGGTGACTTAATGCTCACACCAAACTTCGGAGCTCTCTGCTCTTGGTATCCCTACCATGGAGACCAACACACTGAAGCCCTTGCCTGGTTTCCTCCAGCTGGTAGTTGGTGAGGCGGGATTTGAACAGAAGCACCAATTCCAGGACCGGCTCTTTTAGCTCGACTATATAGCACTCCCACCAAGGAGATATGCTCCAACATCACAGGTCATGGTTTTCCTCCAATTATGCAAAACTTTTCACTTTCAACAACAATTCAAGGAAGGCTCAGAAAGTTTTCTTCAAAAAATTGATAGATTATTCAGGACCAGAGATCATATCTTATATCTTCCACAGTTTTGTGCCCTTTAAAAATACACTTAATGTATACCTGGTGCTTGATTAGAATTTTAATTTTTTGGTGACTGTGAGATTGAAAACCACTTTGAATAGTTTCTCACGATCTAAATTAATATCCTGGAACATAGTAAGTAATTTGAATTCCAAAATGACACTGGCAAGTTAGAAATGGCAAACCCTTTGCCAAACACTGCTTGGTTTTGTGTGAGTGAGTACTACAGGTGTGTAACACTAAGGGATGTTTTGTAACCATTAGGCATTTTCATAAGTATGATACATTGTGGGTACAAAACCATAATAAGGGGCCCCTGGGTGTCTCAGTCGATAAGCGTCTGCCTTCAGCTCAGGTTATGATCCCAGGGTCCTGGGACCAAGCCCTGCATTGGGCTCCCTGCTCAGCGGGAAGCCTGCTTCTGCCCCTCCCATTTCCTCTGCTTGTGTTCCCTCTCTCGCTGTCTCTCACTCTGTCAAATAAATAGAATCTTAAAAAAAAACCATAATAAAAAATTTTATCCATGGTTTCCTTGTTTTGTAAACAGTAAGTAATGTCCTTTTTAATCTACTTTTTTAAAATGCCAAGAACATGGGGCGCCTGGGTGGCTCAGTCCTTAAGCGTCTGTTTTCGGCTCAGGTCATGATCCTAGGATCCTGGGATGGAGCCCCACATTGGACTGTCTGCTCAGCAGGGGGCCTGCTTCCCCTGTCCCACTCCCCCTGCTTGTATTCCCCCTCTCACTCTCTCTCTCTCTGCCAAATAAATAAAATCTTTAAAAAATAAAAAATAAAATAAAATAAAATGCCAAGAACAGTAGCATTTTTTTTTTTAAATCAACAAAGGTTTTAATTTAATTTAACTTTTCCCTTCTCTGTTTCTCCTTCATTTTATTGTTTGCCTCCGGTTTTCTTTGACCTTTTCCTTATTATTTCCTGCCTCATCACTTACACTAGCTCCCTTCTTGCCAGCTTTCTTCTTTGGCTGGCTCTCATTCAGCATAGTAAGTCAGCTCTTAACCCACACATTTGTTCCTTGTAGTAATCCTTTTTCTTCTGAGCTGGGTAGCACCTACTGTCATTGTCTATGATTAGAAAAATATAATGATGACTCTCATATTTGAAACTTTTTATTGAGCTTCATGTATTCTTAAAAATAATTCAAATGAATACATTTAAGTGTTTTTGGAAGTGTGCTTCTTTGGTGTTTATCTTGCTGACATTTTCTTTAGTACAGCTGCTTAGGAATTTAATTTGTTTTCAATTTGAATTGTCTTCTGATTGCTCTGATTTGGAACAATCAGATATGTTGGTGTGACTTGGATTTTCAGAATCCATGAAAGTGAATACCTCATATTTACAGAATCCATGACATTTCTCCTAACCATCTTATGGACCATAGCTTTGTGTGTCAAAAAAAAGTAGTGTTTTCTTCTAACTGTAGTTCTTTATTTCTAAATTTTTGAAATAACCCCAGACCTTATTCTTAATTAACAAATGGCACTCTTTTGATATCCAGGTTTGCCATGCAGAACTTGAACTGGGGACTTGTTTTCAAGCCGTAAATAGCAGAATTCAGTTACAGATTCTCGAGGCACAATACCTTCCAAGCTCTTCAACACCTCTTGCTTTGAGTAAGTATATCCGTGGCTCAAAGTGGAATCTTTAGAAAATATTAGTAAAAGGTAGTTTTTCCTGCCTTTCTTAGTAATGGACATTAAAACCTTAGTTACTTTTGTTATTTAACTTACTTACCTTTTAACTTAAAATTACTTTTTTGGATTTCAAATTTCAGCCATTGTGCCTACTTTAATCCATGTTCACTTGGTTTTTATCTGCTTGATGCCATTCCTTATTGAGCTCATCAGTTAAGATAGGTTGAGTTTTCAGAGGACTGTTAGATATATTTCATCAGCCTAGAAAATTTATTCTTTTCCTAGTTTGCCCTTCATTGAATGTATTGCTAACTAGAAACTTAATTTAAAAAAAAATTTAAAAATACCAAACTCAACCTTTGAAACACTTTTCCTTCCCTGGGCCTTGGGGCACAAGAAGGGGTTCTGATCATTTGTATTGTGTAGGCCTGGTTCACATGGCTTCTCCTAGAGCTGGGGATTTGAGATCCGTTCTACCAGGGCTAGAGTGGGGTAAGAGTGCTCCCTCATTCCGCTACAAGGAGAGAGGATATTGGGAGGCAGGCAGAAGCAATGGATGTCCACTGTAACTACAAAGACTGAAAATAAATGCAACTGACCATTCAGTTCAGGAAGCTAGGAAAACAACAACAGACAAGGAAAGTAGAGGTGAGGAGTTAAAGTGAAGTTGAAGTTGATAATTGTGAAGACAACAGCAAAAGACATAATCAATAAAACCAAAAGGTTTTTCTTTGAAGAGATGAGTAAAATAGACAAACCTATAGTAAGTTGGATTGAGCAAAAAATAAAGAAAACATGAAAAGGGGTGGATAACATTTCACATCCAGAAGGATTCAATAATAAATTAGATAATACCATTTAAAACTATACCTGTTCATTTGAACATCTATATATAATAACTGATTTTCAGAGAAAAAAAAGTTGTTGAAATTTGCTCCAAAAGAGGGAGAACATCTGAATAAAATGATTAACCATGTGTAGATAGTTAAAGAATTGCCTCTAATAAAAGCACCAGGCTAAGATGATTTTACTGGTAGAGTCTACCAAACTTTGAAGGAACATTTAATTCCTATTTTTTTTTAAGATTTTATTTATTTATTTGACAGAGAGAGAGGGATCACAAGTAGGCAGAGAGGCAGGCAGAGAGAAGGGGGGAAGCAGGCTTCCTGCTGAGCAGAAAGCCTGATGTGGGGCTTAATCCCAGGACCCTGAGATCATGACCTGAGCTGAAGGCAGGGGCTTAACCCACTGAGCCACCCAGGCACCCCTAATTCCTATTTTATATAAGCTGTTCCAAAGCAGGAGAAACAATGGAAAAAGTAACTTCCTGAGGTGGGCATACTCTCGATATCAAAACAGAAAAGATAGTGCATAGAAAAAAATAGCTATAGACTATTACCACTTATATAGATAGATAGAAGAATCATAAAAGAAAAATAAGCGAATGAAATCCAACTTGGCATGAAAAGAATAAATCAGCAGGACTACATAGTAGGTTAGTTCGAGGAACGAGGATGTCAGTAGAAGTCTGCAGATGCAGTTCATGATGTTAAGAGGTGTCCTTCTTTAATCAAAACTGCTGATTGGGATTGTCCATGATCTGCATCTTGTGAATCTAATGGTCCGTCCTCGGTTACCACTTTACAGCTCCCTCCTTTCTGGAAGTTCCCTCCCCCTTTCTTGCTGCCCTGCAGCTCCAGCTCCATCCATGACAACTTTGTGCCTGAGCTGTAGGTGCCATGCGTCCGTCAGACAGGGGAGGATGCTTACGCGGAAAGCTATATGAACCTGAATGTTAGTGGTGTAGTTTCCATCTTGCAAGACATGACACTCCTCCAGTTTCTAACCACTTTTGGTCTTGAACAGTGTTTTGTTTTATTTTGTTTTGTTTTCCCCAGAATTGATCATTGTTATCCATGGGAAGCTTAGTTTGTACAACTATTCTATCATTACTGGGAGCTCTCCATCTCAATTTACTCAAAGAATAGATTTTCTCTAGCAGGCATATGTTTAACTTCTGGAGTTGCAATCAAAGAACTTTACCTGCATAAAATTGGGAATTAAATTTCTCCGGCTCTCTGAAGAGTTGGCCCCTGTCTTTTGTGTAATACTTTTCAGTGTGTACTCCCCTACTGCTGACCATTACTTATGCCTACAATTTCCAGTCTTTAATGGCATTCAGGTTAGAGGAAGAGTCTGTTCATTGGAGGTCACTGTAGTTCTTTGTAAAGTGTGATTAAAATTACAAAGTTTACTATCAGCGTTTTTTCTGTTATGCCAATAGCTCATTGGCTCTTTATAAGTGGCTTACATGTTTTCACACCAAATATAATATGTGAGTATATATAACTATATGGGATTTAAAATAAAATTTTACATATCAAAATTTCTTATTTTTTAGGTTTCTTTGTGAAGGTGGGAATGTTTAGTTCAGGAGAGTTGATTTATAAGAAGAAGACACGCTTACTGAAGGCCTCCAATGGAAGAGTAAAGTGGGGAGAAACTATGATTTTTCCACTTATACAGAATGAAAAAGAAATTCTTTTTCTTATTAAGCTTTACAGTCGGAGCTCTGTAAGAAGAAGACATTTTGTGGGGCAGGTTAGTCGTGAGTTTTTATCTTGAATCCTTTCTTTGAACTTCTCTATGCATTGAAACATTTGGTTAACAAAAGGAATATAGAGTAAAATTGAAGTTGAGTAGAGTAAAATTCTACAGCATCATAAATTAAAATTTGATGTTGCCACAAAGGTGAAATCCTGTCAGACTTTGCTTTAATACAAATAGTTGGAATTTCTGTGCAGTTAGGTTTCTTATCTAAAAATAAGTCTGTTTCTGAGCTTCTAAACTATAAATACTGTAAGAATGATCAGTTTTTCAGTACCATTGACTAGTTAATGGTATTAATGCTAAGTATTTATTTATTTTTTCCTCTATCCAGTATTTTAAAATACAATTATAAATTTAAATTCAGTTAATTAACATATAATGTATAATCGGTTTCAGAGGTAGAGGTCAGTGAGGTCAATCTTATATAACACCCAGGGCTCATTCCATCAAATGCCCTCCTTAATGCCCATCACCCAGTTACCCCATTCTCCCAACCCCCTTCCCTCTTGATTCCTATGATTAAGAGTCTTTTATGGCTTCTCTCTCTCTCTCTCTCTCTCTGATTTGTACATTCACTAAGTATTTAAATCAAAATTTTTAAGGCTGCAGATGGCCAACTTACTTCATTCTGTTTCATGTTCAGTTTAGTGTTTAACTCTGTATGCTATTAACTGAATTATGTTAGATTCAGATTCCTAAAAAACATTAGTTTTGGCAGTGGTTGTGATGGTATTTAGATAATTGATTTTGGTGTTTGGATTACTCTGTTTAAAAATTCTTGTTATCTGTGGAAGACAACAACACTTACTTGCCAGTCCAATGGGGACTTACTTCTTTTGTAGTTTATTTTACTCTGAGTAGATTAATGGTAGCTGTCCATTATCTTTTATCTTAATAATGATTGTTTGACTCCCATTTAAATTCCAAAATCTACATCATTGGTTTAAAAGCTTCTGCTTGATAACAAGATGTTATTAGCAGTCTGTGTGAAATCCTAAAATGATATGTGAATATTCAAAGATTGATATTAATTCTTTGACTCACTTCTTCATGCATTTTACCTAAAATCTTCGTTAAAAAAAATTATGGTTTTGTTGTTCTTCATTTATTCCTATTTTGGAAGGAGTTTGGACTCAAGAATTCATATATATAGCATACTTTCAAGGCCTTGAGGCCTATGAAGTGCATTCAGTTAAAGTTTTCCTATATCCTCAAGCCCCAGCTATCATGTATGGGTGGAATGGGAGATTTCCTTGACAGGTGATTTTCATGATAACTTTTTTGGTGATTCCACTTTCTTGGTTGAGAGTCTAGTTAAGAATTAACAATTCTGGAAGAGCTCTTGCTGGCCATCTGTTCCTGTGGCTTCTCTTGGATTCTCAGGAGCCACCGTGGTGGGGGAACCAAATGCAGTCTCAGAGTCTCCTGATGTCAGCCAAAGAATGCTGGTGTTACCTGTTTCATATATTAGGTTCTTTGTAGGATTTTATTTGAAGGAAAAATACTTCTGACCAGGAAATTAAGGGGAAAAGGTTTGAAAATCAGTCATCTGCTCCAATTTCTTTATTTAAAAGAATTAGAAACTGAGTCTCAGAGAAGTTAATTCCTGTTACTGCTAAAGCTGAGGTTAGCATTCAGGCTTCGAAATCCTTGTCCCCTTTTCCTCTAGGCAGGTGTGAAGTCTTAAATCTGCATAGTGCTCTGAACTTTTCTCAAGTTCATTCATATCTATTACCTAAAGTTACAGTTTAGATTTCAGTTAAAATCACAGCTTAAAATGTGCTTAAAAATGTGTATTTCTGGGACGCCTGGGTGGCTCAGTTGGTTAAGCAGCTGCCTTCGGGTCAGGTCATGATCCCAGCGTCCTGGGATCGAGTCCCACATCGGGCTCTTTGCTCATCAGGGAGCCTGCTTCTCCCTCTGCCTCTGCCTGCCATTCTGTCTGCCTGTGCTCGCTCTCTCTCCCTCTCTCTGACAAATAAAATCTTTTAAAAAAATGTGTATTTCTTACCAGTTTAACTTAAATCATGATTAGTCTCTGTTTATTTTCACAAAAATGATTTTGAATGGGTGGGATGAATTCTAAGTTGAGCTTCTAGATATACTGAATAACCAAGGATACTAATTACTGTTTTGGGAGAAATGATTTTAGAATATCTCACATCAAATTTTGAAGTTGAATTGGATCATATAACATTAGTCTTCAAAGTGACTAAACAGGTTGGTGTTTTGACATATATTTGGAAAAATGGAAAGATCGTTTGATTGAAAATATGTGAACCAGGGGCGCCTGGGTGGCTCAGTGGGTTAAAGCCTCTGCCTTCGGCTCTCGTCATGATCCCAGGGTCCTGGGATCGAGCCCCACGTTGGGCTCTCTGCTCAGTGGGGAGTCTGCTTGCCTTCTTCTCTCTCTCTGCCTGCCTCTCTCCCTACTTGTGATCTCTCAAATAAATAGTCTTTAAAAAAAAAAAAGAAAGAAAATATGTGAACCAAACTTCCACTTGCCTTTCGTCAGTAAGAGGAATTAACTGTTTGAATTCAGTTGCCATTCTCATGTTAAGTTAAACGATTGTCCTGTTCCTTTACAGATTTGGATAAGCGAAGACAGTAATCACACTGAAGCAGCAAATCAGTGGAAAGAAACAGTTACAAATCCAGAAAAGGTTGTTATCAAGTGGCACAAATTAAACCCATCTTGAAGACATGACACGTTAATTTGGTGAAGAACTTGACATTGTTTTAGAAGACTTATGATTTCAATTTGGTACCAATGAGAAGAGACAGATCAATACACTTGTTAATGTATTTATGGAGGTCGTAATTATAATAGTTGATGGATCTTATGGAAAATTAAATTTGATATAAAAAAATGGGATGAATTATATCAAATATCCAAAATAAAGGGAGTGTTTTAAAACTTGCCAAAATATACAGTAAAAGAGTAGTATGCTAGGGCAAGTAGATAAATTACACAATCAATGAGAATTTCAACCATAGGTAGTTATTGCTATATTATGTTTATGGGTTTTTTTTTTTAAAGCTTTACCTAGATATTAAAAATCTGGTATATCAAATCTCTGTTAACACTATTAGAATGTAGAAGACTTTACTGCTGACTATTTCAGCGCTGATCGTTACTGATTAGACCTTGACTCCACTGTTTACCTCTTGCTATGTATTTTCTCTCAGAAAGCAAAAATGAATTAAATCACTTCCAGCTCTTCTGTATTTGGGGAAAATTTGTGCCCTGTTTTTCTAATTTCTTACCCATAAGGCATCATATTGCCACTTTGTAAATTATTTATCTCCAAGAAACTTCAAATATATAAAACACTGCAGTTTGGCAAGAATAAATGAAAACACCAGAAGGTTGAAGTTCGATTGGAAACCTGTATATACACATTTTGCCATATGTTTTCCTCTCTCAAATATTTTACCCTTTGTTTTCATTGGATTTGGAGTAAGATTATCATCTGTATTATCCATCCTAATTCTGCTAATTGCAGATTAAATAGCTTAATTAGCAAGTTCAATATTTTATGATAATCATTTCCTTCTTTTTAGTTTTTTTAAACATAAGCTACTTGTTCTATAATCCACATTACTTCCCCCATGTTTTTAAAGAAGTCATATTATAGTATTCTCTCTTTGTTTTTTTGTTTTGTTTTGTTTTGTTTTGTGGGGAGGGGCAGAGGGAGAGAGAGAGAATCTGAAGCAGACAACACACCCAACAGGAAAACCATTGTGGGGCTCAATCTCATAATCCTGAGATCATGACCTGAGCTGAAATCAAGAGTCAGATGCTTGACCAACTGAGCTACTCAGATGCCCTGCTAATATTTTCTATAGCAGTTTCTCTCAGGTACTCACTGAAAGTCAGCATGTGGGGGCGCCTGGGTGGCTCAGTGGGTTAAGCCTCTGCCTTCAGCTCAGGTCACGATCTCAGGGTCCTGGGATCAAGGTCCGCATCATGCTCTCTGCTCGGCAGAAAGCCTGCTCCCCCCCCACCCCCACCGCCTACTTGTGATCCCTCTCAGTCAAATAAATAAATAAAATCTTTAAAAAAAAAGTCATTATGTGGGCATAATGTCAGGTTAGTTGGCTATACAAGCTATGGCCAAAAAGAACAGCTGTTTGGAGAAACAGATAATGCCATTGTTGGCCTTAGAAAGTCCAACTTTAGTTTTGCTAATGAGTGGACCAAGTGCTCTGTAATGATGATCTTCCATTTTTCTTTCTGTCTTACCATGTTCTAAAGATGCCAAGAGATAGATGGTGATGTTAGGCTAGAAGATACTTTGGTATAGCTTCTGCATACACTCTTCATTCTAGTTCTTATGTTCTGTGTATCTCATTAGGATTTTCTCAAATGAACAATTCCTCTTTTCCTAGGTACTGTGTTTGCAAGGCACAAAAATATGCATAGTTTACTTGTCCTTTGTTTCCATTCCCTAGAGTTTATGTTATACTGCTGACAGGGACTCTCTAACACTGCATTTGGAAATAATTTTTTTTCTTAGATTTGTGAAAAATGCTATATTGGTCAGTATTCACATGAACTTTCAAGAGAAATCACCTTGTATGGTAGTGTTTTTGATCTTTGAGGCAAATGACTATTTTTTAGAGCAATTTTAGGTTCACAGCAAAATTGAGAGGAAGGGGAGCTCCTGAGTGGCTCAGTGGGTTAAAGCCTCTGCCTTCAGCTCAGGTCATGGTCTCAGGGTCCTGGGATCGAGCCCCATGTCGGGTTCTCTCTGCTCAGCAGGGAGCCTGCTTCCCCCCCTCTCTCTGCCTGCCTCTCTACTTGTGATCTCTCTCTGTCAAATAAATAAATAAAATCTTAAAAAAAAAAAATTGAGAGGAAGGAAGTACAGAGAGTTCCCAGATACCCTTTCCCCCCTCATACACACAGCCTCCCCCATATCAACATCTCCCACCAGTGTGATAACATTTGTTTAAAATCAATGAATCTATACTGACACAGCATTATCACCCAAAGTCTGTAGCTTACATTTAGGTTCACTCATGGTATTGTCCATTCTGTGAGTTTCGACCAGTGCATAATGTCATATATCTACCACTCTAGCATCATAGAGAGTAGTTTCACTGCCTTAAAAACCCTCTGTAAATGCACCTATTGTAATAGCTACCAAATAAGTATATTGGCTTTTAGATAACAAATAACAGACATTATTGTTTTAAAAAATCTAGAACTTTATTTGGGCAGTTTTTTGTGTTCTTTTGAAACTCTCAGTTCCTAAATTTATTATATGTAGTCATGTATTTAATTCAATTTTAAATTATTTAATTTTTAATATTTTTGCAATATGTATATAATGTATAATTTCAGAGAAAGTGTGATTTCTTGGTTTCTTGTATTTCTTAGAATCCTAGGTAAATTAAAAAAAAAAAACTTTTCATTTAAATGACCTTTCAGTTAGACTAGTATCAACACAACTAAGTTCCTAAATATTTTAATTAGTTTTACTTAAGCCTTTTTCAGGTGTAAGAGGTACTGAATAAAGATGATATCCTGGTTGTCTCTCTGAAGCTTTACATGAAATATAAAAAGAAATAAACCCTTCTGTTAATTAATAGCTGTTCATATTATGAAAAAAACATTAGAAGCTGGTAATAAAAAAATGAGATGGTAAGCAAAAATCACTTGTCTTTCTTTTTGCTTAAGCATTTCTTGACCTTTACTCACTTATAACAAGGTGAAGTGGATGAAAGTGATGTTGGCTGACCAGAGGAAGCCGTGGAAAGGTTCACATTGATAGCTCATAGTTTGTGCAGTGCTCAATCCCTCACACTGTGCTTATTTATAAACTTTCCAGTTGATACAGTTGGGTAGCTGCAGCCCATGTCCAAATACATCATCATTATTTGGCTTTCATGTGGTTTTGCCTGGTTTTTGTTTGTTTGTTTCTGTTTTTTTTTTTTTAGCAGACCCCCTAGAGAAATTATTGTTGAAGTATATCAGTTCCAGCACTTAGGAGACTGTTAAGAAGGAACCAGTGGGACTTTAAACACCTGTAATTGTGGTCTGAAAATAACCTAAGGTGAACTTCTGCTTGAAAGCAGTTACATAAGTTCCGATACTAATATACTAAAACTATATTTCCCAGGAAAATTTCTGTTGTCTGATCAAATAATTGCTTATTCTTGAAGGATTTTAGAAATTTTCAGTAAATGTCACTATTTTATATCATGGCAGTAATCGATATTTCTTTTTTTTTTTCTTTAACTTTTTAAATAAATATTTCAAAGAATATGTATTTCCTTTTGGTATTTGGTGAGGTATGTTGAGGAAAGTACCAGATAAAATACCTGTATGTACACTGTATTAGGGTTTTTCAGAGAAATAGAACCAAGATATGTATGTATATGTAAAAACATACATTCTTTTTAATTATGAGAAATTGGCTCATGTCTTCTTGGAGGCTAAGAAATCCCACAGTCTGCCGTGAAGGCTGGAGACCCAGGAAGGCCAGTGGTCAAAGTTCAGTCTGAATCTGAAGGCCTGAGAACCAGAGGAATCAATGGTATGAATCCCAGTATGAGGCAGGATAAAAGGATCAATTCCTTCTTCATCTCCCTTTTGTTCCATTTAGGTTCTCAGCTGATCAAGAGATGCTCACCCAGGGCGCCTGGGTGGCTCAGTGGGTTAAGCCGCTGCCTTCGGCTCAGGTCATGATCTCGGAGTCCTCGGATCGAGCCCCGCATCGGGCTCTCTGCTCTCTCGGGGAGCCTGCTTCCTCCTCTCTCTCTGCCTGCCTCTCTGCCTGCTTGTGATCTCTCTGTCAAATAAAAAAAAAAAAAAAAAAAAAGAGATGCTCACCCACACTGAGGAGCACAACTTACTGAGCCCACTGAGGCAAATGCTAATCATGTCCAGAAACATCCTCCCAGACACACCTAGAAATAACGTCATCTCGGCACCCCCGGCTAGTCAAACGGACACATACAATTAACCAGACATCGACTCAGGTTCTCTTGATGGGGCAGCTGGAATTAGTGTTCAGTGATCAATCTCACATGCCTGAAGTTTTGGTTGAAACATTTGAGTTGAGGAAAGAATTATGAAAATTGAGTGTGTATTAAAGTACCATGTCCATGTTGAAATAGAGGCTTAGTGTTTAAAAGATGCTGAAAAAATTAATGTTGCCCTCCAAAATGGGATATTTTGTCTGAAGGTGAATGCTGCCTACCATTTAAGTCATTTCCTGGTGGAATTTTTTTTAACTTGGCAATTACTGATTTTTAACTTTTTCATGTATGGAGAATCTGGTCCCTAAAATAACTATTTTATTAGTTAAAACTGGTAACTAAATTAAATTACAGAACAATAACTCTATTAACTGTTAAGCTATATTAAACCATAGGACTCTCATAACAGCAGATGTCCAGAAAGAAATTTCTATATGTCTTCTCAGGTGGCTAAGAGGTATCTGATTCTGTGCTGAGCTAAATCACTGCATAAGATATGTCTTTAGATGATGCCGGTGTTTATTCAGTATTGATTTTCATATTTGCATGCTGTGCAGTTTATTTTCTGAGCCACCAATCTTTAGTTTCTGAGACAAAAGGATGATAAAAAGTAACTGTCCTTCGTGATAGGACTAGGTTCGTTTTAACAGATTTTGTTGACTGCGGCTCTTACTGATTTTAGTTTAATTTCTGGGTCTTTAATATTTCTTGATTATGCAAGGTATGGAGACTTGATACAGAAACAACTAATTTTTTAAAAGAGCCATTTTGTGTACTTAATAATTAAATGTAAAAATGTCTATGTAGTGCTTTTTGCAAAGAACTGTTGTAGGTGCTTCCAGGGACAGAGATGAGCCATCTCTTCACTCTGAATATCCTCTTTACTATACTTTAGTGTATACTCTTTACTATATTTTAGTAGGGAAATAAAGCAATATAAAGTAGAATTGTAGGAAAAGCAGGATTTGAGGGATGGACAGCATGCTTTAGAGGCTCAAACAAAATCAAGCGGCTGGAAGAATTAGCATCTCTGATTTTTTTTTTGTCTTTTTTTCAGTAGGCTCCACACGCAGTCTGGGGCCTGCCCTAACAACCCTGAGATCAAGAGTCACATGCTCTACTGACTGAGCCAGCCAGGTGCCCCTGCAGCCGAAGGAATTAGGAAAACTTGGGTAAATCCCTGATTTGGAACACACAAAACCAGGCAGATTGGTAGCACTGTTAATTCATGGTCCCTCTGACTGCCCCACTGGGAGTCTGGCTTTATTTCTTTTGTCAGTTAAGTCACTGTGAAAAAGTTTCTACTTCCCTGCACTCTCTTCTGACCTTCGGCCCACCTGCTCCTTTCTTTGCTCTCAGTGGAACATCTTATTTCCTGCCTCACGAAGAAAATGACATTCCTTCCACTTTCCATCACCATATCCACAAACTTATGTTTTACCCACATCCATCCTCTATAACGTTAGAAAGTCCGTCAGTCCTTGTGAATTCTGAATCCTGTCCTTGGCTTTTCCAGGGATCTCAGTCCATTTGTCATGCCTGTTTTTTCTCCTATTCCACGAGTCTCTCCTCCTCTGCCGGGTTCCTCTAGCGTCATTCCCACCCCCTGGTACATGCAGGACTATCTCGGGATGGGCGGGTAATAAGTCCCATGGGAAGAACCCAACGGACATAATCTTGGGGGTTGTCTCTATACTGATGAGGAAGACACCGTAACAGAGGCGAGTGTGGCACGTTCCTCACCCAGCTCCCCACCACCCACACTCCCACACCTGAGCCCGTCTGCAGTCAGCAGAGATTTCCAGAAGCTCTGTTTCATTCTCACTGGGGTTTTTGGTCTTTTCTCACTTTCCCTCTCACACCAGTCCATTCCCAAGTGTAATTCAGTGTAAAAGAACTCAGTGAGCAGGAGGTTTAGTTTCTCAGCACAGCCTCTCTTGGGTCACCTGTACTTTAGACCTCTCTCCAGTCTATTTCCTTCTTTAAAAAAATTCCTAGACTTCTCACCCTGTTCTAGATTCTGCCTTATGTGATCTCCCCTTTATAGATAATTTCCAGCTATTCTGTTAGCCTAGTCTCTTCTGTCTTTCATCCCCACACTGCACTGAACCTGATTTTGAAGTCTTAAATGTTTTTCAGTTATTATTTCTTTATTATCATCAACTTCTTCCCTTTCTTTTTTTTCTTCCTTTTTTTTTTTTTTTGAGAGAGGGAGAGAGAATGCACATGCAGGTGGTGGGGGAGACAGCAGGACAGAGGGAAAGGGAGAGAATCTTAAATGGGCTCCATGTCCAGTAAGGAGCTGGATGCAGGGCTTGATCTCACAACTTTGAGATCACAACCTGAGCCAAAATCAAGAGTCAGAGTCTTACCGACTGAGCTACCCTGGTGCCCCACTCATCAACTTTCTAAACGATAGAATACTTCCTCTTTGAAATCATATATCTCCTTGACTTTCATGTCATTATGCTCTGTTTGCTGTCTTTTTACCTTTCTAGACTTTCCTTTTCTTTCTTCTCTATTGGCTCATCTTTGTGCACTTCAAACATTCTTGAGGACTCAGTCCTAGGCCGTCTTCTCTTCTCACTCTACGTTATTACTCAGGAATCTCATCTATTCCCGTGGCTTCCCATCTACTGGCCAAAGTTTGCCAAATTTTTATCCCTGCCCTAGTTTGCTAATGAGCTCCACTATCATTTGGCTAATGTGGACATCTTCTCTTGAACATATCCCAAACCAAACTTTGGATTTCCCATTCTATCACAGTCTGGTCTGCACTGTTCCCCCATCTTAATAAAAGGAACCATCATCCACCTGGTTAGTCATCCCAGGAAACTAGGAGTCACCTTGGAACTTCTGTCTCTCATCTCCCATAATAAGTCACCTTATTCAGGAGTGTATGTGCTGTGTAGATCTTGAAACCACCTACTTCTCTATCCCTGCTGTAACTTCCAAAGTCAAAGACAGCATCACCTCCCACCTAGAAGCTCCGTACTCTCCACCTCCCTCCGCCCCAATTTGGTCTTCCTGCCTCCTTCTGGTTGCTCTCTAAACCATTCTCCACCCAGCAGCCAACGTGATACATTTTAAATACAAATGTAATGGTCATTCCTAGTTACCATTGCTCTTGGTGCAAAATCGAAAATTTTTCAGTCTACAAGGCCCTGCCTGCATTGTCTGAGCTCTGCCTTTCATTCCAGCTTCATCTTTCCCACTGATCTGTTTTCAGTTCTTGGGAGGCAGTATGCCTCTCTCTTGCTCAGGATTTCACACACATCATTTCATCCATGTGCAATAGTTTTCCTCTTCTTGCCTCCCTTCCTAACCCCCTTCATGTCCCCCACCCCTCTGCCCCCTGTTTAGGTGCTAGCTTAAAATGTCTGTTCCTCAAAAGTCGGGGTTTTTTGTTGTTGTTGTTTTGTTGTTGTTGTTTTTATGTCTTAGGCAGTGTTAGATTCTATTTTCACATGTAACTTTCCTTTATTGCTTTTATCATAATTGTGATTGAATAATTAAATAATTTTTGTTCAATTCAGTGTGTCTTCTCCAGAGTGGTTTCCATGAGAATGCGGTCATGTTTGTTGCTGCCCTTCTGAGGCTAGCATAGTACCTGGCACATAGGAAGTACGTATCTGTTTTTTCATTCACTTAACTGATAAGGCAGTGTTTTGAGTGTTTAGGATACAGCAGTGAATAAACAGAAAAAATATGAATGAAAGCATTGAGTCATGTCTTATTGCACAATATGGTGGGACTTTAAGGCTAATATCATCCTGTTGTGAGAGATAATGCTGGATTATTTACCTTATTAGCAAATTTACTTTTAAAACTCATTGATGCATTTCTTAATTATAGAAAACAGAAATATGATAGCCTCACATTAGAAGTTCTGGCCTAGAAAAAAACTTTCTGAAATTCTCAGGGGTGTTTATAACATATGATTCATTCAGTAGCATTTAATTTGAAATTTTGTAGATGGCTGAGATAGTAATCAGATTTTACCTTATTATTGCATGATAACAGCTTACTATATATCATCACCAAGCACAAAAATTGTATTAAATTTATTTAAAACATTTATTTTCTGCAGTTAAGTTTGATTCCTGTATACAATAAGAAGGGTCCTTAGATTGAAAATCTCCTGTACAATGTAAATAACCTATTTAAGTTATTTACCAGCCCAAACAGGATTCCTCTGACTTCTGTAGAAAAGAAGAGGAGCAGAAGATTGGATTGTTGACAGGTCTAGTCTTGGGAGGATAGAATGAGAGATTTGGAGGCCTTCTGCAGTAGGATTTAAGGATGGGATTTAAGGAAGAGACCCTAAGAGAAGCAAGCCTAAGCCCACATATGTCTCAGTGATAAGGACAGGTCCTCGATGGATCATGAGTCTGGAGATGAGGAAGGTGGGGAGGATTGCTGAGTTATATTTTCTTATTCGTAATGGCAAAGGACCCCTGGGAAGGAGAACAGATTGGCAGCCAGAAGGAAGAGAGGCCTCAAGGAGGAGGGAAAGCTTGCGGAGAGCAGTTAAGGACTGAAGTGGGAAGGTAAGGATGTCGTCCGTGAGGTGTCTATATGCTTCACGATACTGTATACTCTTTGTTTTTACGTGAAACACCTTATAATTCAGATATCCTTCAGAGCAATGTATACAGAACTGTCCTTCCCCCTCCTTCATTCCTCCGCCCTGTTCCCTCCTCTCCTCCCCCCACCACTGTTTACCAAAACTCATGCTCAATTTTCACTTTCTTGATAGAAAATCTAAAATTAGTTTGGCCTAAGATAGTAAAATCACTGACTCTTACATCTAGAAAAGACCTGAAGAGTCCTCTCGTGTAAATGCCCCTCTTCCTACAACATAGGGATATTTATTCCACAAAGAAACATTGGGTAACCAGCAACACTGTGCCTCTCATTGTAGGTGCTGGGAAGACACGTAATAAACAAGCCCTCACCCCTTGGAGTTTATGTTCTAGTGAATATATCAGAACATGCAGAATATTTCCTAATATAATTTGGTGGATTTTATGCAGTGAGTGAGCAAACAGAAGATCAGAAGATCTATGCCTGGTCTTTCCTACTGTATAACTGCTTCATGTACTGATAGTCATCATTCAGTTTCCTTCTGTGTTAGTTCACTTCAAATACTCAATGTTCATATATTGATGAGTTATTATCTATTATTTAGAGTCCCCCCCCTTTTTTAAAAGATTGTATTTATTTATTTGATAGATATCACAGGTAGGCAGAGAAGCAGGCAGAGAGATCGGGGGAAGCAGGCTCCCCGCTGAGTAGAGAGCCCTATGAGGGGCTCCATCCCAGGACCCTGGCATCATGACGAGAGTCGAGGGCAGAGGCTTTAACCCACTGAACCACCCAGGTGCCCCTCTAGGGTTTATTTTTAAAAGATACATTTAAAGACACTATTTCCGGGGTACCTGGGTGGCTCAGTGGGTTAAAGCCTCTGCCTTCAGCTCAGATCATGATCTCAGGGTCCTGGGATCGAGCCCCTCATGGGGCTCTCTGCTCAGCGGGGAGCCTGCTTCCCCTGCTCTCTCTGCCTGCCTCTCTGCCTACTTGTGATCTCTGTCTGTCAGATAAATAAAATCTTTTAAAAAAAAATTATAAAGATACTATTTCCTTAAGTTACTCTAAGCTAAAACAGGACATATATGTCAGGTGACCATTTGAAAAGAACCGCCTCAGAGTTCTTAACCCAGGCAAGTACTGTGATGATTTTGAGAACAACCCACTTGCAGATAAGTTTTATCTGTGCTGCTTATGTGTTTGGGTTTTCCTGGCTTCAAAAGACAGTAGAGGTCAAGTTGATTTTCTAAATGTGGTTTTGTTTTTACTGAGTTTAGACCCAAAAAAGACAATGGACATCTTTGTATTGTAGGAAATTATTTTCAGAGTATCTGGAAGGGGCAAAAAGGAAATATGTTTGATTTTCTGCATTTAGTTTCTCTGTGTGTGTTCATATTTATACACCTCAATACAGTCACATGTCAATGCTTTGCTGGCTTTTAAAAAAATATTTATTTTAGAGACAGAAAGAGAGAAAGCAAGTGTGAGTGAGCCAGGAGAGGGCCAAAAGGAGAGAAGCAGACTCCTTGCTGAGAGGGGCTTGATCTCTCAGGGTCAAGACCCTGAGATCGTGACCTGAACCGAAATCAAGAGTCAGACACTCAACCAGCTGAGGCCCCCAAACACCCAATCCTTTTCTGGCTTTTAAGGCTGGAAGCAAAAGGAAGGAAAGGCAAAAGGTATCAAAACATTTTCTTAAAATGGTAAAACTAGATTGTTTATTAACTAAGTACAGTTTCTTCCCTGGGACACTGAAAAAGTACTCGAGTCTTTTCTAAAGGCATTTCATTTCTTTTTTTCTTGAAGATATTTTTTATTATTTTGAAGCCTATGGACAAGGCAGAAGGAGGGTGGGCTAAAGATAATGGGTTTTTGTAGGGAAATGGTGACAGCAGGGGCCCAGAAAACCACATCAGGTAGTAGGATTTGGCTTATGGGGGTGTGTGTGTCTGTCTGTCTGTCCATGCGCCCTGCACATATGTCCTTTATCTTGTAGAATTAGAAAAATGACATCTGTTTTCTTTTTTTTTTATTTTCAGCATAACAGTATTCATTGTTTTTGCACCACACTCAGTGCTCCATGCAATACGTGCTCTCCCCAACACCCACCACCTGGTTTCCCCAAACTCCCATCCCCCACCCCTTCAAAACCCTCAGGTTGTTTTTCAGTGTCCATAGTCTCTCATGGTTCACCTCCCCTTCCAATTTCCCTCAACTCCCTTCTTCTCTCCATCTCCCCATGTCCTCCATGTTATTTGTTATGCTCCACAAATAAGTGAAACCCTATGATAATTGACTCTCTCTGCTTGACTTACTTCACTCAGCATAATCTCTTCCAGTCCCGTCCATGTTGCTACAAAAGTTGGGTATTCATCCTTTCTGATGGAGGCATAATACTCCATAATGTATATGGACCACATCTTCCTTATCCATTCGTCCGTTGAAGGGCATCTTGGTTCTTTCCACAGTTTGGCGACTGTGGCCATTGCTACTATAAACATTGGGGTACAGATGGCCCTTCTTTTCACTACATCTGTATCTTTGGGGTAAATACCCAGTAGTGCAATGGCAGGGTCATAGGGAAGCTCTGTTTTTAGTTTCTTGAGGAATCTCCACACTGTTCTCCAAAGTGGCTGCACCAACTTGCTGTTTTCTTGAAATGAAGGGAAAGAGATGATTCCAACAGGATTGGAAGAATGAGGGAAACATTATGACAGATTTGATCTACAGTCAAGTTTGTTTCTTTTCCCAGTCCAGAACAAACTAAGCTTGAAAATAACAAAGGGAAAAGTTTTCCCCTTTCCTAGTCCAGAAGAAAGTAAGTTGTAGAAACAACAAAATGGGAAAATGTTTGGAACGATGCCTCTGTTTATTTGGCTTAGAGAGTATGGTTCTGATGGGCAGGAGTTGTTCATTCTATTTCCGCCATGTGGATAATAAATAATTCATGCTCTAGGGGTTCCTATTCCTGGTTCCTTCTTGAAAGCTGAAAGCGTTAAAACAATTTTTCCCCCAAATGATTTTACCTGGGTATGTGGAACGAGATAATAGTTTTTGACTTGGCTTTTTTTCTTCTCCTACATGCCCAAGGGTGTGACATATTTCCATCACTTGCAGTGAGTCACAGTGGCAATAATTTGTACCAGCTTGTGAATCTTGAAGAAGCCCTTTGGGTGATTTATCAAGTTATTGAAGTAGGTGGACCACAGTGCAATTCATACCCACACCTAGGCTCTGAAGTTTTCTGATTTTTTTTAGTTTTTTTTTTTTATTGTGGTAACATAGACGTAACATAATATTTACCATCTTAACCACTTTAAACGTATAGTTTAGCAATAAATATATTCATAATGCTCTGCATTCATCACTACCATCCATCACCATAACTCCTTCCATCTTGTAAAACCCAAACTCCGTACCCGTTAAAGAGCTCCCCGTTTCTCTATGCTCTCCCTATCCCCTGGCGACCACCATTCTTTCTGTCTCTATGATTTTGACTACTCTAGGTCTCTTATGTAAGTGGAATCATATAGTATTTATCCTTTTGTGGCTGTATTCTTTTACTTAGCAGACTGTCCTCAGGGTTCATCATGTTATAGCATGTGTTGGCATTTTCTTCCTTTTTATGGTTGAGTAATATTCCATCGCATGTACGTGCCACAGTTTGTGTATTCATTCATCCCACAGTAGGCACTTGGGTTGCTTCTATATTTTAGCTGTTGTGAATAATGCTGATACAAACAAATATTTCTTTGAGATCCTACTTTCAGTTCTTTCATGTGTATACTCACAAGTGGAATTGCTGGATCCTATAATTCCTTTTTTTTCTTAAAGATGTTACGTATTTTAGAGATAGAGAGTATGAGCTGGCGGTGGAGCAGAGGGAGAGGGACAAGCAGACTCTGTGCTGAGTGCAGAGCCTCAGGATTCTGAGATCATGACCCAAGGCAAAAATCAAGATTGAGACACTCAACCAACTGATCATCTCATCTTTAATTTTTTGAGGAAACACCATACTATTTTCCATAGCTACAGTCCCATTTTACATTCACATCAACAGGGTGGGAACAATGCTTCCAATTTGTCCACATCCTTACCAACATGTTTTATTTTCTGTTTTTTGTTTTGTTTTGTTTTTGATCATAGTCCTAGTGGGTATGAGATGGTATCTCATTGTAGCTTTGATTGGCATTTTCCTGATGATGAGTGACCAGTGAGTTTTATACAATAAGCACTTTTCATGTGCTTATTGGCCATTTGTATTTCTTGGAGAAATGCCTATTCACTTTTAATTTGGCATTTTTGTTTGTTTGTTTGTTTGTTATTCGGCTTTAGGAGTTTTCTATATGTTCTGGTTATTAATCCTCTATCAGATATATGGTTTGCAGATATATTCTTCCATGTTGTGGCCTGCCTTTTACTCTGGTGATACTGCCTTTTGATGCACAAAATTTTAAATTTTTTATGTAGTCCAGTTTGTCTGTTGTTACTTTTGTTGTCTGGGCCTTTGGTGTCATATCCACGAAACATTGTCAAATCCCAGGTTATGTAGTTTGTTTTTTTTTTTAAAGATTTTATTTATTTGACAGACAGAGATCACAAGTAGGCAGAGAGGCAGGCAGAGAGAGAGAGGGAGAAGCAGGCTTCCCGCTGAGCAGAGAGCCCGATGCGGGGCTCGATCCCAGGACCCTGGGATCATGACCTGAGCCGAAGGCAGAGGCTTTAACCCACTGAGCCACCCAGGTGCCCCCCAGGTTATGTAGTTTTATCTTTAGGCAGTTCAGATATTAAAATATAATTTAACCTTTTGAATTTTTCAAAGCCCTTGTTCCTTTTTTTCTTCCACATTTTTACTTATAGTTAGTTATCATATAGTATGATATTGGTTTCAGGAACAGAATTTAATGATTCATCAATTACATATAAGTGCTCATCCCTACAAGTGCCCTCCTTAATGCCCATCCCACCATCTAGCCCATCCCCCACGCACCTCCCTCCATCAACCCTCAGTTTGTTCTCTATCTAGTCTCTTATGGTTTGCCTTTCTCTCTCTCTTTTCTTCCCTTTCCCCCCTGTTCATCTGTTTTGTTTCTTAAGTTCCACCTGTAAATGAAATCATGGTATTTGTCTTTTCTCTAACTGACTTGCAAATGGCAAGATTCCAGTCTTTTTGAGGACCAATATTCCCTTTTATATATAATTATACACACACACATCTTATTCATTCATCAGTCGGTGGACATTTCTCAAAGCCCTTGTTCTGTATTATTATTTGATATTAATGTTAATAATGATATTAACAATAACATTATTTTTAAAAGGTTTTATTTATTTATTTGACACACAGAGAGAGATCACAAGTAGGCAGAGAGGCAGGCAGAGGGAGAGGGGGAAGCAGGTTCCCTGCTGAGCAGAGAGCCCGATGCGGGACTTGATTTCAGGACCCTGAGATCATGACCTGAGACGAAGGCAGAGGGCTCAACCCACTGAGCCACCCAGGCGCCCCAACAACAATAACATTATCAATATAATTTTTAAGTCCTAGGAATGAGGGAAATAAACAGAATACATATACTTTATTTTTAAAATCGAGATGTTGGAAGGTTAATCTTTTGGCCTTTGGGCCCCATTTGGGAAAAATTGATTTAATTACTCAAATTATTCCTTTGTAAAGTAGAAAAACTTTTTCCAAGACCTTGTGTCATTGCTGCTGTTTGCCGTAAGAGAGTAGATAAAACTTGGTTTTTGCTGGAGAAGGAAGGTGGGAATTACGGGGAGCCCTGCTCAGGACAACTCCACTGAGTGAAGCCTCTGGGAGCAGCGTCTGGGCACCCAGTTCACAAGGCTTGCATGTTCATTCTGTCCGAGCACTCACGAATTTGCACAGTTGGCTCAGCTAACCACATTCCAAAGGCTGATGTGCAAACTACAATTCCAGTTTACTGATTTATAAGATAGTCCCTTCCATGGACAGAAGTACTTATGTCTACCTTCATAATTATCTGTTTTGTGTCAAGGCACCTACAGAATTTTATTGGGGAAGCCAGACGATTGTGCGGAGAGCATGAGATCAAAGCAAAGGGAAGAGGGTGGTAGACAGAGCTGTTACCCCCGGCTCTGGTGTGGCCCGTTTAGCACTGTGCCCAGAACAGGGGATTGCTGACAATCCTTACCATCTGGGTCTCTATTTACTGTCTTTCTGCTGGATGCACTCAGTTCTTTCTGCCTCTTCCACTTTGCCTTTTGCTCTGTACCATTCTAACCATCCTCACCTATTCAGAGTCTTGGGCGAGGCAGGTTTGCACTTACCTGAAGTTTCAGTTTGCTGCTAAATTGTAATCCCGTTTCAGAATGTCCCTCAGACACCCAGGTCCTCTGAAGTGTGTAGTTTTAAGAATTCCCTCACATTTGGTACCATACAAATGTATGTCTGAAGTATCCACCTTTGTTATTTCTGTTTCATTGGTGGCATTTGAACTATTTAGCACAGTTCATTATTCCCTCCTTTTAAAAACACTTGTCTTCATTTTTGAGAAACTTTTTTTTTTTTTTTTAGCCTTTTACACTGCCTTATGGGGGTAACTCTAAGCACTGTATGAGCTATGAAGAAAGTACGGCACTGCCATCCACAGGGTAAGGAAACTAGATGGGGTTTGTGTTGTGCTTGGTGGAGAGGCTTCATAGCACAAGGAGGGTAAGAGAAATTTATCAGTGCAGAATTCGTCTCTGGCTTGTCAGAGAACACCTCCAGCATCCTTCTCCCTCCCCCTCCTCCTCATTGTTTCTGCATCCCAAGAATCTGACATTCAGACATTTGGATGACTGGAGCTCAGATCAAATAAGGACTGGTTTTCCAAAGATAATAGGGAAATTGTTGTTATAAAACACCTGTCTCATCTTTGTGTGCTGCTCACATTCCAGCAAGATTTCCATTTTTATTACAGGGTCATTTGAGAGTGTTTCAAAATGTACTTTTGATAATTTTTCTCATCTTAGTTTACTTATCTGAAAGTGACAGTGCTCTGTTATTTTTTTTGCCTTAGGAAGAAAATGATGAGAAACAGCCTTTTCATTCCAAGTATGGTATACAGCTGTTTTGAAGGAAATGTAGTCTTATACTGGTATTATGTGTTAAAAATTGACTGAGATTCCCCGTACTGTCACAATATTTTCTGCAAGTTTCAGAAGTTCCCTTATTACGAGAATACTGGTTCATAATATAAAATTACAAATTTTATACTTACAAATATAAATTAGTTTCTATGTCCCTACATTTGAAGGGAGAGATTCCTTCACACAGTGCTGTCTTTCCCCCTTTCGTGCGGTGGTGGTACTGAAAGTTAACCTGAGAGCAATTAATCATCTGCATTATTAACCAGCATGGCCGGGAGGTCATTATCTGTTTGGCATATGACTGTAGTGTTTGCTAGGGAGGCCACAAGTTCTCAGAGCTGAAGGTACACCAAGGAATGCACTTACTCTAAAATCAACCTTTATGCTTGCTGTCTTCAGGATATGGCTACAATTACAGGAAACATCAATAATTTTTTCGAGGGTTACTCTAGAGTTCTTATGCAAAACAGCTGGACATCTACATTTATGGAGAAGACTATATCTGCTAAGTTTCCAAACAATTTTTTTTTCATGGAGATGGAGAACCAATGAGAAGACAGATAGGTACCAAATTCTAGCTTCCAAGCGTGGAGAAAAAACAAGAGTAAAACATCACTTATCACCGCTGCTAATTGGTTTAAGTGTGATCATGTTCGTTTGAAGAGGTTAATGTCCGTAACCAAAGAAAATTATAAGTGATAAGTACATGTAAAATAGCTTATCTTACAAAGATAATTGACTTAAAGTTAATCCTGTTTAGAAGTGGCTTTCAAATCTACCAGTGTCCCCTGAATATCAGTTACACGTGGGATCCAGAGAGGACTGTATCTCCGTCTTTTCTTCAGTTTTGTAACTAAATCTAAGTGCCAGTCATTTAAAAATTTTAATCGTTAATTTATTCAGCATGTATTTACATCCTGCCTCACATTTGTGTATATGACAACGGGGTGGGAAAGCTCTACCGATTTTCCCATAACAGAATGATCACTAATGGTTGGATATCTTCCGAATTGAGTCTGACTCAAGTTAAATAGCAATAGTTAATATTAACCAAGAGAGATTAATCACATGCCAGAAGTCTCTTCAAATAGTTTTTCCTGAGAAAAAGAGAAGTAATTTGATAATATGTAAATCCATATCCTCTGGGAATGCTTATCTCTCATTTTCTCAGGACACAGACTTAGAGACAGACGCTGGTGACATCCCAGCACCTGCTATCATTAGCTCAGGCCCTGGGGTTTGTATATGAAGGCCTCATATACAGTCTTGCCCTTTGGGGCTATGCTCATGCCACTTTCCCCTGCCTTCCCCTTTCTTCTCCACTTTAGCTACGTAATTTCTACATATTACTAGAGTCTCAGCCTGGAATCACTTTCTCCAGGAAAACTTCTGTATTAGGCGGTGATCTCTGGAGAAACAGAATCAATGGGATAATTCCTATTTTACAATATTACTAGTTACTTAGCCTATCTTATCGGTTTTAGAGCCATGGAACCCAAGATGCAAAATGAACATTTTACAACAAAAAAACTGGGGTCTGGGGGCATATGGGTGGGTTAGTCGGTTAAGCACTTGACTTCATCTCAGGTCATGTTCCCGTCTGGGTCCTCAAGCCCAGCATTGAGCTCCTCACTCAGTGGGGAGTCTCTTTCTCCCTCTCCCTCTGCCTCTTCCCTCCACTTGTGCCCTCTCTCTCTCTCTCTCTAAAATAAACAAAATCTTAAAAAAAAGAAAAGTGGGGAGCCAAGTCAATGTGGCATTGATTTATTAGCTAATTAGTGCTGGAGCTGAACCAGGGACTCATGTTTACCAATGTGTAGTGTAGTCATTCAACAGGTATCAAGGACCTGTTATATCTCCAGGTAATATAGTAAATGCTGTATCTTGGTTAAAATTGTTTTAGAATGTGTAACAACTTTATTACATCAGTCACAGTCCATTTCAGTCATAGAAGAGGAAATACTGAGATACCAAATGTTATTCGGGCTGATGTCCTTGTATAGTTCAAAGTTCAATCATTTTGTTTTGTCTTCGCCTTAGTTAGTGATAAAATTCTACTTGCTCCACTGTTTGCTACTGGGAGCTGTTCCTTTAATAAGTATGCTTTAGGGGCGCTTGGGTGGCTCAGTGGTTAAGCCTCTGCCTTTGGCTTGGGTCATGATCTCGGGGTCCTGGGATCGAGCCCCACATTGGGCTCTATGCTTGGCAGGGAGCCTGCTTCCCCCTCTCTCTCTGCCTGCTTCTCTGCCTACTTGTGATCTCTCTGTCAAATAAATAAAATCTTTAAAAAAATAAGTATGCTTTAAATATCATTTATTATTTAACCAAATAGAGATCTACCTAGTTGAATTACATTACTTCCCTTCCCTGTCACTTTTGGATATGACTAGACAGGAAACATATCTTACTATGAGGGTGGGCTTTGCCTTGATTTTTTTTATTGTTTCCACATCAAATAAGGATTGATATGTCGACCTGTGAAGAAATAAAGGAAGTCTTGTTTTTAAGTTTATCACTATTTCTTAAATACTACAATTGGCAGCAAACCGGCCTTCATTGGAATCAGTCCCCTCAGTCACCTGGCACCTTCAAGAAAGAATTGTATTTTACCGAAGCATATTGGCAAGTATGGAGTTAAATCTCATTAAGTGTTAATTCCATTTTTGGGGATTATACACAGATCCCTTGTGAGATGAGAGGCATAACATGGGTTAAAAAAATGCCATTTAGTTTTTAAAATTTTGCATTTAGTAACCATAAGCAGTACAAATCACAGCTTAAACTATTTACTTTTCTTCTGACTAAAGCATGGGCAGTTGTATTACTGAGAGCAAATATTCAGCTTTGAGACCTTGGATCTGAAATGTCAGAAAACTCTATCTCTGTTAAACATGTATTGGTTTGGGAGCAGACAACAGGTGGTTGAGGTGCTTGTGGTGTGAGTTGTAGGAGTTGGAATCCAGGTCCTTCTGCTGCTGAGGGGCTCTACCAGAGACACCTGACAGAGGAGAAGATGCCTCTCCTTGCCCGGTTCCTGATGAGCCAGGCTTGGGGGAAGTGCAGGGTGTAGGCCATCCATCTCTAGAGGCAGATGAAAACTTTGGGCTCCAGCTCACTTGCCACCCTACCTTTCAGTGGACAGCCACTAGTCTTTAATAAAAGAAAAATTTTAAGCACCTTAGAAGATTTTCTGCTGCACATTTCCATGTATTGTTATCAAAGATGAAAGAGAATTTATATGTCAGACCCATTTCAAAAACTAAGTTTATTCTGAAATCACTTTTTTTTTTAAGATTTTATTTATTTATTTGACAGACAGAAATCACAAGTAGGCAGAGAGGCAGGCAGAGAGCGAGAGGGAAGCAGGCTCCCCATTGAGCAGAGAGCCCGATGTGGGGCTCGATCCCAGGACCCTGAGATATGACCTGAGCCAAAGGCAGAGGCTTAACACACTGAGTCACCCAGGCGCCCCCTGAAATCACTTTGTAAGAAAGCAACAATCCAGGAATGGATGTTTTCATTTTAGCCTACCTGCTGTGGTTCCTGGAGCAGGGCACCTATCTGATAATGAAATGGAGAAAGCTTTTCATTTCTAGAATTTCCTGTTGGGAGTGTAGAGTTTTATAAGTAATATGTGGCATTGGCTAGTTACACAATACGTTGGATTTTATTGCCGCCACTTTGTTTAAAAAGGGCGGGAGAGGTTTGGACCAACAGGAATGTGAAGTCAAAGTTAACTATGATGTCATCTTACTGCCTATCACATTAATAAACCAGACTCATAAGTAAATACATTGTAATTAAAATCTTTTATTACTCTGATAAGTCTGCTATAAAATAGCTCTCTCTAGCACTTACCTGCATATGATTTGGGGAAACTTTTCTTTTCCTTTTCCATTCAGGGAACATGGTCAGAGGAGAAAACTTGGCCCCCGGAGTTGTATCCACAGGTGAATGGACATGTGAGGGAGGTTTCTGTGGTGGTTGCAGGGAAAAGGAATGTGCACTCAAAGAATATTTAAATATTCTAAATACCTAAAATCTGTGTGGCTGAGAGTTGATTCTTCAGAATCATGTCCAGCTTGCTAAGATTCATATCCCTGCTGTCCTCTGTCTCTAGATACATGCACAGGTGTTTAGTTCTGCCATATAACATTTCAGGTTCTGTTTAGAATAAGAATCTTACACAGAAAAGTGTCTATAGTCTATGCTGTTTTTTTTAAAAGGTTTTATTTATTTATTTTTGAGAGAGAATAAGCAGGGGGGATATCAGAGGGAGAAGAAGGCTCTTTGCTGAGCAGGGAGCCTGATGTGGGGCTCGATCTCAGGACCCTGGGATCATGACCTGAGCTGAAGGCAGTTGCTGAACTGACTGCCTCTATCCTCTGTGCTGTTTTTAGAGGTGTATTAGACACCATGCTATAAAGTTCCCTTCAGCAACACACTGCCTCATTTAGTAGTTATAACCATCAGGAATTCCTTAAGTTAATATCTAATTTGTCTGTGTAAGACAGGGTTTCTTAGCCTCGGCACTATTGACATTTTGGGTAAGAGAATTCTTTGTTGGGGTGGGTGGGACTTGGGGGCGGGGGGGACTGCCCTGTACAATGTAGAATGTTCATTAGCCTCTCTGGCCTATGTTCACTAGATGCACTTCTGCCCCAGTTATGACAACCAAAAATGTCTCCAAACATTACCCAATGTTCCCTAGGGGGGCAGAAATTGCCCCTGGTTAAGAACCACTGTTGTGAGGCAAAATAGAATGTTAGAGAAAAGGATCTTAGTAATTATCCAATTTCTGTTTTCTCATTTTCCATATGGCTGTGATTTACTTAAGATCTCATGACTCCTTAGTCTCAGAGGTGACTCGGGTTTCCTAACTTTTTAGTTTCTTTTCCTATCATACCATGCTTTCTTGGTTTGGGTTTAGGATACTCTGACACCCTTCTCAGAGTCTTGTCCAACCCCATGGGTTCTGTTATGGCATAACCACCATTTAGTAACCTATCCCACACTGTTATACAAAATCTGTAGTTATCCGTAAGTATCCACGTGTACATATTCATTCGGGTTTTTCCTCTTTGAAGCAACCATGAGATGTGGATTTCGATAGAAGTGGTTTCTTAGGAAGTGTTCTCAGGAGAAATTGGTAGGGCAGTGGGGAAGTGGATAGGGAGGAGAAGGAAACCACATAAGGACACGATAGCAGGCAGACTTCCAAGGAGGTAATTTTGACTCAGTGTGACAGGAGAGCTCTGGAGAGTGTGTAGGTCCTATCTCAGAATGTTCCAGATCTGGCACAAAAGACCTGGAGTGTCTACACTTTCCTGCCCATCAGTCATTTTTTATGGTGGAGCTTCTCATCCGGACCCTACTGACATTTCGGGACTAGTTCTTTGTCCTTTGTTGCAGGAGTCTGTCCCCTGCATTGTAGGGTTTGCAGCAGGATCCCTGGTTTCTGCCAGGTGGATGCCAGTAAACTCCCAACACCCTCCCCTAGCCAGGGATGACAACCCACACAGTTTCACCCCTAGAGGTCAAAATTACCCCCAGCTGAGAACCACTGGTTTAAGGGTGGCTCTGGGGGAGGTATGAATTCCCAGGAACTTGAGGCTGTCAGGCAAAGTCATCTTTGGCAGCCTGAAAACAGCCCTCAGCCAAAGACATAGGTGTCGGCTGTGGGGCGGGAAGGCACACCCGTTGCCAGTGTGCGGGAAAGGTTAATGAGTTCCAGCAGACACGCACACAGCACTGGCATCATCTCCTACATGTAGATGAACTCAGTACGTTTCTACTCGACTGCATGAACAGTAGGAAGGATCAAGCCCCATTTTCCTTTAAGGGCTTGTACTGAACTAACTCAACCGAGCGTGACCCGTCTCACCGCAAGCACCGCACCGGTACTAAAATCCCCCTGCTGGGGACCCCCTGCACCACATGGAGCTCCACTGGGGCTCACGTCTATCTCTGTGGAGCTGCTTTTATCAGAAAGAGGATTTGAGAAAGACGTCAATAATTTGGAACTATTCCTGCAAGACTAGAGTTTCTGATTTTTATCTCATGCCTCACAGGAAATCACTGTCTTTTGGCTGTAATCTTGGACATATTTTCTTGTTTCCCTTCCTCCTGTCCATCTGTTCATTTATTCAATAAGTGTTTGTTGAGTGCTTCGTCGACACCCAGCACTTTGCTAGATGCTGGGAATACAGGAGGAGACGGAAAAGATATGACCCCTGCTTTCAGTCTAGTAGAGGAGAAAGACAAGAAATAAGTTGTCGTTCCAAGAGCAGGGTTGTCTGGAAATGGCCGTGAGTCCTCGCTCTGGGTTTTCTGGACAGTGAGAACCAGGGGCTCTTCTTCTCCTAGTAAGAGGGGCTGTGCATAATTCTTATAGGAGTGGTGACTTTGTGTTCCCAGCAGAGGTGATTGCAACTTTGCAGGGAAGATGGCATTCTTAGACAACTCTGGTAAACAGCCTGCCTGGCTGCCCAAGTGGTTTGTGTGTTCCCCTAAAGTGAAGTCTCTATGAACAGGGCCATTGCCTTTGTCCTAGAAGCAAATCCCAGTAGTATGGTGGTTCCTATAGGAAGAGGGCAACATGCTCCTATTCTTTCTTCTAAACACTGAGGAAATTAATCCTATGAAGACCTAGGGGAAGAGCCTTCTAGGCAGAGGCAGTATATGGGAAATTCCTGAAGTGGTAAAGAGCTCAATGTGTTTGAGGAATTAGAAAAGGCTAACTTAGGTGCCCAGAGCATAGTGATTGAGGGAGGGAAGGATGAAAGTGGCATGAAACATAGGTAGAGAAGTTCAAAATACAGGCAGGATCAGATCATAATAAATGGCCTCACTGGCTGTGGCTAGGAATTCTTATTTTATCCAAAGTATAATGGGAAACAGGTGATTTAGGTTTTTGAAACATAACCATTGTTCCTGTAGGGAGAATGGTTTAGAATGGCAGCAACAAGATCAAGAGACTGATGTAGCAGTCTAGCTGAGAGATGGTGATAGCTTTGGGTAGGGTGATGGCACCGCTATAAGTGGAAACGAGTGTAGAGAGGTGAGATCAACTTTGGAGGCACAATTCGCTGGAGAAGTTGGCCAACAGGATGGCAAGGAGAGAGGGAGAGTTGAGGATGACTGCCAGTCATTTGACCTATGCTGCTGGTAGGTGCTGAGATCAGGGTGTGTGGAGAAGATGCTGGGAGGAGAATATTTGTAGGACAGGATGAACACTGCCATTTTTGTTGTATTAAATTTGAAATGTGAGCTTTCTGAATAGAGATTGAAGTGGGTGGCTGAGTATATACCAGTTAGAAGTTTGAAGACAAGGTCTAGGATGGAAAGGTAAATTTTGGAGCCACTGACATCCATGTGATATTTAAAGCTAAGAACCTGAATGGGTTCACCAAGGGAATGAATGTAAACAGAGAGGAGTACCAGGAACTGATCCCTGAGGTTCTCCAATATGAAGAGGACAGAGAGGTATGGAGGAACCAGGAAAAGATACTCAGATGATGGGCTGTGGCCAGTGCTTTTGGTTAATGTAACAAAAATTAAAACTAGAGGTTGAAAAGAGGAAGGATTACCATGACTTGTTCTTTCTATTCAGTCTTCGAACTATAAGGAAAGTTATAGATCATGAACACATACTTGGGTAATAGAATTGTATGCAGTAGGGTCATATAGGGTCATCCAAATGACACAGAAAATGACCCTGTTAGTGTTTCAGCATTTTCATAGAAGTGAAAACAACATTTGAGAATTCTGGGAAAACTTCCCTATGCCAACAAGACTGGTTTTGTGCTTCTCCTATGTCCTCATTACACATATCGTCATCACCACATTGATATGTAGGATCATATGATGGGAAGAACCATCATGCTGTTCCCTCTGCCCTCCACCCCCACCCCCATAAGAGCACAACTCTTCACATGAAGGCCTCCTCTCGTCTTTATTTTAGATGTCATCTCAAGAGGCAGTCCCTCAATAGAATATACCCCCTTAGATGCTTATTCTCTATCACAGCCCACTATGACTCATGATCTCTTTTTATTTATTCAATCACTTACTAATTTTTGTCTTTATTATCCACTGGATTGTAAATTCCATGAGTGCAAAGACATGGCAGGATGTCATTCCAGTCTGCACATATTTAATAAACACTTTTTAAGTGAATGAGTAAAATGATAATGAAAAAAATTGGAAAATTAACCATAAGCAGAGATGTAGAGTTCTTTTTTTTTCTCACTATACTAATATCAATGTTTTACCATATGTAGTTGTTTTCCATTATTACTTATTGGTGTCTAGGTATATGACAATGTTTACCCCCACACCAACTTTTCTCAATTTCTGTTAATTTTTCTTTTTTAAGATTTTGTTTATTTGACAGAGAGAGAGCACAAGAAAGGGGAGCAGCAGACAGAAGGAGAGGGAGAAGCAGGCTCTCCACTGAACAGGGAGCCTGATGTAGGTCTCGATCCCAGGACGCTGGGATCATGACCAGAGCCAAAGGCAGACTCTTAACCACCTGAGCCACTCAGGTACCCCAGTTTCTGTTAATTTCTTTCTTTTCTTTTTTTTTTTTTTAAAGATTTTATTTATTTATTTGACAGGTGGAGATCACAAGTAGGCAGAGAGGCAGGCAGAGAGAGTCGGAGAAGCAGGCTCCCTGCTGAGCAGAGAGCCCAATGTGGGGACTTGATCCCAGGACCCTGGGATCGTGACCTGAGCCGAAGGCAGAGGCTTTAACCCACTGAGCCACCCAGGCACCCTCTGTTAATTTCTTAAGCTTTATATTACACCTGCCTACTGTTCCATGTACTGCCGTACCTGCTGCTCACCACCTGTAGTTCTGCTCTTGTTCCTCACCTTTTAAAACAACCTTGGCCTTTAATAACCATATTCTTCCAGCCTCCTTCTTGCCTCACTTCAGCTTGCTGTTTTGTTGTATTTCTGGTGCCTACCTCCAACCTGCCCACCTATTCCATATCACTGGCTTCATATCAATGTCCAATTTCCATGTACATTCCTGGGCCTGTGCTCTTGTGGGGAGCCCCCAGGCGCTGTGTTGATTTGAAGACCTTAGGGAGGGAGAGATTAAGAGCTGGGCCAAGCAGTGACTGGTGAAGGGATAATCAGCTGTTCCTTGGCTGATATGCCTGTGCTCTTCCACAGATAATCAACCCCTGCTTTTCTTGGAGGCCTAAGACTTTGGCACAAACACAAGGATTTGCCCTGGAACTTCCCCATTCTGTGGATGTCTACCTACGGATTTTCACTTTCAGAGGACCTTCAGCTGTGATTTTTCCAATAAGCTCTTTTGCTTGGGTTATGTCTCTGCCTACTCACTACAATCCTAGTTATTTAAAAAATCTTAAATAAAACAGTCTGCGTTAGTTACAGTCTTATCCTTTTGGTTTTTACTTTTTACCATAATGGTCTGATACTATTTTTAAAGTATCTGCCTGTAGTAGACATTATCAAATATGTTGCTTTGCCCAGACCTCCTATTCCCGTGTTTGGCATGTCCATACATAGGAGTGTTGGTGTGAAATGCAACCCCACAACCCACATAGTTGGCATCTCAGTCTTCAGCTCGATCCCATACATATCACCTAGGCTTGATCAGTCAGGCACATCCACATGGACTTTGCATCAGGAGCCTATGCATAAGAAGTGGAGGCAGTGGAGAATCTCAGTAAGATCCAGTTTGAGAGGCGGTACCCAGTATCCAGTTCTGGGGGAGGTTGTGTGATACACAGTTGGGCGCCAGCCGTTTGGGTTGCAGCTGCAGCTGTGTGCTCATGGACTCTTCTATGGCTTCGTATTTGGATCTGACCTTTGCTCCTGTGAGCCTTTCCGGCAATTGTGCTGGGCCAATGGTAGCCTTTCAGCTGACCCCTACTTAGAAATCAGCCTATTTAGAAATCTTACTTGCACCTAAGAACGCTATCTATTTTCTTGACTGACTTCTTTTTATATCATTCCTTCTTGTACTTCTTATCATTTTTCTGGGGTCCTTTTCTTTCTTGAAGTGCAAACTTTAGAAGTTCCCTTAGTGTGAAACTCTTGATAGTACTGGTGGACCTTGAACAATGCAGGGATTAGGGGCACTGATTTCCTGCACAGTTGGAAGTTTGTGTATAACTTTTGCCTCTCCCACAGTTTAACTACTCATAGCCTACTGTTGCAGTGGATGCCTTACAGAAAACATAAATAGTTGAGTAACATGTATTTTGTATGTTTTATGTATTACATTCTGTATTCTTGGTAAGCGAGAGAGAGCTAGAGAAAAGAAAATATTAAAGTTACAAGGAAGAAAAAATACATTTATAATACTGTCCTGTATAAAAAAAATCCTCATGTAAGTTGACCAGTTCAAACCCATGTTGTTCAAGGGTCAACTATAAGCACTCTGTTTTTATCTGTAAATGACTATTTGACTCTCATCTCTGAAAGATAGTTTTTCTGGGTATCTTTCTTAATACTTTGAAGGTATTTTTTCCATTGCTTCCTGGTCTTAATTATCATGAAGAAAAGTCAATTGTCTTTCTATTTCTTTTTTTTAAATAATTAAAAAAAATTTTTATAAACATATAATGTATTATTAGCCCCAGGGGTATAGGTCTGTGAATCGCCAGGTTTACCCACTTCATAGCACTCACCAGAGCACATACCCTCCCCAATGTCCATAACCCCACCACCATCTTGCTTCCTCCTCCCGGCCACCCTCAATTTGTTTTGTGACATTAAGAGTCTCTTATGGTTTGTCTCCTCCCGATCCCATCTTGTTTCACTTATTCTTTTCCTACCCCTCAAGCCCCCCATGTTGCATCTCCACTTCCTGATATCAGGGAGATCATATGATAGTTGTCTTTCTCCGATTGACTTATTTCGCTAAGTATAATACCCTCTAGTTCCATCCACATCATTGCAAAAGGCAAGATTTCATTTCTTTTGATGGCTGCATAGTATATATATATATATATATATATATATATATATATATATATCACATCTTCTTTATCCATTCATCTGCTGATGGACATCTAGTTTCTTTCCATAGTTTGGCTATTGTGGACATTGCTGCTATAAACATTTGGGTGCACGTGCCCCTTCGGATCACTATGTTTGTATCTTTAGGGTAAATACCCAGTAGTGCAATTGCTGGGTCATAGGGTAGCTCTATTTTCAACTTTCTGTGGAACCTCCATATTTTCCAGAGTGGTTGCACCAGCTTGCATTCCCTTGTGATGGAGTTCTAGCTTCAGAGCATTGTGGTCTGAAAATATGCAGGGAATGATCCCAATCTTTTGGTACATGTTGAGACCTGATTTGTGACCCATGGTGTGATCTATTCTGGAGAATGTTCCATATGCACTGGAGAAGAATGTGTATTCTGTTGCTTTGGGAGGGAATGTTCTGAATATATCTGTGATACCCATCTTGTCCAGTGTGTCATTTAAGGCCTTTATTTCCTTGTTGATCTTTTGCTTGGATGATCTGTCCATTTCAGCGAGGGGAGTGTTAAAGTCCCCTACTATTATTGTATTATTGTCAATGTGTTTCTTTGATTTTGTTATTAATTGGTTTGTATAGTTGGCTGCTCCCTTGTTTGGGGCATAGATATTTAAAGTTCTTAGATCTTCTTGTTGGAGAGACCCTTTGAGTATGATATAGTGTCCTTCCTCATCTCTTATTATAGTCTTCAGCTTAAAATCTAATTGATCTGATATAAGGATTGCCATCCCAGCTTTCCTTTGATGTCCATTAGCATGGTAAATTGTTTTCCACCCCCTCACTTTAAATCTGGAGGTGTCTTTGGGTCTAAAATGAGTTTCTTGTAGGCAGCATATTGATGGGTTTTGTTTTTTTATCCATTCTGATACCCCATGTCTTTTGATTGGGGCATTTAGCCCATTTACATTCAGGGTAACTATAGAAAGATATGAATTTAGTACCATTGTATTGCCTATAAGGTGACTGTTACTGTATATTGTCTCTGTTCCTTTCTGATCTACTACTTTTAGGGTCTCTCTTTGATTAGAAGACCCCTTTCAATATTTCCTGTAGAGCTGGTTTGGTGTTTGCAAATTCCTTCAGTTTTTGTTTGTCCTGGAAGCTTTTTATCGCTCCTTCTATTTTCAATGATAGCCTAGCTGGATAGAGTATTCTTGGCTGCATGTTTTTCTCGTTTAGTGCTCTGAATATACCATGCCAGCTCTTTCTGGCCTGCCAGGTCTCTATGGATAAGTCTGCTGCTAATCTAATGTTTTTACCATTGTATGTTACAAACTTCTTGTCCTGGGCCGCTTTCAGGATTTTCTCTTTGTCGCTAAGACTTGTAAATTTAACTATTAGATGATGGGGTGTGGACCTATTCTTATTGATTTTGAGGGGGGTTCTCTGTACTTCCTGGATTTTGATGTTTGTTCCCTTTGCCATATTAGGGAAATTCTCTACAACAATTCTCTCCAGTATACCTTCTGCACCCTTCTCTTTTTCTTCTTCTTCTGGAATCCCAATTATTCTAATGTTGTTTCGTCTTATGGGGTCACTTATCTCTCGAATTCTCCCCTTCTGGTCCAGTATTTGTTTGTCTCTCTTTTGCTCAGCTTCTTTATTTTCTGTCATTTGGTCTTCTATATCACTAATTCTTTCTTCTGCCTCATTTATCCTAGCAGTAAGAGCCTCCATTTTTTTTAAAAGATTTTATTTATTTATTTCACAGAGAGAGATCACAAGTAGGCAGAGAGGCAGGCAGAGAGAGAGATAGAGGAGGAAGCAGGTTCTCCACTGAGCAGAGAGCCCGACGTGGGACTCGATCCCAGGACCCCGAGATCATAACCTGAGCCGAAGGCAGAGGCTTAACCCACTGAGCCACCCAGGCGCCCCAAGAGCCTCCATTTTTTATTGCACCTCATTAATAACTTTTTTGATTTCAACTTGATTAGATTTTAGTTCTTTTATTTCTCCAGAAAGGGCTTTTATTTCTCCGGACAGGGTTTCTCTAATATCTTCCATGCCTTTTCTAGCCTCCTAGCCTGGCTAGAACCTTGAGAATCATCATTCTGAACTTTAGATCTGACATATTACCAATGTCCATATTGATTAGATCCCCAGCCTTCAGTACAGCCTCTTGTTCTTTTTTTTTTTTTTTTTTTTTTTTTTTTGTGGTGAGTTTTTCCACCTTGTCATTTTGTCCAGATAAGAATATATGAAGGAGCAAATAAAATACTAAAAGGGTGCCAAAGACTCCAGGAAAATGTGCTTTAACCAAATCAGAAGAGACCCCAAATCATGGGGGGAAGAAAGGGGGTAAAAAGAAGTTCAGAAGAAAAAAATTTTTAAAAAGAAAAGAAATAAAGAAAAAATATAAAAAAGAAAATATATATACACATTAGACTGGTGACTAGAACAGGGTCACCCACTTAATTTTGGGAATGTCTTGGTCTCTTAAAAGAAACTACCTCCCAAAATTTTAAAGAATGAAAAACATATATAAGGGTAAACACAATGAAGGGATGGAATATGATTATAAAGATTAAAAAAAGATTTTTTTAAAATTTCTGAAAAGGAGTTAGTAAGTTGGTTGGGAGAATAAAGAAAAAGAAAGTGGAGAGAATTAGCTTGGGCTGGAGACTAGAACAAGCCTGGTGCTAGATTTATGATGTATTTTGATCTATTAGAAGAAGTTGTACCCCAAATTTTTTAGAAGAAAAAAACCCTAGGTGTCTACAAAAAATAAAGTTGGATACAATGAAGGATAAAATATGACTATAATAATGAATGTTCAAAAAAGATTTTTTTAATGAAAGGTATTGTTAAGATAAACGTTAAAAGAGGAAAGGGTAAAAGTTAAAAAAAATTAGCAGAAGAAAAAAATAAAATTAAAAAAAATTAACTTTGCAAGACTAAAGAATCATGGGGAGAAAGCCATGAATTCAATGCTTTGCTTCTCCTCCTTTGGAATTCCGATGTTCTCCTTGGTAAGTGAACTTGGTCTTGGCTGGATTTCTTTTTGATCTTCTGGGGGAGGGGCTTTTTGTAGTGATTCTCAAGTGTCTTTGCTGGAGGTGGAATGGCACCGCCCTTACCAGGGGCCGGGCTAAGTAATCTGCTCGGGTTCACTTTTGGGAGGTTTTTTTTTAAATTAATTTATTTATTTATTTGTCAGAGAGAGAGGAGTGAGAGTGAGCACAGGCAGACAGAGTGGCAGGCAGAGGCAGAGGGAGAAGCAGGCTCCCTGCGAAGCAAGGAGCCCGATGTGGGACTTGATCCCAGGATGCTGGGATCATGACCTGAGCTGAAGGCAGCTGCTTAACCAACTGAGTCACCCAGGCATCCTTTCGGGAGCTTTTGTTCCCTGAACGCTTGCTTTCTGTAGAGTTCTGGAGGACGGGAATGAAAATGGCAGCCTCCCAATCTCCGGCCCAGAGGAGCCAAGAGCTGGGGACCCCACTCCTCAGTGCGCCCTCAGAGAAAAGCAGAGCGCTCAATCACTCCCGTCGCCTTGGCCTCTGGCTGTGCTCTGAGCTCACCCAGCCTGTGAACAAGCGTCTCTGTCTCTGGCACACAGCTCCACCTGGAGTCTCCAAACCCCGCAGATCCCTGAGCTCTTCCAGGGGGGTCTCCCTGGATCTTGTGGGGACCCCACTCATGGAGCAGTGGCCTGTGCCACGGATTATGGTTCAAGGTAACCCCGAGTTGAGAGCTCACTCCTTGGCTCTGTCTCTGTAGCCGGCTTACCCACTCTAATACCTGTGAGCTCTGTGACACTCAGACACCCCTGGTCCTTCTGTGACCCCGCGGGACCTGAGGCCACGCTGTCCCCATGTGGGCTTCACCCTGGTTTAGCCTCTAGAGAGATGTCCCTCAGTGGAGAAGACTTTTAAAAGTCCTGATTTTGTGCTCCGTTGCTCCACTGCTTGCTGGGAGCCAGCCCCTCCCCCCACGGTCTATCTTCCCGTCGCTTTGGATTCACTTCTCCGCCGGTCCTACCTTTCAGAAATTGGTCGATTTTCTGTTTCTAGAATTGTTGCTCTTCTTCTCTTCAATCTCCTGTTGGATTTGTAGGTGTTCAGAATGAATCTCTAATTATTTCTTTGTAGATGAGCTGTCTCTCTCTCTCTCTCTCTCTCTCTTTTTTTTTTTACCTATTTTTAAGATCTTTTTAAGAACTGAAGATAAATTGATTTAGAAGGTCTAGAATTTACTGGGGAAATGTGTTTCCCCAGTAAATTCCCTAATAGTCATGTTTTAGTCTGAATATTGACTCCAGGAACCCAGGGGTCCCATCTATAAAATTCACCCAGTTTAGAGCGCTTGGGAGGCTTAGTTGGTTAAGCATCCAACTCCTGGTTTCAGCTCAGGTCCTGATGTCAGTGGTCTGTCTCAGAGTCTTCTTATATACCACCACCATCCCTTATAGCTGCTGACTCTCCATCAAGCCTCTTCCCTCTCTGAGAGTCTGGATTTGAAATCACTAGGCAAAAATTATGGAAACAGCCTTAGTGCCTATTGACTGATGAACGAATAAAGAAGATGTGGGGCATATACATATAGTATACACACACACACACAAACACACACACACTCCCCACAATGGGATATTACTCAGCCATAAAAGAGAACGAAATCTTGCCATTTGCAATGACATGGATGGAGCTAGAGAGTATTATGCTAAGCAAAATAAGTTAGAGAAAGAAATACCATATGATTTCACTCATATGTGGCATTTAAGAAATAAAACAAGCAAAGTGGAAAAAAAGAGAAGCAAAGGAAGAATAGGACTCTTTTCTTAAAAAAGATATTTAAATTTATTTTAGAGAGAGAGAGCAGGGGGAGGGGCAGAAGGAGAGGGACAGACTCTTCAGCAGAGATTCAGTGGGAAGAACAAGGAGCCCACCATGGGGTTCAATTCCATGACTCTGAGTTCATGACCTGAACTGAAGGAGTCAGATGCTTAACCAATTGAGCCACCAGGTTTCCCAAGAAGTGAACTCTTAACTCTAGAGAACGAACTAATGGTTACCTGATGGGAAGTGGGTGGGGGAATGGGTGAAATAGGAGATAGGGATTAAGGCATGCCCTCACTGTGATGAGCACCAGATACTGTATAGCAGTGTGGAATCACTATTTGTAACCTGAAACTAATATTACACTGTATCTTAACCAGCTGAATTTAAATAAAATATAATAATAATAAATAATTATTAAACAACAATAAAAATAATAAAATAAAATCAGTAGGCGAGGATTTAGTGAACTGAGATAAACAGAGCCATCCAAACTGAATGATGGTACCAAGTCAGCAACTGTAGAATCCAAAAACCACAACCTGCAGAAAGCTAATGGGTATATCATGCCTGGTAAAGAAGCCCTAGAAGCATTCCCATTGTAACCAGGTGTGAGATAAGGACCAATCCATTATAGTTATCTTTGTTCTGGAGGTATGGGCCATGGCAATTAGATTGAAGTAGAAATAAATGGTAAACAATAAACATTTCAAAGGAGATTAATCATAGGAAACAAACTGAGGTTGCTGGAGGGGAAGGCAGTGAGGACATGGGGTAACTGGGTGACGTGCATTAAGGAGGGCACATGATGGAATGAGTACTGTGTGTTATAAAGGACGGATGAATCCCTCAACTCTACCTCTGAAATGAATGCTGCATTATATGTTAATCAATTGAATTTAAGTAATAAATATAAGAAAAAGCAAATGAGGGAGATTAAACCAATATTTGTAGACCCCAGGAATCAACTAAAAGGTCAAGTGGTGGGATAATTCAGTAAAGAATCATTACCAAGACAAAAAGCACAGAAATAGAACTTTATATATTCAAACAAGAAACAGAAGTAGCAATGGAAGAAATGATACCATTGCAGAGGGTTGGAAAAGACAGAAGTAGACTTAGCACGAAATAGGAAGAATCCACATGAAGAAAATCGTAAAACACCATGGAGAGAACAAAAAAGAGACTTAAACGTTGCCACATTTAGATCAGAAATTTTAACATCTGCATAATGTCAACTCTCCTTTGGTTGATCTGACTGCAACAGGGTTTTTTGTTTTGTTTTGTTTTGTTTTTAGGATTTTATTTACTTATTTGACAGAGATCACAAGCAGGCAGAGAGGCAGGCAGAGAGAGAGGAAGGGAAGCAGGCTCCCCGCCAAGCAGAGAGCCTGACTTGGGACTCGATCCCAGGATCCTGAGATCATGCCCCAAGCCAAAGGCAGAGGCTCAACCCACTGAGCCACCCAGGCGCCCCAACAGGGTGTTTTTTTGTTTTGTTTTTTGTTTGGGACGAACTGATTCTAGAAATCATGTGGACAAACAAAGAAGGAATAATTACCAGGAGAATTCTGAAAAGAGAAGATTAATGAAAGAGTACTAACTGCACTAAAAATAAGAACGTGTTCTGCAGTAATAATAATGAACTACCAGCACATGAGTGAATCAACAATTCAGAGGAGCAGACTAGAGAACCCAGACACAGACCCAAGACACAACAATTAAATAAAAGTCTTTTTTTTCAAGACAGTGGAGAAAAAAGGGATTATTCAGTAAATGGTATTGAGACAACTGAGTAGCCATCTGCAAAAGAAAGTTGGATCCCTACTGCAGAGATCATACCAAGATGATTTCCAGATGAATCAAAGAAGTCACATTAAAAAAAAAAAAAATGAAGCCATGAATTAGCAGAAGATCAACAAGAAAATCCACTTACTTAACGACAAGAAAAAAAAAATCACGTCTCCATAAAAAGAAATCAAAAGACAATGGATAGATGGGGGAATTTTTTATAATTTAACCTCACAGACAAAGGGCTGATTCCCTTAACATATAAAAATGCTTATAACTCAGTAAGAAAAACAGACTCAATTGTCCAGAAAAAAAAATGGGCAAAACCTATGACAGTTTAGAAAAAAGGGAAGAATGCAATATGAGAAGTGCAAATGCAATGACACTGTGATCTTTTCCGCAACATGACAGCACTTAGTTGGTGACTGGCACTCATGCTGGGCTCCAGTGTGCATTTCCACAACAGTTGTGACGGCCCGCTGGATAGTAGTAAAATTCCAAGAGTACATTTCCTTTAACTGAACAGTTGCACTCTCAGAAATGTATTTTCGGCTATACTTACATTGTGAAATGACATGAAATGACACATGGACAGGAAGATTCTTGGTAATAGAAAAAGATTGGAAATGACTGAACTATCAACGGTGGCTGGTTTTATAAAGTATGTGGACCCAAGTGACGGAACGAAAAACAGCCACTACAAAAGAATAGGACAGCTCCAAGGAGAGAGCTCCAAGATGGATCGTCAGGCTAAAAATAGAAGGCATAACAGGGTGTATAGGAAACCACTTTAAGTAAGGGAAAGGGAATGGGTTTAGACACACACACTCATATACTGTGTCAGATAAATAGCATGATTATCCCCATTTTTCAGATAAGGAAACTGAGGGTTACAGAGGCTAAGTAACTTTTATAAATAACACAGTTATAAAACAAATGAGAAAAACCATTATACAGATTAACAGTGACCACAAGCATAAGAATGAGGGGAAATGTAACCACAGGGTTCCTGGTCTTTACTAATACATGTTGTCTCCAGTGGGAAGGAGAATGTATATTTTTTGAAAGCTGCCCAAATGTTCATGTTCTTTTATTTGGAGAGCCACGAGCATGTGGTGGCAAGGTAGTACTGAAACACTGATGATGAAAGGCCATGGTTGCAGGTTCAGTCTTCTCGTCGTAACCCCCTTCTCCAGGGGCATCATCTTTTAACAGTGTCTGTGTTCTTCCAGTGATTATCCCCTCCAGTTCCATAATCTTCCAAAATAGGCTAATTTCTCTGTTTCTTGATTTGCCACACTATGCTTTGTCAGTAAGTTGAGTTTAAATGGTGGAAACCAAGAAATGGCATTTACATTATTATGACTGTTATCAGAGTTCAACCAGAGAAACCAAATGAACAGGAAATTGTATCTATCCGGCTGTCAGGCTGTTAGGTATCTACTGCTCTGTCTGCATATGTCTGTGTAAATAGGCATATATAACTATGTGTCTGTGCACACACATTCGTTTGATTGCCGTTTATTATGAAAGATAAGAATAGTGTGCCTTTAATATCTGCAAGCTTTCTGCCTTCTTAGTCATACTTTATACTTCATGGGGTTCCTTTCTTTCTTATTTTTTTTCCTCCCATCTGGAGACCTCCATGATCCTTTTCCAGTCTGGACTACTCACCCTCCCGGTTTTCTGCCCACTTGTCATCCCAGGACTCACCTTTCACCATTCTTCTGGATTGATTCCATGCTTTCTGGATCCATGTCTTTTGTTTTCTTCAAGTATGTCCTCAAACAACTTCTAAGAATGAGGCAGAGGGTATAAATCTCTGAGTCCTGGCTGTGTCAGTTACATACTGAAGTAGATAGACTCACCCCTTACCCAAAATGGAATTTATTGGAAGGATAAGAGGGTGCTCACAGACTCAAGGAGCCTCGGGCTTAAGAAAAAGAAGAGTATCAGGTAGGTCCAGGGAAGGTAACGCAAAAAGTGCTCCTCTGGCTTGCTTGTTTGCTTGGGAATAGACTTGCACCGTTGTCAGTCTTCTTGTGCTGCACTGATTTCCAGTCCAAGAAAGGAGCACCTGCTTCTTTTGTTTTATTGCATTTTGTTTTCTGGTGTGGGTCACATACTTGCCTCCTGGCTATGGAAAGGGAGGGAATCTGGATTAGTGGTCCCATTAGACTACACAGAGTCCATTAGTGCCCAAAAGTAACAAATTATTATTAGCAAAGACTGGTGGGATTGCCGTTGAGTAAAATATGACATGTTCATTATACTCCACTTGAGTAAAAATGTCTTTAAATGTCTTCATTCTGTTCTGATACTTCCTTGTGTGATGGATTATAGAATTTTAGGTTGAAAAATCATTTCTTTTTCTTGTAGGACCTTGAAAGCATTTTTCTGTCTCTTCCGTCATCCAGTACTGCTTATAGGATTTATGCCAGCCCTTGTAGTGGGAATGTCTCTCAAAGATTTTTTGTTTTTGGTTGTTGTTTTTTTTTTAAAATTTTTCAGTGTTCCAAAATTCATTGTTTATGCACCACACCCAGTGCTCCATGCAATACATGCCCTCCATAATAGCCACCACCAGGCTTATCCAACCCCCCAACCCCTTCCCCTCCAAAACCTTCAGTTTGTTTCTCAGAGTCCACAGTCTCTCATGGTTCATCTCTGCCTCTGATTTCCCCCAACTCACTTTGTTGGGTCCCCCAATAATGGGTCCGTGATTAAAGGAGCGAGACTGATACAAAACGAAGGTCAAGCAAAGCTTTATTTTGTGCCAAGCATCAAGAATCAAACCAAATGTTTGGGGCCCACCTCTTACAAGAGAGGACAACCCCTCTCTGTTTCACAGACTAACTTTTATAGAGCAAAGGCCATGTGGTTGGGCCTGGCCACACACAGGTGGCCAACGAAATTGTAACACACAGAGAAAGCTGCACAGTCATGCTAGGTGACCAATTGAATTACAATTTACCCTAGTAGACATTTGAAACAGCCTATCACCTTGGTTAGAATTGGCACCCAAAAGGTGCCCAAAAGGTGGGGCCCATACTCCTTGGTAGCTAGGAGACAGTATGTGCCCCCACTGATTGAATACCTCTACCTGGCCTGACCCACCCTTGTATTTGGACTTTGTTACCTGGGACTGGTTTCCAGGACTTGTTTTTAAGTAAGTTCCCCTGGCGGGGGTGGGGGGGGAGTGCAGAGTCAATTTAAGTTTTACAACAAAATGGCAGTTCAACTGGGGTGGGGCCTCTCTGGCTGAATAGGCCCTTACAACTTCTCCTCTCCATCTCCCAATGTCTTCCAGTTTTTGTTTTTTAATAAACACTCCAGTGGCTGATAAAAATCCAGCTGCCTCCAAAGATACTTTCTTGGGACCATCTTGTTGAACCATCCAATTGTCAGGTGACTTCTTCTAAGGAAGCCTAGACAGTGGTTGGTATTAGAGGATGCTGTGATCATTGGACAAGTTCCTGATTTGAATTTTAACCAAACCCTACTTCCCTTTGATGGGGTACAGTAATAGTACAGAAGTCAATGGGAGATCAGCATGCACTCAGATTCCAGATTCTTTTCTGATAAAGATAAATTCAAGTACTCCACAGTTTCTTCCTCCACTTTCAGTCTCCATGATGTGCTCGTCATGGACAGCCCCATCTGTATGGCAGGTGGCCAAGGACACCCAGATCCGCAGCAAGAGGCAGCTGGCAGTGAGCCTGGAAGGGAGCCACTGGCAGGGAGGGCTAGGGCAGGGAGGATGGAGAAGGAGCTGCTCTCCAGAAGTTTTTAAGCATCTTTATCCCTGTTCTGAAATTTCATCAAGTGTGACCAGATATGAGCCTGTTTTGATTTTTCATGTTGATATTTCAGTCCGTATATTTGTGCCTTTCTTTTGCTTTGAACATATGCTGAATTTTCTTTGCCCATTATCTATATTTATTACTTTTTTTCCAATGATTTTACCATTTAAAATTTTTGGTTTTGTTCTCTTGATAGTTTTCCTTCCTCTTCTCTGTGACCCTTATTATATTTCTGAGATTATTTTGTCTTTTTTTTTTTTTCCATTTCCTGAGTTTGGTCAACTCTCCTTTCACACCATCCAGTTTTTTTTCCCTCTGTTTCTATTTTGGGTTATTTCAAACATATTACTCAAGGTGATTTTTGTTTTAATGTGCAAATTCTTGTTTTAACATTTTAATTCTGGTTAGAGTGTTCTGTTACAGTTTTCTCTCCTTCCTACTTCTTGTTTGTTTGTTGCTTTTGGCAGGGAGAATATTTTCATCTGCTGAAATGTTTGAATTCCCATGTTCTGTCTTCTAACAGCTTTGTATGATGTTGCCTGCCACTTTGTGTTCATTGTCAAACATGGTATTTTATCTGGACCAGCCTCAAGTAGGGGGTGTGAGTTGAGTGTCTAAGTAGGTTTCATAATCAAAAGCATCCTCTTTTGTTGTTTTAGTGATGTTCAGTTTTGAAGTAGATGGAAATTCTGGGGGGTAGGATCAGTGTGTTTCCCAATTTTGTGGTTCTCTTTTATTTCTGTAAGACCTTTAATTTCCCTTGCTTTGTTGTTTCTCTTCACCATCACACATCCAAGAGATTCCTCCACCTCCCAAGGCATCTAACCTTTTCTTCACAATGCTATTCTCCTAAAACTGCATGAAGACTTTCAAGCCAGTGCTCTAACCTGCCAGTTCTCAAACCTGTGCTTAGTTTATCCTCTCTCTTTGGTAGGACTCTGTTAGCGACATTTTCTGTATTCTAACTGTGCAAACTCCTGCTGTTCTTTTTTCTTTTCCATGAAGTCTCTACCTGAATATTTCTGGTGTGGACTCAGTCCAGTTCTTCTGGTTTTAAAGATTTATTTATTTTAGAGAGAGACAGAGTGCACACAGCAGGTGAAAGTGTAGAGGAAAAGAGAGAGAGAGAGAGAGAATATCAAGCAGACTGTGCCAAGAGCAGAACCTGCTGCTGGGCTTGATCTCATGACCCTGAGATCATGACCTGCGCCAAAATCAAGAGTTTGACGTTTAACTGACTGAGCCACCCAGGTGCCCCGGTTCTTCTGATTTTAGATGTTGCTTTTCTACTTATATGCAAATTGAAATTGTTAGTAATCTCTGTTTCTTATTTGCTCTAAGGTTGTTTTATTAATTCTCCATATTTATGTGATTTGGGGGGACAATATACAGGGAAATTCAGTTGTAAAAAATCCTCAAATATTTATATCAAATCCTTTGAGTTCATATTGACACTAAAAACAAACCTTAATGATTGCTTCTGTGAAGATGCTGGAAAATCAAGTCATTATTTTCAAACTGGTAAGTGAAGGAATGAGGCATTTAATTCACCTTTACTTAGGAATTGTAGTTCTGAGTAACCAGATGGTTGTTGAAGGAAAATTTATTTTTGTAGACGTATTCCAGCAAATAAATGAATAAATGATAAAATATCACCATCTTGCAAAATTGAGATACTTTTTTGCCTACCCAATTATTATAGATTATATTTCATTCTAAGCTGCATTTTCTGGGAAAGCAGTTTGCCAACCTGATCAGGAATTTTCAGTATATTCATATCTTAAGAAAACATTTTGAATATAGGGACAGATTTTTGTTTAAGACCATTTATTACCACATTATATATAACAGAAAAATATAAAAAACAGCTGAATGTCTTATGTTTAAATAAATTTTTTTTAAGATTTTATTTATTTATTTGACAGACAGAGATCACAATTAGGCAGAGAGGCAGGCAGAGAGAGGGGCGGATGCAGGCTCCCCGCCAAGCAGAGAGCCCAACGTGGGGCTCGATCCCAGGACCCTGGGACCATGACCTGAGCCGAAGGCAGAGGCTTTAACCCACTGAGCCACCCAGGTGCCCCTGTTTAAATAAATTTTGTATTGTTATTTTGGATACGTAATTGTGAAAACTTCTGAGAGAATACTTGAATTACTTCTGAGAGAACAGTCAGCATAACAATGACTGAAAAGCTGCATACAGAAGGATCCTACATGAAATTATAAATGTGTAGGGAACAGACTGAATAAATGTGTCAAAATGTTAGCAGTGCTTCTGACTGTTGGTTTATTTATTTTTTATTTTTAAATTTTTTTTATTTATTTGACAGAGTCCACAAGTAGGCAGAGAGGCAGGCAGAGAGAGCAGGGGAAGCAGGCTCCCCGCTGAGCAGAGAGCCCAATGTGGGACTCGATCCCAGGACCCTAGGATCATGACCTGAGCCGAAGGCAGAGGCTTTAACCCACTGAGCCACCCAGGCGCCCTGACTGTTGGTTTATAGGTAATTAATTTCCCTGTACCTGTTTGTATTTTTCCAGTTTTGCATTATGAGCACTTTTATAATCAGAAAAAAATTTACGAAGAAAAAAAATAGTGATCCTTCTTCTAACTAACACCTTCCCTGGTTCCCAAACCTCCTAACTAGATACCCAGTGCCTGACTTGTGTTTTGGGGGAAAAACATCTTTCATTGCACTGTTATGGGTAAATCACCTGCCATGGGAGTTCTCTTGGCACTCATTCACCTCAAAGTTAATTCATCAGTACGTCTGACTGAAGCAGATGCTTATGTTCTAGGGAAGGAAAGTATTACTCATTTGGGGGAGGAAGCGTTACATGGGAACAAACAGGGAAAGGAAACAAAGGTGTTGCTGGGGGAAAAGAGGGCGATGTCACCTGCTTCATAAATTTCTTGAGGGCCATCAGCGTATACAACCCTGCTACAACCCTGCTCAGACGTTCCTATTTTGATGCAGTCCAGGGAAGCAGCTTACCACAGAGTTGCTACAGAGACCAGAAATTACAGCTTGCTTCCAGAAGAAAACTTCATCACCTTCTGTCGTCAGAAACCAGCAACAAAAAGGAGCCCAGTTTTCTAATGACTTTCTATTACAGAAAAAACATTTCATTGAGTTACGCACATTATTCTAGATTGAGGAATAACTTTCTTCTTTAGGTCAAGGTCACAAGAAAAGGTAAGAGAAAAGTGTTTTGTTTTGTTTTAAAGATTCATTCACTTATTAGAGAGTGTGTGTGTATGTGTGTGTGTGCACGGGGGTGTAGATGGACAGAGGAAGAGAGAGAGAGATAGTCTCAAGCAGACTCTGCATTGAGCACAGAGCCTGAACTGGGGCTCAATTCCAGGACACTGGAATTTTGGTTTTGAGCCAAAACCAAGAGATGAACACTCAACCAACTGAGCCACCCAGGCACCCTAAGGAAAGTGTTTCTTATACAGGCTCTTCCAGGAATAGATAAAACCCACACATTAGCAGATTCTACGTGGCCTTTTGAAAGGATGTCTGCAGGAGAGCACAAGTGTAAGACAGGTTTTATCATCATTATTAAAGAAATTGCTAGCTCCTGTGACCATTCATGCCTTGTCAGGGAGCTTAGTAAGTCACACAGGTTCAGTCTGGGGTCAAAGCCAAAGGCAGCCTACGTAGATATAATCAACCAGACAAGGGACATTCACAGAGAACAGATTGGCAGATCACTTGGTCTTGCTGATTCCCACACATACATGGCTCATTCTCATCCTTGGACTTTGTGGGTTTACTTATCCTGCTTACCCTGTCAACAAGGTCTTCTCTAATTTTCTAAAGTCCCAATCTTCCTTGAAGACACAGTTAGGAAGCTCTCTTTAACAGATTTTCTTCCCTTAAACCTCATGATACGTAGTTGGCATTTCTTTTTAGCATTTATGTTTTTCCTCAGACACTCAGTAGTCCCATTGAGGATTTTTGGATTTTGAAAATAGTCATATGTAGATTTCTGAGCCTTCCTGGCAGATGTATTAAAGATGTTAGGTTTGGAGAAACGTCACCCCTTAGATTTTTAGAGAAAATGACCTTTGGTACTCTGAAGGAGGCAGTTAATTGGAAATTCCAACTGCCTAACCTTTAGATTTTCTAAGCCTGCTTCTGTACTTGGTAGCAGCTGATTGGCTGTTACCAAAGTTAGTGGACTACTAAACCAGTAAACTGAAACCTCAGACCTGGGTCTTCTTTCGCAGCCTGGATGGAAGAAAGCTTGGGAAAATACGAAAAAGAAAAGTGCAACAGATATCGATAAGATAATCACTAGTCTATAACAGAGTGACTAAAAATGAATCAGATGGTGGAAAAGGTAGGTTCCTTCTTTGGGGGCAATTCTCAATTTTTTTTTTTTTTTTTTTTTTTTTTGGCGCTAGAGAATAGAAATACCCAGATATGTGACTTACATATGGCCATTATATAGAATTCATCATTATTAAATGCGATTGGTAACTGGAGGTAATTTTACTGCTAATAGAGTGAGTAAGGAGTGGGGTGAGGATAAGTTCATCAAGTTCATCAAGACATGGATTCAGAGCTAGTATTTATCAATTGCTGAGTCTATGTAAAGCAGCTGTTAAATGTCTGAAGTATGTTACTCATTCAGTTCTCAAAACAACACCGTGAAGTAGCTGTTATCCCTATTTTACTGAATGAAGAAGTTAAGTAACTTTCCAAAGATCAAACATCCTAATGGACAGAGCCAATCTTAGGCCAAAGTCAGTGCCTCCTCTCTAACCAGGAGACGGTTGGTTGTTGAAAGAAGGTGGTACAAAATTGAGCAAACTTGTGATACTGAAGAAGCAGAACATGAGACTGATGAAAGTATGCAAGAGAATTGTGGGGGAAGCATTAAGCAGTTTTGGTGAGAGGTCAAATCTACTCAAATCCTTCACATCTTTGTGTTTTTGAATTTTCATTTTGTGGCATCCTGGTAAGCTGCCTAAATCTCTTGAATTGGGAGATCTTGGTGTAAGCCTGGCTCTGTTACTAGCTAGTGATGGACTTTGGACATGTAACTTTGGGTCTCATATATTAACTCTAAAGTGCTTTCCATGTCTAAATGAAAAAAGAATGAATATGGGCTGAATTACTAGAACCAGGGAATGTGTAGCTACTAGCAGATCCACAGAGAGCCCAAACGTCCTTCCTTAGCTGTCTCTCCCTTCAGTTATGCTCTCTCAGGTTTCCTGCCCTTAATAAAAGCACTTAAAAGCCTTTTAAAGTAGGTTTTTAGTTCTTGGGTTGAAGAGAGATACAACCAAATCCACTCAAATGAAATTAGAGATCTTTTTGTATGTCTTCATGAGAACTGAACTCGAACAGCTCTAAGGATAATGTAAAAATAAGTCATCCATCCTGGAGCCCTAGAGCACAAATGCATTTAGATCCATTTTTTTAGGGACGAGAAAAAGTGATGGGTTCTTTTAATGGTGTTATGTCATTTAATGTGAACGTTTAGCGAACTAATACAAGATTTTCCTGGCAAAGGCACTATTTTCAGCTTGACTGTGATGACTTCTCCAATTAATGTTAAATTCGTTCTCGCACCAAAAATGTAATTGAGCATAGCACCATGCTCATACAGTTTTGCTCTACTTTTGTTTAGTCTTACCTTGTGAAACTGTTTTCTTAGGAGACCAAAAAAAAAAAAAAAAAAAGACACCATAGTTCTTCCCTGACCATGTGCTGAAGATGACCAATTTAAAAAGTCCAATGAATGTTTGAGCTTTATGTTGTTGGCTAAATGTATTGAATAAAGCAAAGCCATTTTGAGAGAGGAAAAACATCAGTTACATTGAATTTACTCAGTAGTTGTCAGGAGCCACACAGCATTGGGATTATGCTTCACCTACATCTGGCAAGTCAGTCTGTTACTGTTTCTTGGATGCTGGCAAAAGAGACAAGAACTCCTAGGTCAGAGACAAAGGACTTAATCACTCACAGCAAAAGCAGTAGCCAGAGTTTCAGCATGCTGCTCACTCCAGTTCCCCATGTCCCCCCAATGCCATGGAGCAGCTATCCATCAGGAAAGCTGCATTAGCTTAGTAGGGCTACAACAGCAAAATACCGCAGGCTGGGTGGCTTAAACAACAGAAGTTTATTGATTCGCACTCCTGGACGCTTAAAGTCTGAGTTCAAAGTGCTAGCAGGGTTGGTTCCTTCTGAGGACAGAGAAAGAAGGATCCATTCCAGGCCTCTTTCCTTAGTCGTCTTCTCCCTGTGTCTTCACATCATCTCCCCTTTGCACTTGTCTGTGCCCAAATTTCCTTTTCTTATAAGGATACCAGTCACATTGGGTCAGGGCCCACACTAATGATTTCAATTTAACTTACCACTTTTGTAAAGACCCTATCTCCAAATATGACCACATTCTGAGTACCGGGGGTTAGGACTTCAACAGATCAATTTTTAGGGGAACACATTCCAGCCTGTCAAAGAGGCTTGCTTATACACACAGTGGGGTGAATTATAGGGGAAGAACACTGAGCTTGGGAGATTTACCAGATTTATGCTCCTCTTGTCCAAGGGAGATGTTACCTCATCTCTCAAGGATTTTTAAAAAGATTTTATGTTATTTATTGGAGAGAGAATATAAGCAGTGGGAGGGACAGAAGGAGAGGGAGATGCAGACTCCCTGCTGAGCGGACAGCTGGACATGGGGCTCAATCCCAGAACTCCAAGATCATGACCTGGGTCAAAGTTAGACACTTAACTGACTGAGCCACCCAGGTCCCCTTCATCCCTCAAGGTTTCTTGCCACAAACACAACTCTGAGAAAGGGCCTGGGTAAAAAAAGTGTCCAGGACTTTGCATGCTTGGCACACGGGGAGAACACGCAGGGAGGCTCAGAACCCATGTGGATTATCTCTCTCAAAATGAATGCAGGCAGAATGTCTGATCGAGGTACAGCTCTACCATCCTCAGTCTTTTTCAAGTCAGGCTCTGTTTTACACAGCTGTAGAATTGATCACACCTCCCAACAGCTGTCCACACTGAAGAAAAACCAGAGCCACAGCTCTTTAGTTTGCAATAGTGATATTTATAAATGTCTTTAATACCAAGTAGGAAGTAAATGTAGAGCTTTGTCAACTGTTACATTGTCACAAAAAAGGAAATAATTTTAACTTGAAGGAATAGATGACTTCTTTACTATGTAGTTGTTTGTAGAAAAAGGAACTAAAAATATGTTCAAAGTGATTGAACAGAAATAATTCTTATTTCTTTCAATAGATGGAATTGCTACTTTTATGTATTATAATTTTACTTTTGAACATACTTGATTTTTCATCAGGAATAATATATAATAAAGGTAAGTTTCAGACTCTTATACTCTATTTTCTCGTAGGAGTTCTTTATTCCCTTCCTCACTAACAATTAAAATATATTTTTTGGTACTTCTTTACATTGTCTTCCAATTTTTCCCAGGTATTATTTATTGTGTTTTGTCCAGAGGTTTCTAATATTGCCATGAACCTATTGTTATTAAGTTGTGTACATAGACACCTTAGTTATGGAATTTCATCACTTATAAGTATTAGAATATTTAAAGCTTAAGGAGCATTTCATATTTGAAAAACTGGAATTATTTAATAAATTAAAATAGCTTTTTTTTTTTTTTTTCGCTTTTTCCTACATGGTCACATCTGGTATGAATTGTAAACTGAATTATAAGGCTAAAAGATTGAGGCTGAAGACAGTTTTCTGAAAGTAATACATTGATTAAATTACCCAGTAGGACTTTTATGGTGGAAATGCTTTGTAAAAGGAATAAGACAAGGCAGTTCACCTCCATGTGTGCAAATTGTCTAGATTCTCTAGCATTTTGGACTGGATCTGCTAGAACATAGTAGATGCTTAATTTAAAAAAATTGTTGACTGACTAAGGAAGAGAAGGATTCAGGCTATCTTCAATTCACAGGCGTGTTGCAGAAATGCTTGAGTCCTGGGATAACTCAAGGGTAACCTTGAGTCCTAGGTTCTACTGGAGAATATATAACACAGAGATGGGTATAATCTCAGATTGGAGAGTCACAGGCCAATTTATGAGATTTCAGAGAAGGGAGCATTTACTTCCACCTGAGAGGGTGGTCAGGGAAAGCTTTGCACAAAAGAGGGCAATCAATCTAGGTCCCCAAAAAGAGTAATCTGTGTCTATGCATTCATGGGGGAGAGGATTTTACAAAGACAACATCAGGGTAAATGACGGTAAAGTCATGGAAATAGGTAATCATATAATGTGATGGGAGCAGTAAGTATTTCAGTTTGGCCAGAATGAAGGTATAGAAGAAGTAAAGTATGTTAGAAAGATAGGAAACTGGTTCATGTCACAGAATTACTTGCATACCTGGCTGGAATTTGGGCTTTAGCCTAAAGTCATTGAGATGGAGATTGACAGAATGCATAAAACCTCACACAATCCAACTCTGCTTTCCTCAAGAGATTCACTTCAGATCAAGATAAGGAGAAGGGATCTTCCTCCCAACCCCTTCTCCAACCTTTTGGGAGAGTAGTCACTTTCCTATCAATAGTTCTCTATTAAAATACAAATTCTCTCTTCAGTCTCTAACTCCTGTTCCTTTTCTGTGCTCACCAAGGACTTTAAGAATCAAGAACTATTTAATATATACATTGCAGAATTTCCAGCTTTGTTTTATCATTGATCTGTAGTTTTGTACCATTGTGGCCAGAAAATGTACTTGTTATGATTTCAGTCTTCTTAGATTTTATATTTGTTATGTCTCTTCTTGTGTGATTTAGCCGGGGGAGTCTTCTGTGTGCACTTGAGGAAAATGTGTATTCTATTTTTCTTGGATGGAATGTTTTATATATATCTTTCAGAACCATGTAAAGTAAAAAAAAAAGTTCTTATTGACTTTGCATCTGGATAATGAAGTTTGTTGAAAACTTTTAAAAAATATTAGAAATGAGTCAAGAACTGGTTTTTGTTCACTACTGAATTTAAAATATACAATTATAATTCTTACTCTTTTAAAACTATTTTGTCACTTTAAAAAATATGATTCTTTTAATGGAAGTTCTTCTATCAGTGACCTAAGATATATGTGTTTTTTGTATTATTTAGGTGATATGGAGAAACACTTTACGTGTGATAACCAAGGGATCCCCCAAAAGAAAGAAATAATCAAGTTGTATCTTTCCTCAGATGACTTGGTAAGGTCCCCTAATAGTATGCAAGAACCCCTCATAGTCTTTTTAACTCCACGTGGAAAACCAGTAGCACCATACTCTTTTCAAATACCTTCTCTATGTTCAGACTTGGAGAGGTAAAATCCTATGTAAATAATAATCTTTTTTAATTCAATTCCACTTGGATCAGGTAAAATACTGCATTTAGCCATTAAACAGCCTGGGTGGTTTTGCTTTATTTTTTATTTATTTATTTTTTAAAATTATTTTATTTATTTATTTATTTATTTTTAAAGATTTATTTATTTATTTATTTGACAGAGAGAAATCACAAGTAGGCAGAGAGGCAGGCAGAGAGAGAGGAGGAAGCAGGCTCCCCGCTGAGCAGAAAGCCCGATGTGGGGCTTGAACCCAGGACCTGGGATCATGACCTGAGCCAAAGGCAGCGGCTTAACCCACTGAGCCACCCAGGCGCCCCGATTTATTTATTTTTTTAGATACATCCCTTGCCCTTTTTATTTTTTTTTCCCTTGCCCTTTTTAAAAGGTTTGGTTTGTTGTAATGATCTTTATTTTTTATGGATCTGATTTGTCCTTTCGAAGTTTGACAGATGTAGCCTGTTCGAGAAATTTACTTCATATGACCCAAGGAAAGAATCTTTCCCTTTTATAACGAGTACCACATTGCAGCTGTCATTGGGATAAGGGATAATTTGATTTCTTCAGTTCATATAAAGGCATTTAAACACACGTAACTCCCCAAATAAAATAAAATGTACTATTAAGATAGTCATCCAGCAAATGCTAACAAAAGAGTAAGCTCAGAAGAAATATACAGATTGCTTGAAAATCTCCGATGAATATAATGAAAACAAGGACAAATATATTTTCCCCCAAAGCCTTTGTTTTTTTTTAAGATTTTATTTATTTATTTGACAGACAGAGATCACAAGTAGGCAGAGAGGCAGGCAGAGAGAAAGGAGGAAGCAGGCTCCCTGCTGAGCAGAGAGCCCTATGCGGGGCTCTGGGATCATGACCCTAGCTGAAGGCAGAGGCTTTAACCCACAGAGCCAGGACCCTGGGATCATGACCTGAGCCGAAGGCAGAGGCTTTAACCCACTGAGCCACCCAGGCGCCCCCCCCCCCCACCAAAGTCTTTTTGACTTAGTTTCCAGTTCCTTCTTGATATGCCAAACATATATTTACTTTTATACTCAGAACTGTTGTGAAGTACATGCTGTTTGAGTCAAAAATACCTTTCCTCTTTGTGATTACATATCATGGAGAAAGATGGGCTTTAGAGGAAGAGAGACCTTCCAAGCTGGGGTCAAATCTTGGAGCTATGCACAGACATACACGGTCTGTGCGCCTTCGGGCAGGTTACCTAACCCTGATCACCCCTAGTTTTGTCCTCTTAAATAGGGAATTAACTGTAACTTACCTACATTTTGGATGGTTGTGATATAGTAGTTCTAGAAGTGATATTAGTAGAAATGATGCCTAACATTTATAAAATGTTTATGTGTGTCAGGCATTTTCAGAGTGTTTTATGTTCATGATGACATTTGATCTTCTGTAAGATAAGTACTTAAGATTCGTGGAGGAGGACTGAGCCTCCCCTCTTAGATTCAGTACCTGGCACTTGTAAAATAAATGGATGAAAGAACAGGAGAAAAATAAAATAAGATAAAATAAAATAAAAGAGGGATTTCTACATGTGATGGCAGATGGCTTTGATTCTATATTTATTAAATGTAATAACTTTATGTCCATTTTTGGACAGCAAAGATTATTAGATTGATGAATTGAAACCTGTTATGACCCTGGCATGAAAGATGACTGAGTTCTAGAAGTATACTTTTTCAAAAGAGATTCCCCCCCGCCACCCCAGAGACGAGAATTCCTGCAGATAGCAGTCTTAGGCAGCTTCTATTTTCATAGATTTCCCTCACTTTTAAATTAATGTAAAATATGCTTCTCTCCATCAAATTGTCATTACTTTTTTTTTTCTCCCCTCTTTCCCGAAGAAAATCGTGTGCTCTTTCCAATCTGAAAGTGAGCTTACTTCAAAGGAATTTCTAGGTGTGTTCACATCAGGAGGACTTGCTCCAAGCTTGGGAATTATAAATAGTACATATACAGGCATCTTCCACTTCAATTTAACTTTGGTAATAATATTTTATTTTATTCTTTGATATTATTAATAAGAAGCATACTCTCTCTTATAGGATGTGTTTTTTTCAAAAACAGCTTGTCCATAATATCACATCTCTATATGTTTTAAACCTAACAATACAATGTTACACTTTTTGCTTTAAATAGTTTTTAAGAAATTAGCGTATGTGATGCTGAAGCAAGCGCTAGTTCTTAAGAAGTTAAGGAAAAAAATACATATGGTTTTTTACTCTTTACCTACATATTTATGATTTCCATCATTCTTCATTCTTTTCCAGAGATAAGAGCTGCCATCTGGTGTCATAATTCTTCAGCCCAAAGAACTTTTAACATTTCTTACAGTGCAGGTCTGTGGGCGATGAATTCTCTGGGAGTTTTATCCCCTCGAAAATAACTTTACTTCGCTCTCATTTAGGGGGATAACATAAATTGTATTTTTATTACGATATAATTTGCATACCATACAGTTCACCTATTTAAAATGCACAATCAAATGCAATTTAATATATTCACAGAGTGCACCAGCATCACTACTACTGTCTAATTTTAGAACATTTCAGGACCGTGAAAAGACAGCCCATCCCTGTTAACAGTCACTCCCCGGTCCAGCTTCTGCTCTCAGATGTAGACAGCACTACACTGTGTGGGTCTCTCTGGAGTTGCTTATTAAGAATGTCTCAGATAAATGAAATCCAACAACACGTCGCTCTCTGCGACAGGCTTCCCTTCAGTTAGCATGACCTCTGCACGTTTCGTCCATGTGGAGGCATATGTCAGGACTTCATTTCTTTTTATTGTCAGATCACATTCCATGGTATCAACACCACGTTTTCTTTATCCATTTGTCAGTGGCTGGACATTTAGGTTGTTTCCACTTTGGGGCTACGATGAATCATGGTGCTATGAATATCTGTGCACAAATCTTTGTGTGGAAATACGTTGTTGTTTTTTTTAAATCTCTCTTGGGTGTCTACCTGGGAAATTGAGTTGGCAGGTCCTAGGGTAACAGTCTGGTAACTGCCAGACTGTTTTCCAGAGTGGTTGCACTCTTTTACCTTCCCACCAACAGTGTATTAGGGTTCAAATTTCTCCACATCCTCACCCACAGCTGTTATTGTCAGTGTTTGGTGATAATAGTCATCCCAGTGGATGTGAAGAGCTATCTTGTTTGGTTTTGATTTGCATTTCCCTGATGATTAATAATGTTCAGGATTTTTTTCACATGTTTATTGTCTATTTGAATATCTTCTGTGTGGAGCTATCTATTTAAATTCTTTGTCCATTCTTAATTGGGTTGTCTTTTTATTCTTGTCTTTATATTCTCAGTACGAATCCCCTATCAGACACATGATTGGCAAAAGTTTTTCCCATTTTCTGGGTTGTCTTTTTACTTGCACAAAAGTTATTTTGATGAAGCCGAATTACACATTTCATTGTTGTTGACCTTGTTCTTTGGTGTCATGTAGGAAGCCATTGCCTAATCCAATGTCACAGAGATTTACCTCCTCTGTTTTCCCTTAAAAGATTCATAGTTTTAGTTTTTACACTCAGGTCTTTGATCCATTTTGAGTTCATTTTTGTGTGTGGTGTGAGGTTGGGGTCCACATGCATACTTTTGTATGTAGATATCTATCTGTCTTAGCACCGTTTGTTGAAAATACTCTTGTTCTTTCCCTACTAAATTGTTTTGGCACCTTTGTTGAAAATCAGTTGATAGTAAAGGTGAGGGTTTATTTCTGGATTCTCAGTTCTATTGCATTGATCCATATACTATTCGAGCCAGTTCAATGTTGTCTTGATACTGTTGTTTTGTAGTAAGTTTTTAAATAGGAAGCATGAGTCCTCCAACTTTGTTATTCCTTTTCAAGGTTGTTTTTGCTAGTCTTTACATGAATTTGCTAGCTTCCATATGAATTTTAGGATAAGCTTGTCAATATTTACAAAGAAGCCTGCTGGAATTCTGATAGAGATTGTGTTGAATCTATAGATAAATTTGGGTGGTATTGCCATTTTAATAATATTATCTGTCCATCCATGAATATAGGATATTTTTCTATTTATTTAGATTTTTAAAATTTTCTTTCAATGATACTTTATAGTTTTAAGTTTTATAATGCTTTTGTTAATTTTATTCCTAATGTTTTATTCTTTTGTATTATTTTTTCAAAAGATTTTATTTATTTATTTGACAGAGAGAGAGAGCACAAGCAGGGGGAGTGGCAGGGAGAGGGAGAGGGAGAAGCAGGCTCCCCCCTGAGCAGGGAGAACAATGCAGGACTTGATCCCAGGACCCTGGGTTCATGACCTGAGCTAAAGGCAGACACTTAACTGACTGAGCCACATATGTGCCCCTCTTTTTTATTCTGCTGTAGAGAGAATTGCTTCCTTAATCTCACTTTCAGATTATTCTTTGCAAGTGTGTAATAATACAATTAATTTTTATATATTGATCTTGTATCCTATAATCTTACTGAACTCATTTATGAATTTTAATAGGTTTTCAGTGGTCACTTTGATTTTTTAATAATATTTTTGTCAGATACAGAATTTCTGGTTGACTCCCATTTACTTCCAATATTTTGAGTACATTATTCTGCATTTTGAATATGTGAACTAACACCATTGCTTCTGAATGAGAAGTCAACTATTAATTGTATTTTTTTAGAGATTTTATTTATTTATTCGACAGACAGAGATCACAAGCAGCTAGAGAGGCAGGCGGAGGGGGGCAGGGGTGAAGCAGGTTCCCCCCTGAGGAGAGAGCCCGATTCAGGGCTTGATCCCAGGACCATGGGACCGTGACCTGAGCTGAAGGCAGAGGCTTTAACTCACTGAGCCACCCAGGCACCCCTATTAATTGTATTATTGTCCCCGTATGTTATGTGCCATTTTCTTCTGCATGCTTCTAAGAGTTTCTCTTTGTATTTACCCTGATTGGGTTTCTCTGGGCTTCTTAGATTATAAGTTTATCAAATTTGTAAAGTCTTTAGCCACTATTTCTCTAAAAAAAAATTCTGCTCTTTTCTGTGTCTCTTTTCTTACTGGAACTCTATTATGTACATTTTAGAACATACAAAATTGTCCTGGAGATATCTAAGGCTCTGGTCATTTTTCTTTAATCATTTCTCCCATTGTTCAGATAGAATAATTTCAACTGCTGTATCTCTAAATTCACTGACTGTTTTACCATCTCCAATTTGCTCATCTAGTAAATATTTTATTTCATTATTAAACTTTTTGCCTCATTATTTTCACCTTGTTTTATTGTTATATTTTCCATTTATGTGCTGGGATTCCCTATCCATTCTTTCACTAAGGCATTTTCTTTACGCCTATGTACATATTTGTAGCAGCTGCTTTGAAGTGTCCATCTGCTCTCTGGACTCACTCTGGGTCAGTTTATCATCTAACTTTTTTTTTTTTTATCAGTTACACATTTCTCTTTCTTTTCATGTCATATCATTTTGGTTAAAATTGGACATTTAAGATAAGAGGCTGTAGCAACTCTGGATTCTGTTATGTTCTTAGGAGATTTTGCTGGGCGGGGGAATTGTTGGTTGTGGTGTAAAAGGCTCTTTCTTGCCTTGACACAAACTGTAAACTGTCTTGTCTATGGTTTCAGCAGCTGTTATCTCTGCTCAATTTTTTAACTTTCATGGTTGTTGTTGTTGTTGTTGTTGTTGTTTTTAACATGGCCTCATTGGTCTCCTCTGCACTTGTGTTGCCGCAGGATTTGGGGAAATTTATAATTAACTCTGAGCTCACCACTCTTGCAGTTCCTTTGACCCTGGGATTTTTCCCTTAAATTCCCCAATTCTCTGTCTACACCAATCTCTGTTCTCTGACACATCAAGCCAGTAATGCCTCAGTTTTGTGCTACCTGAGCACGGTTGCATGGTATGCCACTTTATAGAATTTTACATTATCAATTAACATTTTAGTTATTTCCAGTCTTCTACTATTACAAGCAATGATGAAAAATATTCTTGAATACATTTTATTTCACAAATATGTGAGTATAATGTAGGATAAATTCTGAAAAGTGAAATTGCTGGGTAAAGGGTATATGCATTAGATGTTTTTATTTAATTTTTACTTTTAAGGATAAGGTGGGATATAACAAAGTAAGTGTTGCCATTGACATTGTCAAACACTATATTTTGATGTCTTCTTTATTCAAGTTCAGTGATCGAGCTTACTGGTTGATCAATATTCCCAGAGAAAACATTACAAAAAATACAGGTAAGAGTGATCTGAACTGATTTTTTTATTCATGGGTCTGGGTTGCCAAAAGTAGCAAATAAAAAACATTTATATTAAAAAATTATTTACTATTCCACGTTAAGTGTCTCATGTCATAGTTGGGACATACATACTAAAAACCATTGTAGCTCATCTAAAATTCAAATTAACTGGGGTTCCTATATTTTATCTGGCAATTCTATTATAGATAGATTGGTTTAACACACATAACATTTATACTGTTCTTTATTTAAGTAAACTCATTTTCTAGAAATAACTCAGAAGTTGTAGTATGGAGAAATTCACTTACCAATGGGTTACTTTAAAATAGTCTGTAATAGGAAACATATTATTTGCTATGGAATCTACTATTATGTGTTATGTGGTGGCATAGCTTTATATGTTACTATAAATACCCTTTTGGAAAAAGGAGGAAAATAAAATTCCAGGAGTTATAAGTACAGAGCTAGTGGACTTAGCTAGTAGATCTTGAGGCATGAAATACATTTTCATAGTTTAAAAATGATGGAGGGCATATTATTTTAGTATGATGGGTACAGAAGGTGGAAACCAACTTGGTTGGTTTCTTCTTGGTTTGGTTTCTTCACTGCAAAAAAAAAAAAAAAAAAAAAAAAGATATTTGTTTTTGTCATGGAGCCCCAAGATAAAAATACAACCAGGTTATAGGAAGGAATTAGGACTAAGATATGGACAACCATCAAGACTTTCACCCTATGTCTCATTTTGTGTTTTCTTTAAATCTACTTTTATTTTTCTCTCTCTGCTTACTAGCTCTCCACACTGCCTCACTACTAGTCAATTTTTGAAAGTATATATTTCCTAGGAGCCAGTCCAATTCCAGATTCCCAGGAGAGTATCTTTAATTGGCATAGTGTTGATCCAACACCCACTTGTGTACCAATCAAATGGGGAGGGACCAGGACAATGGGGATCCTACCGACCAACCCCTCTAGGTACAGGAGTAGTTAAAGGGCATATGGGATTGTGTGTCTTTCAGAGTAAATGTGGGGGGTGGTTAAAGTAAGGAAGAGAAGATAGAAAAGTTTCCATATGAGGAAGTGTCAAAGAAATAAATCTGCAAAAGCAGCCCCATTGCTGTAATATCTAATATGAATCAGATCAGCACATTTATCTGTATTCATCTTAATTTTTTCCAAATTAATCTATTGGAAACTTGGTGATATTTTTTTCAAAGAACTCATCTGAAAATTGTACTCCTTTTATTTTTTTTTAAATCTAACTTAACTCTCATCAATATTAGGATGGAACGTTCTAGCTCCTTGGCATAATATTGACATGAGTTTGAGAACTGAAAAAATGAAGATCACTTGTTATTTTTGCTCCCTCTAGTAATAAACTATGATTTCAGAAATGCAGTGATTCTAGGGTCACCCAGACAGGAATAAAGGTGATCTGAGAACTTAAGTATTTCATATGGAAAGACACCACATGAGCTCTGCCTCTCTTGACACAACTCCCTGGAGTGAGTAAAAAGAAATATATTTGAGCTCATAATATAATAGGAGAGGACTGCCTAATTAGTAATAAACTAGAAATCAGGAAAAAATATGTTCAGAGGGAAGGAGACCATACTTGCTATTTCATTTTTTTTTCTTCCTTAATCATATCTTATCTACTGCTCTGGCATGAATTAGAGTATTATGTAAGCATGACATCTTGGGAAGGGTAGTTAAGGACACATCAACCACAGAGGTAGCAAAATAATCATCATAGTAGTAGAACTAGCAGGTTCATCACTATTCTAAACACTTTACCTATACTAACTAATCTATCCCTCACTATGTGCTAGGTACAATTATTATGCCCATTTTCTTTTCTTTCTTCTTCTTCTTTTTTTTTTTTAAAGATTTATTTATTTATTTGAGAGAGGGTGGGGAAAGGCATAGGAAGAGGGAGAGAGTCCCAAGCAGACTGTGTTGAGCTCGGAGCCCGACATAAGGCTTGATCCCACGACCCTGAGATCATAACCGGAGCCAAAATCAAGTTGATCACTTAACCAACTGTACCACCCAGATGCCCCTATCATGTCCATTTCAAATGATTCAACTGAGACCCATGGAGCCATAGGGAAGTACAGTGATAGCTAGAAAGTGCCAAAAGCAGCCTGAAGTTTGACAGCTTATAACTGTTGAAAGCAAAAAGAATTCCTCTTTGATTTACACCTCATAATTTGTCCTTTTTTAACATCTTAAATAAGGTATAATTTGCATTCAGTAAAATGTACCCTTTTTGAAAAGCATCTAGTTCTGTAAGTTTGCACAAATGTGTACGGTGGTGTAATCACCACAATCAAGATACAGAACTGCTCCAGTACCCAACATCATCCCACCCATGGTCAACCTCTTCCCATTGTCCAAGCCCCCCATCGCTGTGGATCTATTTTCTTTTCCTGTCGTTTTTGCCTATTCTGGCGTCATATATGTGGAATCATGGAAAATGTGGCCTTTTGAATCTGGCTTCTTTCACTTAGCGTAATGCATCTGAGACTTCTCTATGTTGTAATTTCTTCCATTTTCTTCCTGGATAGTACTCTGTTGTATGGGTGTACCAGAGTTAATTTTATTGATGGGCATTTGGATTTTTACAATTTTTAGCTATTTTGATTAAAGCTGCTACAAGCATACAGGTTCTTTTGCAAACATAAAATTTTTTGTGTTTGGTTAATACCGAGAGGTAGGATTGCTGTGTTATATGATAAGTGTGAGTTTAACTTTATAAGAAATTGTCAAACTATTTTCCAAAGTAGCTGTATCATTCTGCATTTTCACCAACAGGTTATCTGAACCCATGCCAGCACTTAGTATGTATAAGGGGGTGTGTGTGTGCACACATGTGTGTGTGTGTGTAATTTTAGCCATTCTAATAACTGTATAGTGACATTTAATAATTTTAATTTGCAATTCCCCAATAACTAATGACATTGAACATTTTTTGTGCTTATTTGCTGTTTGAATTACCTATGCAAATTTTTTGCAAGCTTGTTAATTATTTTGGATCCAAGTTCCTTATCAGATATATGATCTACAAATATTTTTTTTCCTAGGCTGTATCTTGTATTTTTCATCTCTTAAGAATATCTCTTGAAGATCAGAGTTTTTAATTTTGGTAAAGTCTAATTTGTTAGTTTTTATTTTATGGATTACACTTTGGGCATCATAGCTGACTCAAGTTCACAAAGATATTCTCCTGTATTTACTTCAAGATGATTATGGTTCCAAGTTTTATATTTAGGTCTGACTTAATTTGAGCTAATTTGTTATATGGACTAGGTTTATTTGGGGGGGAATATAAATACCCAATTATTCCAGCACCATTGTTATAAAAACTATTTTGTCTCCATTGTATTACTATTTCTGGGTTCTCCGTCTTTTCACCAGTACCATGTTGTTTTGATTACTTAAGCTTTATAAACAATGAGCTTGTAGGGGCATCTGAGTGGCTCAGTGGGTTAAGCCTCTGCATTCAACTCAGGTCATGATCTCAGGGTCCTGGGATCGAGCCCCGCATCAGGCTCTCTGCTCAGCAGGGTTCCTGCTTCCCCTTCTCTCTCTCTGCCTACTTGTGATCTCTGTCAAATAAATAAATAAAATCTTAAAAAAAAATAAAAATAAACAATAAGCTTGTAATAAGTATTGTTAATCCTTCAACTTTGATCTTTTTCAAAACTGTTTTGGTTAGTATACTTCTTTTGCCTTTATAAATTTTAGTATAAACTTAGTTAGTTCTATTTAAAAATCCCATGGTTTTTAGATTTGGATTGCATTAAATTTGTAAGTTAGAGAGAATTGACATCTTACCACTGAGTCTTCCAATCCATGGACACTGTATACCTCTCCATTTATGTATATCTTCTTTGAACTATTTCGTCTGGGCTTTGTGGTTTTCAGCACAGAGATATTACACATTTAAAAAAAGATTTTTATGACTAAGTATTTCACGTTTTTTTGTATATTATAAGTGGTTCTTTTTAATATTTGAATTTCCAACTGTTCATTGCTAGTATGTAGAAATATGATTGATTTCTGTAGATTGATTGTGTGTCTTACAACCTTGTTAAATTCACTTATTGGTTCTAGTAGCTTTTGTATATTCTTTGGTTTTTCTACATAGAAAAATGATTCATCCAGAAAGAGAATTTCATTTCTTCCTTTCTAGTGTGTATTCATTTCTTTCTTTCTTTCTTTCTTTCTTTTTTTTTTTTTTTTTTGTCCTCATTTATAGTGGTAGGACCTCTAGTACCATGTTTAACAGAAATGATAAGGGGACATCTTAGCCTTCTTTCCAGTTTTAGGGGGAAAACATTCAATCTTTCATCATTATGTATAATGTTACTTTGGCATTTTGTAGATGCCCTTTATCATGTTAAGGAAGGTCCCTTCTGTTCCTAGTTTGCAGAATTTTTATCATGAATTGGTGTTAAATCTGTTGAATCCGTTAAATGCTCTTTCTGCATCTGGTGAGAAAATAAGTATTTTCCTCTTCAGTCTGTTGATAAGGTCGGATTTCTTCCTTTCTTTCTTTCTTTCTTTCTTTCTTTCTTTCTTTCTTTCTTTCTTTCTTTCTAGATCTTATTTATTTGATAGCGAGAGAGAGAGAGAGAGAGCACAGAGAGAGAGCCAGCGCAGCAGGGGGAGCTGCAGGCAGAGGGAGAGGAAGAAGCAGGCTTACAGAACAGGGAGCATGATGTGGGGCTCAGTCCCAGGACCCTGGGATCATGATCTGAGCCAAAGGCAGACTCTCAATGACTGAGCCACCCAGGCACCTCAAGGGTGGATTTCATTGATTCATTTTTGAATTTTGGGCTAGCCTTACAGTCCTAGGATAAACAACTCTTGGTTATGGTGTGTCCTCCTTTTTATATATTTTTGGACTCATTTGGCTAGTTTGTTCTTGTGGTATTCAGTCTGGAGTTTTACTCCTAAGGTCTTTATCTCCTTTTGGTATCCAATAATGCTATCTTTTTAAATTTTTTTTAATTTTTTAAATTATTTTTGTTAGCATATGATGTATTATTTGGCCCAGGGGTATAGGTCTGTGAATTGTCAGACTTACACATCTCACAGCACTCACCACATTTGCTCTGCTGTTTGCTTGCTGCTGATGAACACCAGGGTGGTGCTCAACTTTATGCTGAAAAAGGACATGCAGGGCTTTGGGGAGGAGTTGAGATAGCCCAGCACAGTGGATAACATCCTGTTCTTTACGGAGCCTCAGATGCTTTAGAATTTTCATCACCCTGGGGAACATCTTCAAGATGTCCTACAGGATCAAGCTGTTTGGCTCTTGACCACCAGATATGAAATTCGGAACACACCTGCCCAGATGCTGAGTCTCCATCCCTCCATTTCTGGTGACTTCAAGAATGTTTTTGACTAGGAAACCACTGATCTTTCCAGAAAGCCGAAGCTCATGGTGGTGGGAAGGGCGGAGGGTGTTTGGCAAGATGCACAAGGTTTCCCAGCCACATTGCTTTTCTTTTCAAAAGTATTTTCACTTTGGTCTCTGAATTGAAATGCTGTCTGCTTAAGGAGTTCCAGGAAGGCTTAAATAAGGGGCTGTGATAGCAGTGTATTCCCCATAGATAAAAGAACATGTCTAGATCATTTTATTGTATTGCAAGTCAAGATTTCACTAGAAACCAGTTTCTGGATATTTCTTGGTTTATTTTTAATAGCCATCTTTTGGATATAAATTACACAGATTTTTAAAAAGATTTTACTTGTTTTAGAGGGAGGGAGAGAGAGAGAGCCCCATGTGTGCAAGTATGGGGTGGCGGGGGTGGGGGGCGAGGAGGAAGAAGGACAGAGGAAGAAAGAGTCCCAAGCAGACTCTGCCCTGAGAGCAGAGCCCACCCCCTGGAAATCCCATGGCCCTGAGGTCACAACCTGAGCCAAAACCAAGAGTCCCTCGCTCAACAAACTCTGCCACCAGGAGCCCCAAATTATACTGATTTTTAAAAATCATTTTCATCCAGGGATCTGGGTAAAAGGTTGGCTTTTTAGTTTTGATTCATGCTCTTTATTGGACAGGGTTTATGAATAATGAACAAGTTCATTGTTGCTGGGTCCAACAGCACTGCTGGGACCAGCAAGGGGCCTTGTGTCCAAATCCCCCACCCCCTCCACCCTCCAGATGGGCTCTGCTTGGCAACTCGCTACAGCTGGGGGTCAGCACCAGGACTTTCAGGGTGAAGATTCCCATGGAAGACAGACCCAGAACAGTCAGCAGAGGCAGACAAGAATGTTACGAGAAATTTCCCCTTGATGCCCTCTGTTCAATAAAGTAACTTCAGGACCTATTAATTGTATAATTACTAGACCGATGGTGATATTGTGACTAACTTCTGAAAGCTAGGGTTTCTGAGTCTGCTTTTCCAAGAGGGCGATTTCAAGATTGAAAAACAATGAGCCTCATTCTAGGAAATACGGCACTTTGCGCAGAGGTTTTTTTGAAAGGGAGTTCTGGTCTAATTGCCAAAATAGAAATATAGGTGATCATTGCCTGGAACCCCACAGAGCTGCGTGGTTGTTGTGGTTCTTGAAATCCTGACTTGCAGGGAAACCTGGTGGGAAGGAAAATAAGTACATAGGCTTTTACAGAACTAAGTGACCCTGAACATAAAACTGATTTTTCAAAAGAGAAATGGACAAGTACATAAATAGATAAATATGAGGGAGAGTCCCCCCTATGTTATGGGAAAGATTTTACAGGGTCCTCTTTACATTAAATGTTTGGTGGGATTCTCCAAGCCAGTGAAAACACGTAGGCCTGGAGTTTTCTTTGTGCGAAAGCTTTTAACCACAAATTCCATTTTCTTTATAGATACGGGATATACTCAGGTTTTCTATTTTTTCTTAAGTATGTTTTGGCAGTTTATATCTTTTAAGGAACTTTTCCATTTCATCTACAGTCTTGAATTTATAACAGAAGAACTGTTTGTGATATACTCTTATTTTCCTTAGAAGAGGGAGCCTGCAGTGATGGTCCCCATTTCACCTTTAATATGATTTATTTGTTGCATTTTTTCTTCTTAGATTAGTCTGACAAGTTCATCAATTTTATAGACCCTTTCAAAGAAGTATCTTTTGATTTCATTGATTGTGAACCTTGTTTTCCTGTCCTTTATTTCATTGACCTTTACTCTTATTATTCTACTTACTCTTGGTTTAATTTATGGCTCCCCCCCCCCAGTTTCTTAAATTTGGAACCTTTAGATTAGGGGTGAACAAACTACACTTCTGGCCTGCAGCCCATTTTTGTGAACAAAGTTTGACTGGAACACAGCCATGTTCGTTAATTTCTGTGTTTGCTGTGGCTGCTTTCAAAAGCACTATGATGGCAAAGCTGAAGTGTTGGGACAGAGACCATACGGCCCATAAAGCCCAAAGTATTTACTACTTGACTCTGTGTAAGGCTGTTGCTATCTTTCAGCCCTGGCTTCGAATAGGTGATTTGTTTCTTTTATCTGCTATAAATATTTTTTTGCTATATATTTCTCTCTAGCACTGCTTTATCTGCATCTCATAAATTTTGGTCTAGTCATGCTTTCATTTTCTTTCAATTCAAAATATATTCTAATTTGCCATGCTACTTTCTCTTTGACCTGTGGTTTTTTAGAAGTACATTGTAAGTGGGGTGGGAGGGCAGTTGCTGGGTGACTCACTCGGTTAAGCGTCGTCTGCGTCGTCTGCCTTCGGTGCAGGTCATAATCTGGAGTCCTGGGATCAAGCCCTGTGCCAGGCTCCCTGCTCAGTGGAGAGCCTGCTTCTCCCTCTGCCTGCTTCTCCCTCTGGTTGTGCTCTCCCTGTCTCACTCTTGATCTATATCAAATAAATAAAATCTTTAAAAAAATGTTGTAAGACGTCTAAGTATTGGGGGATTTTCCAGATATCTTTGTTATTGATTTTTTCTAGATTAATTCCGTGTTCTGAGAACATATTTCATGTGATAATTTGTTAAGATGTTTCCTGTGGTCTAATTGGCGAATCTTCCAAGTGCACCTGAAGAAAGTACTTATTCTGCTCTTCTCAGCTGGAGCGTTCTATAAATGTTGGTTAGCTGAGTTGGTTAATAGTGTTCAGCTTTTCTTTATTCTTACTGATTTTTGTCAATTGCTGAAGAGGAGTGCCGAAATATCCCACTATAATTGTGGATTTTTACATTTCTCTCTTCATTTTTATCAGCCTTTGATTCATGTATTTTGAACCTCTTGTTAAGCACGTACACGCTTAGTTGTCCCTCCTTTTCAGGGAATCGATCCCTCTCTCATACGCATTGCCCCTCTTTATTCCTGATACTCCCTCCATCTGAAATTCTTCTTTGTCAGAGATTGATAGAGCTGCTACAGCTGTCTGTGAATTAGTGTTTGCATAACTTATCTTTTTTCACCCTCTTGCCTAGTTTTCCCAAGACAACCTTTGGAGCACATTAGTCAGCAGAGTGGAAGCACACAAATGAATTTTGAAATAAAACCGAGGCACAGCGAATAAGATCTGACCCAAGGGTACTGATGCCTCCCACTGAGAATATAATCAGAGGGAGGAAGGCAGAACTTTAAATCTGAGAGTGGTGGAGGGATAACTGTGAGGGAGGGAAGAACCCTGGGACTGAATTATCAAGGCCAACTCAACGGATGTCTTTAACTTCCAGATGCCTCCCGCACTAACTGGTGGTTTGAGACAAGCATGGTGGGTTGCGGGGGGGGGGGGGGGGGGCGTCCACAAAGAGCAATGTGATGTCTCTGCCGTGTCAGGAATGGGGAAGTCTACAGTGTTGTAAACATTGTGGACACTCAACTCTGTAACAACGAGGTGGGAGGTATGAGGCCACAAGAGCTGTGGGGAGGCTCTATGCTCTTCCATATCATATGGCAGCAAGATATGATGAAAAATTACTCAGGTTACTAGTTCCATGGAGGAGCTGTAGGAAGAACTCCATGGAAAACAGCCAGTGGGTCTAAGCCAAAATAAACCTCCCCACACTGGAGTAGCTATGGTGCTATTTTTCAGAGTGGGATACCATCACTTGGTCACTTAGCTAATGGAGAAGCCTTCTTCATCCAAAATAGTGAGGGTCTTCACAGCCAGACATCCCTGTTTTCTAGAACTCTTCATGCAGTTCTGTTGTTCTCCCTGAGTTCTTGCATGGCATCTGAAGCAGATGTGAGGGCACATCCACTACCTGATGAGGTTTGTTTGGAACTTTGCCATTGAACTCTTCCACTTCCAGCTCTTGAACTCTTCCCATGGCCCACTAGCCCCCCTTTGCACAACTTCTTGGCTGCTTCCTATACATCCTTCACTCTATGAGCCACATTGCCAGTGGGAATACTATTTCCCATGTGTTTAGGATGAGCGGGGTTAGTATTACTACCAAACAGAGATGTGTGCTAGTTAATACACCTGTGGAAAGAGATGCAGCTGGTATAAAACAAACCCAGAAAATAACTAGATGTTACTGTTAATAAAGAATTAAATCCATGCTTTTCCTTATATCCAATCACTCCGTGTACCATCACAGGAACCACGCCATTTGTAACTTCACTCAGAACTTGCAGAGAGTTATCCAAGCCTTGGGGATCCTCAGGGCTCCTCCTGTTTTAAAAGCCAAAGATAGTTACGCACATACCAACTTTGAACCCCTCCCACTGAACACCAGTTAAGTCATACACCAGAAGATTGACTTCTCTTTTTGGGTTAGCCAATTACATGGGAAGCTCCATTTATAGAAACCTATATGGTGTTTTCTCACACCATTTTCTTTCCCAAAGTCCAGGAATTGCTTGATGGAAAATAGTGACGGCAAGAAGCACAAATCATCACTTGATTTACTCAGGTACCAGCTGCTTCAGAACCACTGGGAGAGGCAAATCCTCCCTGGGGTGGTGCACAGACCCAACCAGATGCCTGGGCATGCCTGAAGGCCTGTGCAGCCAAGGCATTTGGGTCAGGCTTATTTTTTCATGAGTGTGCCCTGATTTCACCCTCAGCCTTGGCCCATGTCATAAGAGCTCCCAGGTTGAGTTCACCACCCATGGCTTCCCCAGACCCCACCTAGTCTTTTACTTTTAACCCACCAATGACTTCATAAATATTTAAGATGGGTTTCTTATAGATAGCATAGAGTTCAGTCTCAATTTTTACATCTAATCTGGAAATCTGTCTTTTAACTGGTGTTTTTAGACCACTTACATTTAATGTGATTATTGATATGGTTGCATTGAAACCTGTCATCAGACTATTTTCTGTTTGTTCCATCTCTTCTCTACTTTTCTTTCTCTGTTATCATTCATATTAATTATGTTTTATCCCTTTTTATCTCCACTATTGGCTTATTAATTATACCTTAAATTTTTTTTAGTGTTGGCCTTAGGAGTTACACTATATATTTTAATTAATCACGGCCTACTTTAAAATAGTAGTATACCAGGGGCGCCTGGGTGGCTCAGTGTGTTGAGCCTGTGCCTTCGGCTCAGGTCATGATCTCAGGGTCCTGGGATCAAGCCCCGCATCAGGCTCTCTGCTCCGTGGGGAGCCTGCTTTCCCCTCTCTCTCTGCCTGCCTCTCTGCCTACTTGTGATCTCTCTCTGTGTCAAATAAATAAATAAAATCTTTAATTAAAAAAAATAGTAGTATACCACTTCACATGAAGTGTCATTACTTGCTTTTTTTTTTTTTTAAAGATTTTATTTATTTATTTGACAGACAGAGATCACAAGTAGGCAGAGAGGCAGGCAGAGAGAGAGGAGGAATCATTACTTGCTTTTTAAGCCATAACAGCTCTTGGAGAAAAACTATGACCTAAAATATTATTATACAGGGGTGCCTGGGTGGCTCAGGCAGTTAAGTGTGCAACTCTCAGTCTCAGCTCAGGTCTTAATCTCAGGGTCATGAGTTCAAGCCCCATGTAAAAAAATAAAAACATAATAAATTAAATTAAATAGTATCTGGATTTATGTTGTGGTAGTAAAACCACTTCATAATTCTTTTGTTTATTTTACCATCAAATTGTCTATAGGAAAAACATGAGAAACCTTATATATAAATGAAGTCAAAGTGACTGTGAAATAAAGAGTAATGATGTTGGTCATGTTTACATAGCCTTAAATTTCACCAACTTGGTATATAAAAAAATGGCTGATTACTTGTCTTTTGTTTTCAGATATTGCAGCTGTGGAAGAATGGTTAGTAAGGATCACTTTACAACATGGATTAAATATTTATACGACTGAAGGAACGCTATTGGATAATGTCCGAGGTAAATGCCAACAGATAAAAGTAAAATGGAATTCATAATATTCTTCCAACAAACCTTGTACCCTACTGTATACCAGACTAAGTCCTCGAGAGAGAGAGAGAGAGAGAGAGAGAGAGAGAGATGAACATTACCCTCAAGGAATGACAAAGAATTAAATACATGTGGTTAATTGTTAACAGGGGTCTGCAAAGGGTGCTAGAGAAATACGGAAATATATATTTTTCTATAACCATGATGGGGTCATAATAAACAGTGGCTTTATAAAAGTAGTTTTTGCATCTATTATAGAAAATATTATAAAAGATATACTATAGAAAATCTTTAGAAATATTATAAAATATTTATAATATTGATTTAGAAAATATTATAAAAGATACTGTTCGTTGGATTACGGTTTCCTTTATAATGACTATCAGCAAAAATTCTTGCTCATTCTTTGTTAGAACATTTACATTTTTTCCATGAAAAATTGGTTGTTTTAAAGTTATGAATACTGAGTGATATGACTGTCTAGACCTCTCTTTTCCAATTGTCTGGTTTATAGTCCAACTTTTGGATCATCTGTAGCACTATAATACAAAAATTTTTAAAGTCCTCATTCCTGGACTTTGTATTTTTCTTTACTCTCCTCACCTTCATTTTTAAGAAAAGTTTTTCTTTAAATTCCAGTTAGTTAACATATGGCTAAATGTAAGTTTCAGGTCCTTTTTACTTTCACTCTTTTACTCCCACTTCGATTTGATGCTGTGTAGCATGCAGAGTAAAGATAAAGAAATATTACATTTTATGGAAAGAATTTCCTGGGTAGCTTTAAGAAAAGTAATAATGTCTCCACCTAACCATGTGCCAATTAAAATCAGACCTCTACAAGCAGAGGTAGGAATCTGTCATTAAAAAGGGAAAAATATCCCCACAGGTGATTCTGATGTACAGAGGACTAAGAACTGCTTTAGAGAAAAGGCTGCCTGTGTGCCAAGAGACACCTGTGCATCTATTTTTGCAGGATTATTTGTAATAGGAGAAAGGAGAAGCAGCAGAAGTGTCCATCAGTAGGGGAAAGACAAATGCCTGTAGTGTATTCTGTTAAGACGAAGGAAATAGACCACCTATATCATTAAGAACAGAAATCAAAGCATGACAGAAAAGTCAAGTTTCAGAATAGAAGAACATTTACTTAAAATTCAGAAAACACATAAAGCAGTGCTTTATACTATTCATGGGCACAGAAATATTGTAGTAAAAATATAAAAATGTGGATTAGAAATAGATGCAGCCATGTCATGATGGTTGCATTTGGGGAGGATTTGAAAATGGGGCCATGAAGGGGACAGAGATATCTTCAGTCATATCTATAGTGTTTTACTTCTTTAACCAAAATTAAAATATCTGCAACAAAAATGACAAAATGTTGTACTTTCTTATTTTGTCATGGTGTCCAAATTTTGAAAAAATAGTCATTTATTCAATAGCAATTGCAAGCTTTTTGAGGCTGCTATTTTGAAGTCCTGTGCTAGTTACGTTTAAGGAGTAAAGTAACAATTTATAATTATTTCAGTTTTTTAAAAAAAAATTGAAGTGTGAGTCATTTATATATTGAAATGTACCCAGAATATTATATACTGCATTTAGATTTTGGTGTACACTTGTTTAGAATGAATAGAGGTATGGCGGTAGCAAAGAGTTTCGCAAGTTGTTAAAGGTTCCAGATGCAGAAATGAGATTCATTTGTTTGAGCAACGAAAGAAGGCTGGTAATGTAGAAGCATAGTAAATGGTAGACAGAGTGGCCTAGAGTAAGTTTGGAGAAGCTGACAGGGAGCATAGTAAGAAGTGTGGGCTTTACTTTAATTATAATGAAAAACTGTTCAAGTGTTTTAAGCAAGAGAGTGACAAATTTGGAATTCTATGTTCTAAATGGATCACTTTGGCTGCTATGCAGAGAATGGACCCTTGGAGAAGGATGGCAAGAATGGGGGGGAAAAATAAAAGATTGGTTAGCAGTTGTTGCACTGGTCCCCTTGGGAGGTGATGCAGAGGATGTGGGCTGGGGATTAGCGGTGGAGATTTTGAGGTGGTAGAGTCTTCAGAATACGTTTTGGAAGAAGAGCTGGTAGGGCTTCCTGGTGGACTGGGGGTGAGGGAGACAGAGGCATCAGGACGAATCCTAGATTTCTTACTAAGCAATTAAGTGGATGATGGTCTCATTTCCTGAAATGCTGACACAGGGGAGAAAGCATTGAGAAGTGGAAATTAAGGGTTAAAGTTAGGGTTATAGTGGGAACTCTTTTCTTCACTACTGACTCAAAAGAGATGTTTAAAAATATTGCCCTACTTCCTAATCTCCAATCCATGCCCTAGACCACGCCACAACAACTGCTTCTAATTCTAGCCACTCATCCCCTCTCATATGGGTAACTTTTCTGTCCCCTTCTTGGCTTCTCAGTGATAGTCAAGACTTTTAATCACTCCCTCATTCTAAAGCATTTAAAATATGCCCTGACTTTGAGGAGCATGTACATAAGTAAAAAAGTATTTGTTTGTTTTTAAGATTTTATGTATTATTTGACAGTGAGAGAGGGAACACAAGCAGGGGGAGAGGGAGAGGGGGAAGCAGGCTTTCCGCCGAGCAGGGAGCCCAATGTGGGGCTCTATCCCAGGACCCTGGGACCATGACCTGAGCCGAAGGCAGACGCTTAACCGACTGAATCGCCCATGTGCCCCCAAATGTGTTTTCAATTCAATGCAATCATGCTCCAGATACAAAGTCCAATCTCCCTGTCCTCTAAGATCTGGTTATTAATTGCCTGCATAGACATGCTACGCCCTGGAGAGTCAGTCCAAATGTCTCTGAATTTCAGAGTAAATTAGTTTGGCTATAAATTGTATTTCTTTCCATTCTAAGTTACACTGTGTCAACTGTGAAAAATACATCACTTAAAGTTCTGGGATTTTGTAGCAGATCTGGGGGAGATGGTGAAGATTTACATTGTAGAAATATAAACAGCTAAAGAATTGATTATTAGATATCTCTTTTCAAAAGTGCTTTGACTATTTTTGAAATTCAGACAGCAGTATTTTATCAAATTGCCCTGGCTTGCCTTTTTAACTCTCCTTTCTCATTTTTTTTTCCAGAAGAAAAAAAAAAATCCTCCCATTTTCTTGTCATTAAAATTTAACGTCATCCAGCTCCAACCCTTTGCATGCATATCCAAGAATAGATTGCTGGGTTGAAGGGTAGAACGCGTCCCCCTCTGACTGATTTTCCATTGTAATCCCAGCCCAACTTCTGTGTCTCTTCCAGAAGTCTTTCTCTGTGTCTCAGCCACTGATGATACCTCTCCTTGTCCTCTCCTGGTATTCTGGATTTATTCTGATTATTCTCTATCTGCTGCCATTTCATTGGAATGGGAGGACAAATGAATGTGTTGTATGGGCTTTTGAAGCAGAAGTTGTTCTCTAAATTATAAATGTCCTGTGATCCCACAATTCCATTTCTAGGGATAGATCCTGAACCCAGTTGTACTTTCCAAAGATGGTCAAAGCAGTGTCTCCCGTCCCACATGCTTTTCTGCAGTAGTGACCATGCTGGGCCCCCATCAAGGGCAGGTAGACCTCATTCCTTCTACTCTGGAAAATAAGAATCAACCTATTTCTTAACTGATGAAGGGTGAGGTAATATACCCATTTGGGAGGACAGTGACAGGCCCTTTTATAGGACTTTTAAAACCCTTAAAGGAGGGCACTTGTGATAAGAGCACTGGGTGGTGTATGGAAGTGTTAAATCACTATATTCTATACCTGAAACGAATATTACACTCTATATTATACTCTGTATTAACTAAGAGGAATATAAATAAAAACTTGGAAAAACAAAACAAAAAAACTCTGAAAGGATAGCAGTAACGTACCCCAAGACTGCAGCCACATTTTAAACACCTAAATTTGACTTCTACAGAACCTATTCTTCAGTGGGATCTTGGGACTGTACTGACAAAAAAAGGTATCGCCGAAGTCTATCCACATGTGGTAGATCTCAAAGTGGCCAAGTGTCCTTGCGCCAATGATGTAGCGTTACTTGGCTTCATTTTGAATACAACATATAATGGTAAGTTCACGGGCTTTGCTGGAAGTTGGGTGTGGAGTCTCGTACTTTGTAACAGTGATGTTTCACTGGCAGAGCAAATTAGATGCATAGACGTAAGGGAGTAAGAGTGTTTCCAAAACGTGCCTTAGACTTTACTCTTTATCACTTCCGCTTGTCCACTTGCAGGTGTGACTTTTGACTATGTCCATAGTGACTGTAGTGTCTCTCCGAATTTCACGTATCCCCTGCCACCTCTGAATACGTTACTTCCTCTCAGGGATTATTCATTGCCTTTCTAAACCATCTGCTATTCCTGCCATGTGTAAATAGGTATCATGTTCTAAGGCATCATATCATAACATTATTTTATTTATTATGTATGTGTTTTTGGATTAACACTGTAGTATTTAATAGCATCTTTTGAAAAAAGATTTTATTTATGCATTTGAGTGAGACAGACAGAGAGAGCTCAAGCAGGGGGAGCAGCAGGCAGAGGGAGAAGCAGGCTCCCCACTGAGCAGGGATCCCAGTGCAGGACTCCATCCCATGATCCTGGGATCATGACCTGAGCCGAAGGCAGATGCTTAATGACTGAGCTACCCAGGCGCCCTTTAATAGCATCTTTATGCATTTCAACTGCTAATGTATTAGTAGTTGTTTTTCCTAGGTCATTGGTAGTTGCTTTTCCTAGGTCATTGGTGAGCTTTGAGTCCCCAGCCCAGTAAATGAGAAGGGAAATAAAAGAACTAAAAGATAAGAAACAAAATTTCATTACTCATATGTAATATGTGCAAAAAATCCAAAAACCCAAAAGAACCAGTAGCCAAGCAATCAGAATACAGGGCACTACAAAATTGAGGAATGAAATAACAACATATAAAAACCATTCCACCAAAGACTAAAGATTATAATTTTTAAAAATCCCATTCAGAAAGTAACAAATTCCCAAACATACCTAGGAGTAAACAAAGAAACAGAAGAGTTTTAAGGCCTGTTGGACAGAAATTATAAAACTTTAACAAAGGTCATTAAAAAAGACTAAATTAAATAAGATATTTTATGTGCGTGAACAGGAACTTCTACTATTGTGAAGTTGTTAATTCTCTCCAGATTTATCTGTTGTTTCAATACAATTCCAAGAAAAATTACAGCAATTTTTTTGGCGTGTGTGGAAATTGACAAGCCAATCCCAAAATACATATGGGAGATTGAAATAATGTGAATAACATAATTTTAAAGAACAAAAACTTGCCCTACCATGACTTATTATAAAGAAACAGATTCAGTGTGCTTTGATACAGGGGTAGACACACCCCTTGCCCGAGATGTCTTTGAATTCCTAATGGCTTAGTGGTTTTGTGCTCTCTAGTATTTCGAGCCTGCTTGCGCTGAATTGGTTTAGTTGGAAATTGCGTCTCTTCCTTCTGTGTCAACCAGATGGAAACTCAGCTCCTATTCTGACTTTCTGACTTTTGTGGCTGCCATGCCGGACCCCCTCCTTCTCTCTCTCCAAACCTGCCTTACTTCCCTGAGCCACAGGAGAGGAGTGATTCTCAGCTCTCCTGTTCCATTCTGTCACATAACGGAGAGTCACAGGAGAGAAAGAGCAGCCTTCACTCCTTGGGGTCTCACTCAACCTCTCGAGAAAAGAAGTAGCTTTAGCAACTCCCCCGTACCCCCCCCCCCCACCCCAGCTGCCTTCCACTCTATTGCAGCAAAAAAGAAGTTCCCCGGGGATCTGAGCTGCTACTTCCTAAATTTGCAGTTCCTCTGTGAGGCCCTTGTCTGTCCCTGTCCCACCCCACGCACCCACTCACCTCCCCCATCCCACACACCCAGCCACAGCTCCCTGCCCCCAGCCTTCATACTACATGAGGTTAATTGTGGGAACAGATCTCTGGGAGCCCCGTGGGTTCCCGTCTGGACTTGCTATCCACCTTCCTCCTCTGTGACACTCCCAGTGCTTCTGCCCTGCCTCTCATCCCTGTTTTGTCTGTCACCCCCAGAAACCTAAGCTTCCTAGGTCACTTATGGTTCCTACGCCACACACAGTTCTGGGCTTAATTTGACCCAAACTTCTGTCCCTTTCCATCTACCCAGAGCCATTCTTGGCATTTGTGGGCTGTCAGCAGCAATCTCCCCCATATGTCTCATCTTTTCTCTGAATGGCCCCTTCGGTTTGCTGCCCTAGAGGGTCACCTGGCTGGTCCTAGTAACATACCCTCTCACATGCCTCTGTATGTTTCATGCCCAGGGGTGGGGTCATCATCCTTGCTCCTTGGGATCACTTCTCTGTATCTGCTCTGTCTTCCCTTCAAAACTTCAAGTTCCTTGGAACTCAGACTTTCCCTCCCTGCAACTCCTCCTGGCTGCAGCCTGTGCCGACCTTCCTGTTACTCACACTCCCTCATGGATGACTTCAGTCTCTGGACCCCTGCCCTCCTCGCCATGCTATTTTTGTCACTATTTTCAGTGACTTCACCATCCCGTGCAGGACTCAGCTTCAAGGCCTCCTCTTCTCCAGTGATCTTCCCCAGTCTTCTATGCCCATGTTCTATACCTCATTGTCTCCAGTAATGTTGTTATCTGCAGAATCTCTGCCATGAGCATCTTACCCTGTCCACGACCTCCCCCTTCCATCTCTCCTAGTCCTACTCCAGCACTGCTTTGATCTATACGGAGACTTTCCCCCCTTCTCAACACCCTTTCTCTCTACCTTCCATAGGTTGTATTGCCCACACTTATCCACACTTCTGTAACTCCCCTGCCCTGCTCTGTCTTCCATCCCCATGCAGACCCAACTCTGATGTTCTACTGACTGATCTCTCTGTCAGTTCACGATCACACATCCCAAGAGGGCACTCAGCACCACCCAGAAATCCTGTCTCTTTACTGTGGTATATTTATTTCCCAACTCTGCAAAATGACCTTGCTGTCAGAGTCACCTCCCACCCTGTTCTTCTGGACCCCATTCCCTACAGCCATCTGAAGCACTCACATCTATGCGGCAAATGTCACCTTTTCCTCTGCATCACCTGCTCTCCCTCCTTCCTGGATTGGGTCCATTAGCATACAAACAAACCCTAACATCTCCCATCCTAAGCATCTCTCTGTTCTCCTTCAAAGCAAAATTTGTGCAAAGAACTTTTTGTAGATGGCGCCACATTTCCCACCTCCCCACTTTGTCTTCATCCCAGTACAGATCAGTGTTTGTTTCTCGCTGTTCTTCTGAAATGTTCCTTCCCAGGATCACCTGTGATCTCCATATGGTCAGTTCCAGCGGTGAATTCTTTTTTTTTTTTTTTTAAGATTTATTTATTTATTTGAGAGAGAGACCGAGAGATAGAGCACACCTGCAAGCTGGGGGAGGGGCAGAGAAAGAGGGAGAAGGAGGAAGCCAACTCCTCACTGGGCGGAACCTGCCCACAGGGGTTGAGCTCATCACCCTGAAATCATGGCCTGAGCCGAAATCAAGAGTCCCGACATTTAACAGACCTGCCCACCAGGCACTGCCAAAATCAAGAGTCCCGACGTTTAACAGACCTGCCCACCAGGCACTGCCAGCAGTCAGTTCTCATTCTTCATTCTACTTTCTTTCCCGGCGGCAGCTCTTACAGTTGACCACTGTCTCCTCAAAATACATTGTTCTCTTGGCTTTCTCGGTACCACCTTTGATTTTATTCCACCACACGAGTCACTCCTTAGTTCTCTAGATGGGCTTCTGGTTGGTGTGGCCTCCCCAAGTGTTGTTGAACTCAGGACTTTTCCTGGACCCTCCTGCCTTATGGAATTACGCCTCTCTCTGAGAAACTTAACTCAGTCCTTCAGTAGAAATGCCATCTCCAAGTCCAGGATTCCCAAATCTCTCTTTCTGGTGCTAACTGCTCCTTGGAGACAGAACTCCTCTATTCAGTTTTCTATTTTACATTTCCTCTTGATGTATAATGAGCATCTCAAATATAGAAAGTCCAATACAAAACTCTTGATTCATCTTCCTCTGAAATCTATTCCTCTCCAGTATTCCTTATCCTAGTTATATCTGCTTATTCAAAACTGAAATCTAGAACCCATTCGCACTCTTCCTTTCACAACATTCCAGGATGGTGCTGTACCCAGTGTATATCCCTAGCATGACCACTTCTCCCCTCTGTTGAAATCTTAAATCAACATGGGTTTTCCACGAGACTAATTCATAACTTCTTAAATGGTCTCCCTATTTCTATTCTTACCACTGTATAACCCACCTTCCATACAGCCACTAGGGTGACCTCCTTAAGGGTAAACCAAATCATGTCACTTCCCTGCATCAAACACCCAGTGGCTTCCCTTTGGCCATTAGAATAAAATCCAAACTCTTCACAATGGTCTACATCAGCTTCTGTAATCCTGGTGGTCATTCGTTATACAGAGTTGCTTGTAACTTGAGCCTAAAAGTATTAACCAAGATAAGGCATTTATTGCACTGCTTACTTCTCTATTAAATATTTCTAAACTTTGCAGGGGTCTGGTCTTGTGATGTCATAGAGGACACCGGTAGTCATTCCTACTTAGACTACAGGACAGTGTTATCTGTGGAACGAGACTTAGTGCTTAGAAAGACAACGCTTGTCATTAGCTTTCCTCTTCCTGGAAAAAGTAAATGATAACAACACTTCCAGCTATGTCTTTGTCTACACAGAAAACAGCCGAGAGTGAAAATACACACTTCAAGATATGAGTGGTCCTACATTCGTCTTTGGGAAACAGAAGATATGTATTAGATTATCAACTGTTTGTAGGTTCCCCCACTGCCCTCAGTAGTTAATGCCAGTTGACTAGACTTCAGGTTAATATTCTATATTTAAAATGAAAGACTCTCAACACTCCTACCCATGGCCAAAGAAAGGCGAGATCAAGGTATATGCAGTGGGTTCCATCTTCTTTTACAAGGTTGTCATGAGGCATTAGCAAATATTTTTTCTGTTTTTTAAATCATAAATATTAAAGTAAATCAAAGATAGTTTCTTCCTCTTGGAATTTTAAGTTTCTTCTTGGAGTTTTTAAAGTATTAAGTAAGATTGTATTTCCAAAATAGGAATGTGTTTATGCTTACAAAAATGCCATCAGAAAAGAAAAAAACTTTTCCACTACTCTCTTATGTTATGTGCACGAGGTCTGTGAATTAAATTAACAAAGGCAGATTAGCAGGGGAAAAAAGCACACAATTTTTATTATTATTTACGTTCATGGGAGTTAACTGAATAGAAGTGAAAATTGAGTGGTTAAACCTGGGGCCATAGATACCATTTTTTTTTAAAGATTTTATTTATTTATTTGACAGAGAGAAATCACAAGTAGGCAGAGAGGCAGGCAGAGAGAGAGAGGAGGAAGCAGGCTTCCCGCTGAGCAGAAAGCCCGATGTGGGGCTCGAACCCAGGACCTGGGATCATGACCTGAGCCGAAGGCAGCGGCTCAACCCACTGAGCCACCCAGGCGCCCCATAGATACCATTTTAAGAAAAGAAAGAAGTTTGGGCTTCATGGGATGATAAATTATGGGGAAGTGACTAGGAAATATATGGGCAGAATAATGAAAGAGAAGAGCTATTCTAGTAAAGTCTGTTTATGCAGACTTGTCTCAGTGCTGACGCCCCTCCCATCTCTGGTGATAAGAGTGCTCTTCTCTTCCTGGTACAGGGGTGGGGAGGCAGGTTCCCCAAAGGGAAAATTATGCTCTGCTTTTAGGCAGGTAAGGAGATGGTGGAGAATGCTTCTTGAGTCTGTTGATTCTCATTTGCCTTCAGCTCCAAGTAATCCTTAAGCCAGAGTGGCATATTTGGGGTGGCATATTCGGATCCCCTTCAATATAAAAGAGAATCCTTAAAATTTAATTCAGATGGTTGGCTAAATTTCTATGTTGACCTGAAGTCACTTCATCTTTCCATTGCTTGGGAAATGAGATCGCAGTTGAGGGGAGGGGAGTTGAAGTGGGGCAGAGAATTGTTTGGAAGGTGGGACAGATGAGGACCCTGGCCCCAGAAGACGGAGCACCATGGGAGTGGGTTATTTGCTTTGTAAAGTTGTCTAGACTTAACCTTCCTTTCTTCTCATGTTAGGAATTTACATAGGCCTCAGTTCTTCCGGGTTTTGGGATTACGACGATATCTTGTGGTTTAACCTGACAGATACGATCTATTCCCAAATTGGAGAAGGTAATTCCTCTAACTGTACCTTCTTCACCTATCCCATGTATATCAGCACTTGATCAATATTGATGAAATGTCTTTGCTTTGCTGGGGAGCTCACCTTTTCCTTTTTAACCCCCGGTATGATTTCTTCCCTTAGAACACAGAGAACTTTCAGTGGTGGATATGGTTTTGACAAATCACTTTTTAGTTATCCTCACCTCTCTGGGTTGTTTTGTAAGTGGAGATCTCCGTTATCCATCATCCTCTATCTTAACGGTATGTGAATTGTGTTTACATATCTTCTGTAACAAAAAGTGGAGATTCTTGATACTTGAGCTCTGTGTGGTGTATCTTAGACTTTAAATGCTTTTTCCATGTAAAAAATGGAAGTGACTTTTTCCTTTGCCTTCTAGTGTATTGAATATATCCTTTGAAAATGGTGCTAGTTTTATTGCTATACAAATTTATAGTAAGTTTTAAATATGTACATATAGAAGATATTGTATCTATTTTACAGTTATATATGTTCCCCAAATACTTTATGGTAACTTACAAAGCTAAATATAATATTACAAATTAACATAAATTATGAAGTTAATTTTGGGGGCGCCTGAGTGGCTCAGTGGGTTAAAGCCTCTGCCTTCATCTTGAGTCATGATCTCGGGGTCCTGGGATTGATCCCCGCATCGGGCTCTCTGCTCAGCGGGGAGCCTGTTTCCTCCACTCTCTCTCTCTGCCTGCCTCTCTGCCTACTTGTGATCTCTGTCAAATAAATAAATAAAATCTTTTTTTAAAAAAAGTTAATTTTGGGTTTGAAAAAAGGGGACTATGCATTTTGGTGAGGATATATACTATGCATACCATGAAATTCTTTTTTTAATAAGATTTATTTATTTTAGAAAGAGAAGGGGGAGGGGATAAGGGAGAGGGAGAGAAAGAATCTAAAGCAGACTCCCCATGGAGCAGGGAGCCTGACAAAGGGCTAGATCCCACAACCCTGAGGTCATGACCTGAGTTGAAACCAAGAGTCGGACGCTCAACAGACAGCCACCCAGGTGCCTCTCATTACATGATTTTTAAAAGAGTCTGGGATCCTTTCTGAAATTAAGTTCAAGCACAAATAAATTAATACAATGGTGAAACAAAGCAAAGAAATCGGAGGTAAGATGACATCTCCAGCATATTATTTAAACTGGTTTAGAAGCTGGTTTTAGTGTGTGATGCTTTTAACTGCTAGGATACTGAAAGCATCATTTCCCTTTAGTATAACTCAAATTGCTGTGCATTGTTTTGCCTTCTGATATGCAAGCAAAAACTGAAGTGCTTTTTTTTTCTTGTAGTTTTCCAGAGCAGACTTTTGTGGTTTCGAAAGGGTAAGAAGCTTTAGTTCCCAAGGGTTGGTGAAAAGCTAGGTATTTCCTCCATGACCTGAGAGATGAGGGGCAAGACAAGAACCCACAACACAGATCGTTCCTGTTACTATGATCTTATTTACAGTTTGAACTTGAACACATTCCCAGCAAATGTTAAGCAATGATCTCCCCTTCTGTTTTGAAGGAAGAAATGCCTCTCCCTATTCAGAGGTCTCCCCCACCTTTTCTTTGTATGTTCTGTCCAGGACTCGGGGAGTGGTTGAGGTGTATTCTGCACAATAGTGCCCAGCTGGAAAGAAAGTCAGGGCTGAGATTTGGCTAACACTTTTCTCCTCAATCCATCTGCCCCCATGTGGGCCTCTGCGTACCTGGAGAAAGGCTAGCCACAGCTCTGCTTCTGGCCTTGGGGTGTGGGGTTAGGGTTCCATCAGGTTTTTTGCTTTTTTTTTCTATTTCTTCTTTCCTCTCTATTCCAAAGTCAAGTTTTGTATTTCAACAAGGCCATTCCCATCAACACATAAGCATGCTTCAGTTTGGAAACCACTACAAAATCATGATTATTCGTAGACTTTTGCTGTGTCCCTTCCCCCTTGCATCCTCATACGGGCCTGTGGGCACACACCCAGGTGGGCACACACACGCTTACTCAAACCATCTAGAAGAAGGAGCACTTATGTCTTAGGACGCAAATGGGATTAACTTCTTGCCATACTAATTGGAGGAAATGTGAAGCAGAGAACCAGGGAGAGCAGTCAAAACTGATGTACCTTAGAAAGAACAGGGGGAAGCACCTGTCAAAATAGGACCCCAAACCTAGCTCAACTCTATCATTCAAGAATGAGGGTGAAGAAAGGAAATTTGTACAGATAAGACATTAGGAGAGTTTACCACCCAGCGACCCTCATGAAGAAATGGGGTGCCAGAGATAGTGACAGAGCTAGAACGTGAGCTCTCAACCCGAACAGAGGCAGGCACCGGGGACATGATCTCCTCTCTGGGATCTGTGTCTAACGCGGTGCCTGGCACAAGGTAGGCATTTAGTAAATATTTGTTCAAAGAATGGAATTGGTACAAAAAGTTACAGTTACAAATTTTGTGTTTTGTACTTGGGCGGAACCAAAACTCCAGATAATACAAGGACTGGAGACAATTTTCAGTGAGTCACCAACCCATTTTAAGATCCTTGTTTCATAGGAGAATCAATATGGAGAATAATTTTGGAATTTGATAGAAAAATGTATAGTTCCACACAAATGAGTTTAAAGGATAATTACCATAAAAGAAAAAGACATATAACCTAAAGCTTCCAACCCACCAGAGGAAGGAAAAAAGGATTAAAGAATAATCCATTGATTCCCATGAAAAAACAAGAAAGGAGGAAAACAGATGCAAAGATAAAAGAATGTAAAACCAACTATAAAGTAAGATGTTAGAAAACAATCCAAACATATTGGCTAAAACTAAATCACATAAAAAATGATAAGGAAACAAAGGAGACTATCACCTCAGCTTTGTTCCTTACCCATCAGCTCCCACTAACTTCCATTTCCTGTCCTCCTGCCTGTTATGTCAAGGGTGCTGGGGATGCTGGGACAGCTGGACTCACTCAAAGCCCAAGCTTTGAGGAACCCCAGTGAGGAAACCTGGCATGTCTTTCCTCTAATGGGTCATGTGAGTACAAGACTTTTGGCCACAAAGACATGCAGGTGGAGGACTACAAGGTGAGGCTCCTGGAGAGAGCTTGACTTGCAGAGCTCTGGGAACCCCCTCCCCCCAGAAAAGGTTTCTGTCAACCTTGAGAGAGTGGCTGGTCTTCTGGAGAGAAGCCCAGTGGGAAGGGTATAATCTCCCTGAATCGGAGGTAAGCAAGTTGGAGGAGACCAAAAGGAGGAAGCCACTTTCTGGTTCTGAGGTGAGGGAGGAATGGCAGCCCAGAGGTGGAGAGACCTCTTGGCCTTCTGTCACTCCAATATCACCATATTCTGAGGTGCTCCCCAAACCAGACCTGAGCATTCTCTTGAAAATACATCTAAGCCAGCCTAGCATTCTGAGAACACAAGATCTTTAGAATCAGAACATACACTGTTGCTGATGGAGAAGACAACAGACAACAACTGAACAAGAAAGACAGAACTTAATCCACTCCTTTAACAATGAGCCAATGAACACCTCTTACTGGTTCCTGAGATCGTACTGAGATAGTAGCACTGAGATAGTAGCAAGAAAAAAAGACCTCTGATATTTATTAGCTTAGGGTTTCAAGTGCCACATAAAAATGCTTTCTGGGACTAAATACCACAAATTACAATTAAAAATGGAATAAATTGAATGATAGAAGAGCCACTGTTTAGATGCAAAGAAGTGGCATAGAAGATGAAGAGGAAAAAACTTCCCAGACCATCTAGGGATGATGAGTAAAAATCACTGAGGCAAAGATAAGTCTTTGAGGATAATCCAGGTCTAAAAGATGAGAGAATTTTTGGAAGGAATAAAAAAGGAATGGATAGAAGACAGGCAATATTAACACAAATAATAGAAGATTACACTGAAATTTAAAAAGATCCCAGGCTATCTATTGAAAAGGCCCACTAAATCCTGGAAGAATTGAAAAACATGTATGCATCTGAATTTGAAGTTGAAGGGGAAAATATTACAAGTTTCCAAACAGAAAGAACAAAAGCAGATCTACGTCACTGGTATTAGATTAATACAACAGTAGAAGCTGGAAAATAGTAAAACCCACATCTACAGACTTTCAAGACAAAAGGACCAAAGTCCAAAAATCCTATTACCAGCCAAGAGATTATTCATTCATCTTTCAGATTGAGAAAGAATTTGGAGAATACATCACCCAGTTATCCCAGCTAAGGAAAGAACTTTAGCAAAATAAAACAATGAGCACAGATATCAGGGCAAAAAAGAAACAAGAAAACAATGGTGGGCAATGGTTTCTCTCATTGTACCTAATATACATGTTTTCGGTCTATGTGGATTAAAGTGAAGTGCTAGACAAAGATCTTGAAACAGAGAGAACATGTTGCAAGGGAAATTAGAATTTTCAATGTCTAAAAATTATTTTCAAATAGCATTACATTCCCCATAGTTAAAAACCAAAAAGGTTATATAAAGCTCCACATTGAGAAGTCTCACTTGCTCCTTTGTCTGTATTCACCCTGCTTCTCCCCATCCCCACCATCTTTTATCTTTTCAGTGATTTTTAAATGTAAATTCAAATAATTATGAATATAAATTTTCCCCTTTTTTTATACTATATTCTAAATATATACTTACCTGTTGTTTTCACTTAGCAACATATCAGGGGGAGTATTCCATATTAGTACATGAAGAATGGCCTTTTCCCCCCTTCCTTCTTTATAGCTCTGAGTATTCCATTTTGTGGACTTCCCAGAGTTGACTTAACCTGTTCCATACTGATGGATGCTTGGGTAGTTTTTTTTTTTTTTTGCTTGGGTAGTTTCTTCATCTTTTGCTATGACAAACAATGTTGCCATTAACAATTTTCTACGTGGTAGGTTTGTAGTCCAAGTACATGTACATGTCCAAGTACATGGGTACAATACATTTCTGGAACTTAGACCGTCAGATCAGTTAGTAAATACTTACACAAGGAATAAGTACTTACTCATGTTGTCCTTCAGAGAGGTTTTTACTATTTGCAAGGATATTATAATAAATCTTCTCGAGCTAAAATATTTCAGCAAAACTCAGGGGATTTTGTTAGTGATGAGAGGGGAGGAAAACACGTATTCCGAAAGTAGCAAAGTAGTGTGGCAGGGGAGGAAAGGGAACAAGGAACTTCTTCTGAAAAGTATAGGGATTTACCTTTAGGTAAGACCTTTTTTATAATGATCAAAGGAAAGATGGAAGGAATGGGATATATGTGGCTATTTCGGCAGGTAGTTGAAGAGCTCATACTTGATGATTTGTTCATTCACTTACTCCTTCATTCAACAAATAGTAGCTGAGGACTTGCTGTATGCCACATTTGTTTTGACAAGGGGAATTCTATCTGTGGAATGAGACAGGTGAAGTCCCCTAGTCTCCTGAGCCTACCGCTCTATTGAAGGAGGTGGACTTCAGACAGGGTCATAAGCAAATGCATAATGTGACTGCAGATTGTAATTCAGGCTCATCCACATGAAAGCAGGGAAGAGCAATAGGGCCTGAAGCAGAGATAATACAGTATTTTAAACAGGATGATTCTAGCAGGACTTCCAAGGAGGTGAGCTTTAAACAGAAGCTCAAATGACCTCTAGGAATGGTTTTAACAAAACACGTCCAGAAAGAAGTAATAACAAGTACAAAGACCCTAAACTGGGAACTTGTCACAAGGTGAAATCTGTTAGCCTCCACAGTCTGTTCTGTGGACCCAGCAGGGACTTCAGGTCAGTTCTTTAAGGATAAAACTCGAACTCTGTGAGATGTACAAAAGCCTTCCCAGTCAGAGCCTTCCTTACCTTCTTCAGCCTTGTCCTGTCTGCTCTTACCATAAGTTTTCCTTGCCAGCCATAGTAAACACTTGCCTTCCATGAGATGAGCCAACCCTTCTGGCACCTCGACTCAATCACAGAAGATGTCTTATCTTCTCAGCAGGCCCTCCCTCCTCCTTTCAATTTCACTTGGAGAATTTCTCCTCATGCTTCAGAATCCCTCCCTGACCCCCAGGGTGCCCCATCTGTGCAGTCTTCAAAGCTCTCAACACTAATTCCTGTCATTCACCACCCTCCTCTGAGTGGCCCACTGACCAGCCTCACGACACATGAGGTATCATGTCAAGGCCAGTCTCATCTGCCACATATGCACATAAGGTCCCATGCCGGCTTGCAGATAGGGGGTCTCAGTAAATATTTGTGGAATCAGTGCAAGAGTAAATGGAGACAGATGGGAGCTACACCTTGCACTGGCTTATTAGCCATGTCACCGTGAACTTTGAACCAGCTCTAGCACCCTCTGGACCTCAATTGCTTCATTTTAAAATGGGCATAATAATACCCACCTGTCAGGTGAAGTAATTAAGTCACATCATGTAAGAACAACCTTCACATGACTCATGATACAAACTTAGAAAAATAGTTGGATCCTCACCCCTACATGGCTAGTCAGGACCTTCTGAAGGCAAATGACAAAAACCAAACTAAAATTGATTTTAGCAAAGGGGAAGCTATTAGCTCATGTAAGTAGGAAATTCAAGGTGGGGATGGATCCAGCTTCCAGACATGACTGGACTGAGTGCCTAACAGATGTCTGTAGGACTCTGTTAGGACTCTGTCTTCTCCACATTTGGGTCTGTTTTCCTCTAGAATAGCTTCATCCTCAGTCAGTTTTCTCCAGTTATTAGTAGGAATAGGCACCAGGTTTTGATGTAGTTAGGTTAGTGGCCCCAATCAGAATGAGCTATGTCTTTACCGGGAGCCCCGGGAGGTCTGGGCCCACTCATTAACCTGACTTGGATCATGTGTTCATTCCTGCCCAATCTCTGCATCCTGAGTTCTTCCTTGGAATGAGCCCAACTTGGTCAGCTGAAATTATCCCCAAGGATGTTCACTGGAATTTTACCAGTTTGCTTCTAAGTACAAAAAAAAAGCAAGGACTCTAAAGAGAAAGAAAAGGAATAAGTCAAGGCCCAATAAAAATTCTAGATCAATTGCCTAGATATTATAACTGATATCCTGCAAACCTGAAGATTTAGATTACATTTGATGTAACAGCTTAGCTTGAAGATAATACACCATTGAAATAAATTGTTCATTCCATTTTGAAGTGCTTTTTTTTTTGTTTGGCAGTTTTATGGAGATATAATCCACATAACATAAAATTCACCCATTTAAAGTGTGCGATTCAGGCCTCTGGTACAATCACAGAGTTGTGCACAATCTATTTTAGGACATCTATTTAAAAGACTTTTAATGCACAGATTATAAAGACTTTCTTGCTGGTCTGTAAAACTGCAAGGTCTTCCTTTTGTCTCAACAGTACTTTGAACATGAGAATCTTCCTATAACAAAGCCATCTTCAAACCCTCACACGTAATTCATATCCAATATACAATCTATAAACTTGTGGCCCATCGTGACCGTGATAACTGTCTGACAGCTTCTGATAGCTCCAGAATAATAGTCTTATACTGACTGACCCTAGCGTCTGTCACTAACAGAGGCCAATTCACGTGAAGTTTTCTTTTCTTTTTATTCCTTTTACATGTGTTGTTCAAAATGCATGTTCTTGTCCCTTGCCCTCACTCTCCCTCTTTTTCTTTTGTTGGCATACAATTTTTCTCCCTTTATTTGCCTCCCATTCCTAAACTATGACAGTTTAGAATTTTTTATTAAGTTTTTCTATTTTATATCTTAAGTCTACCTATTCCCTAAATGACATTTATATTTCTTCATTTATTCATGTAGGTTGACTATATCAAAGGAAAATTGTGGTATAATGAAAGATGTTTTGCTAACAGAGAACACTTTGAAGGTAAAATGAGACTTTTTTCAACATGATGGCATATAAAGACTAAATAAAATAATATAAATAAAAATAGGATAAGGTAGAAAGGTAGGCTTGGAACGTAGGCTTGCGTTATATAAATCAATGGCCTAAAACTGAGGGGAAAAATTAAATCTGAGACAATAGGCATGCTCCATTATAAGTGCAAGAAAACTGTATTTGCATATACTTAATTAATGACACATTTAGAAATATAGATACTGCTTGTAATTTCTGCACCTTTCTATTTTATAGTTGATTATGTTACTATCACCTTTGAAAGAAACAGGACTCTAAGTGAGGTATGGTATTAAATATTTTATTAGTTTTAACTTTTATTTTTTAAAGATTTTTACCTGAGAGAGAAAGCACAAGAAAGCGTGCACAATTGGGGCAGGGGTAGAGTGAGAGGGAGAAGCAGACTCCCCTAATGAGCGGGGAGCCGGACACATGGCTCGATCCCAGGACTGCTGGATCATGACCTGAGCCAAAGGCAGACACTAAACCAACTGAATCACCCAGGCACCCCTGGTATTAAATATTTTAAAAGTTAAGAAATTTTATTTCTTGAATTGTTTCATGGATTATTATTCATCTAAAAGATGGCATTTCTTCAGGCTGAAAAACTTCATCCCTCTTTGCACACAGTTATGCCTCTACTTGGGTTTAATGGCAATTACCTAGTGATGTTAAATCTGGACCTACACTGTAGTTCTAGAAAAACAACCCATGCCGAGAAGAGATGCTTTGCAGTGTTTTCTGGACTCCTATCCCCAGAAGAGACATCAAAGAATTATCACCAGTGTTTGTGGTCAGTCAGGACAACACAGTAGTTTGCTGGTTTGTTTGCTTAAGATTACACAGAATAGAACTTACATTTTTAAAATGGCGTTAACATTTCCTTTCTCTTTTTGTAGTCAAGCTCTTGTTTTTATGCCAAAGAACCATTTAATGAGTGGTTACCTTGCTTACCTCATATTTTGAAAGGAATGAAATCTTTACCTTCAACTGTGTTAACATTTCTTGTTGACCAAGAGCATAGTGCTGGGATCTACCTCTTCTCCAGCCAGGTGGGTCATTAGGTGATCACTCTTGATGATACAACAAGGAAAATTTATCTTAGCAAACATTGATTTCCAAGGTCTTTTTATTTGTGGCAGTACAAGTTGATAAAATTAGCTACAGCAAAATTATTTATCGTTAATAATATAGTTGAAGGCACTCTAGGGATTTCTTGCCTCTGCTGGTCATTCAGTTTGATGGAAGTGGAAAATAGGGTGCTCTTTGCATAGTGACTCTTCTTTGCTTATTCTCCAGGAGCATATAAGCTGAGCTTGGTTTACATAAAGTTGAGGTTCCATAAGATAGTTTCAATGAACAAAAAAATGGAACAAGCCTTAGACTCATAATTTTAGGGGAGAAAAAAATAATTTTCCTCTACCCTCTTATGTTCAGTGATTGGGACCCTGCAAATTAAACTGATAAAAGACAGATTAACAGGAGAAGAGAAAATGATTTATGTGTGCAGTGTATGTACACGTAGATGAAAATCATTGAGGAGAAGCTTGAAAAGCTGGTTAAAATTTGGGGGCTATATATCATCTTAATAGTTTAAGGGGACAGGTGAGAAAGGCACTTAAGGGAAAACAAGTGAAAAGATAATGGATTAACAGGGGAACAAATAGGAGATAAGAAAGTTTGTGATGTTTGTTCATACAGTTATGAGTAGTTTTCCCATCTCCCTCAGAGTGATAAAACTCCCCAGGAGGAGTAATTTGGGGTAAGTTTTATTTGCATTCTCCCTCTGAGAGTACATCTGTTCTGAAGAATTAATGGTAGCCTTATTTTTTGTGAGTTCCTGCTTTTAGTTAGAGAAGGGAAGGCTTTTTTTTTTTTCACATCTGTTGAATCTTAAGTGTCTTCAATTTATAATAATCTCTTTACCATAGTGGCATATCTTGGGTACATATTCTGACCCCCTACAACATCACAATCCAAATAGAATTGGAATGTAGTCCAGGCATCCACATTTTTAAAGGATAGTTTGCCATCACAGTTATAAGCATGGGCATTGGAATCGGTTCTATAATAAAACCTTCTCATGCCATATATTATAGAAGCTTAGACAAATTATTTAGTGTCCTGAACTTTATGTTCAACATCTATAAAATGGACACATAAGGCAGGGGGAGACCGAACAAATACATATGGATGGTTGCTCATCCTTTCAGTTCTATGCTGTGTTAATGGATGTGTCCCTATCTTAATCAAAATCCAAGTAGCAGAAAACACAAAAGAATTGTAACATAGTCTAGTAATATTAATGGTAATGTTCTTCCAATTTGCTCATGGTTTGCTTTTCTACTTCTAGAAAAGCACCACTGCTTCTGTTAGCATCCTGAGAAATAACAAACCAGGATTAAGACCAAAATTTCCACAATTCATATTTCCTTCATCATTCTCTTCTCCTGTTGGAATGGTATTCCATCCACGAAGCCATTTTCTGTATGCTTATGGTAATCAGGTGCGTACACACTAGATTTCATGCTCTAGTGTAGGTGTAAATCATTCCTTTATTCTATGCTGAGTTGTTGTACATCGGACAAAGAACAGAGTCCCTCTGATGATCGGGGAGGTTTAGAAAGCTCAATGAAGAGAGAATGAAGGACGAGGAATTAGTGACGTGGATAGAAACAAAATCTTCTGCAAAGTTTTGGTGAGCAGTAGAGCAGTGAAATGCAGTAATGGTAGCAGGAGAAAGAGAGGTTAAGAGAAGATTGAGAGACAGAAGGAATTAGGCTGTGCTGATGGGAATTATTCAGTAGAGAGAAAAACTGATGGTGCAGGTGAGAGAGAGAGAGAGCGCGCGCGAGAGAGGAAGAATTCCTGGAGTGACATTTCTAAGTAGGTGAGAAGAGATGCCATCTATGAACTAGAAGACAGGTTGGTCTTAAGAGCTTCTATAGTAACAGGAGGAAGGGAGAGTTTTTGGGTTCCAAAGTTGATAAGTGGGTATATGTGGTAGTGGAAGTGTGTGGGAGTTTATCTTTTATTTTCTCAACAAAAATCAAAATTATTATCTGAAAATGAGGATGGAGGAGTGTCAGGGGTTTGGAAAAAGAGAACAGAGTGAAATAGTTGCCCGGGGGGATGGGAGAGAGTTTTGACTGAGGGAAGCAGGTATGATTGCTTATGCTTTATGCTTATGAAGTCCACATGCGACCAATTCAGCATTAATGAATGTTGTTCTCCGTGTTCAGGTGTGGGGATCCATACATGTTGGAAAAGACAGAGTTGTGTTTAACCACAGTTGGAGTTTTACCAAGGAATTATTAAGGAGTAAAAGAGTGGACAGAAGGGAATGTAATAAGACAAAGCAAAAAATTAAGAAATCAAAGGGATAAATATTAAAAAGTTGTAAACAAACTACTTGCAGAAAATATGATTGCCCGTATAGAAAAAACAATACATACAAATTATTAAAAGAAGCGGAAAAGTTAAACAAGATGGAAGGGCAAGTCAATTTCATTTCTACACATGATCAACAAATTTGGAAGCATAATTTTTATGACACTGTGTACAAGAGCAAAAACAAAACAAAGCGAAATGACATTAAAAAAACTATAAAGTGGAGCACCTAGCTGGCTCAGTTAGTGGAGTACGCAACTCGATCTCAGGGTTGTGAGTTCAAGCCCCATGTTGGGGGTACAGATTACTTAAAAATAGTATCTTAAAAAAAAACTATACATAAGAATAAATCCAAGATTCTTGGGGTGCCTGGGTGGCTCAGTGGGTTAAAGCCTCTGCCTTTGGCTCAGGTCTGATCCCAGGGTCCTGGGATCAAGTCCCACATCAGGCTCTCTGCTCAGTGGGGAGCCTGCTTCCCTTCCTCTCTCTCTACCTGCCTCTCTGCCTACCTGTGATCTCTGTCAAATAAATAAATAAAATCTTTAAAAAAAAAGAATAAATCCAAGATTCTTAAGATCTCTGTGTAGAAAATTATAAACTTTATTGAAGGACATTTAAAACTTTTTAAAGACATGGATATAAACCTACTTGTGGATAGGAAAACTTGTCTTATGATTTCTTCCTCAAATTAATCTGTAGATCTAATACAACTTCAATCAAAATCTCCAGGCTTGTTGGAGAGTTTCAGTTAATTCTAAAGTGTATATGGTATATGTCAATTCTACCTCCGCTTTTAAAAACTTCAAATAAAGCAAAAAAAGAGTATGACTGGAAAAGCAAAAGACCAAGAATAACCAAGACACTTACAAAGAAGAATAAGGATGAGGGATTTGCACTATCAGATATTCACACTTTTTAAAAAGTTGTAGTAATTATGATAATGTGGTTTGGACCCAGGAGCAGACAAATTGACCAATGGAAGGAAACAGAAAGCCCATGAATAGCCCCATTGTCTCTAGAAGGTTGATGGAGGCCAAAAATTGTTTGACTCTTCCGTGGGAAAAATAAGAGATTGCTCAAAATAGGATGGGAAATATTGGTTACATATGGAAAATGTTGAAATACATATCCACAGTGCAAGTCCAACTCCTAATGCATTAATAATTTAAATATAAAAACTTTAAAAGGAAAATATAAGTGAATATCTTTCTGAAATCCGGGTAGGGAAAGCCTTTTAAAACAAGACCAAAAAAAAAAAAAATAGCATCACTTTCATTAAAAAGAATTCTGGGTCTGCAAGATGGCAGTTAAGAAGCTTTCGGCCCTGTTCTCCCACAGACGCTGAATCAGCAACAGTATACAGGTTGGATTACCTTTGCAAGAACTCTAGAGACCAGTTCATTAGCTACAGCACCCAGACCAACACAAAACCAAAAAGGGATTCTAACAAAAGGGTCAGGAAAATTAGCCCATCTGCACCCCACTTCCAGCCAACCTAGTGTGGCACAACCAGGAGGAATCCTCCTGCTCAGGGGATCCTCCCTTGGGATAGAAACAAAAGAGTGAACCTTGCATGCAACATTCTGGCTTGTCTGAGGGCTCCTCCAGGGACTGGTTTCTGTTTTGCTTAACCCAGAGCACTGACAGGGTTTGTTTGGAAACAGCCAAAACAAGGAGAGTAATGTTGGCAAGCTGGTAGAGCAGGAACCTTGAGACCTTCCCTTTCCTCCAGAGACACCAGTTTCACAAAATGCAGACCAGAATACCTGTACAAGAACTCTGGAATCCACTCGAGAAGCTAGAGCTCAAGCCAAAGAGATTCCAACAAAAGGGGTGGGAGAACTTGCGGCATTTTCCATGTCCGTCCACACGTCTCCTCCTATCTGACTTAATGCTGCACAACTCGGAGGAAACACTCTCTCACCAGGGATCCTTCCAAAAGGATAGAAACAAACTAATTAACTGTGTGTCCAACATTCTGGCTGGACGGGGGAAATCTGTGTCATCTGACTCAGAGCACTGATGGAACTGGCAGCCTTGTTGAGAAACTGTTGAAAACAGGATCACTGTACCACGTTACAGCTGCAGTTCTACAGCTACATACCAGAGGCAGCAAGAGCTTACGGGTGTCTGGAAGAGGAGGGATCAACAGCTCAAGCAATTTGAGACAATGAAAAACACAGCCCAAGCCAGAGAAAACACATCCTTAGAAGGGATTTCAGAAGTCCTAGAGCCTCTAGCTGGTCTGATTAGTAAGAGTCTGCGTGAGGCCAGTCCGTAAACACTGGGAGAAGTGGTTTTGTGATGAAATGCCCACATCTCAAAATAATAGCATGACAAGGCATGCCAAAGAAACAGGGACACATGGCCCAATCAAAGGAACAGAATAAATCCCTAGAGAATGACCTTAAAGAAATGCAGAGCTTTGAGCTGCCTGACAGAGAATTTTAAACAACTCTCATGAAGATGCTCGGTGAGCTAGAAGAGAACAGATAGACAACTAGAAGAAATCAAGGAAACAATGAACTAATGGAGAGTATCAAAAATAGAAACTATAAAAAGGCCAAGCAGAAGTTCTGGAGCTGAAATTTGGATGACTGAACCGATACACTCACTAGAGGAGTTGAATGAACAGCAGAATTGATCAAGCAGAAGAATCGGCAAACTTTGCAGAGAGGATGTTTGAAATCGAATCAGAGAACTAAAAGCAAAAAGAGTGAAGAAAAGTGAAGAGAGCCTCGGGGATGTGTAGGGACTATCAGACATATCCAGGCAATATGGGAGTTACAGAAGGAGAAGAGAGACAAGGGGGGCAGAGTGAGCTTATTAAAAGAAATGATGGCTGGAATTTCCCAAATCTGAGGAAAGAAATAGGCATACAAACTAAAGAAGCTTAAAGAATTCCAATCACAATAAATACAAAAAGACTAACACTGAGACACATAATCAAAATGTCAAAAGTCAAAGACCAAAAAAAAAAAAAAAGTCAAAGACAAAGAATCTTAAAAGCAATGAGAGAAAAGTGACTCACTATGTAGTGAGCTTCCATAAGGGAGGTTCCGTAAGACTATCACTGGATTGCTCAGCAGAACCGTTGCAAGCCAAAAGAGAGTGGGATAATATATTCAAAATGTTGAAAGAAAAAAAACTGTCCATCAAGAATACATTCGGCCGACTGTTGTTCAAAATTGAAGGAGAAATTAAGATTTTTCCCAGATAAACTAAAACTAAGGGAGTTCACTACAACTAGACTTGTTCTGGGAGTGGGGGAAAAAAAGCTAAAGAGAGTCCTTCAAGTGAAAAATAAAGGATACCAGACAGCAACATGAAGTCACATGAAAATAAAAACTTTTCCTATAACATAAATACATGAGCAAATTTAGTAACTTGTATTAATGTAACTTTGGTGCATAAATTCACTTTTAATTCTTGTATAGAAATTAAATAAGGGGCGCCTGGGTGGCTCAGTGGGTTAGGCCGCTGCCTTTGGCTCAGGTCATGATCCCAGCGTCCTGGGATCGAGCCCCGCATTGGGCTCTCTGCTCGCGAAGGAGCCCGCTTACCCCTTTTTCTTTGCCTGCCTCTCTGGCTACTTGTGATCTCTCTCTCTGTCAAGTAAATAAATAAAATCTTAAAAAAAAAATAAGAAATTTTAAAAAAAGAAATTAAAAAAGAAAATAACTTAAAAACTATAAATCTATGCTGATGAGTATATAATATAAAAAGATATAATTTGTAACATCAGGAACACAAAATGGAGAGGTAGAGCTGTGTAAGGATATTTTACATGCAATAAAACTAAGTTGTTATCAGATGTAAAAGAATTTTACGACTTTAAGATATTTATAAAATTGCAATGGTTACTACAAAGAAAAAATATATATAAGAATACGCACAAGAAAATAAGAAGGGAGTCAAAGAATATCACTACAAATGATAGCAATGAAATGCTAAGGAAAGCAGTAAGAGAGGAAAGGAGGAGGGACAGAAGCCTACAAGACCCAAAAAACCAATAAACAAAATGGCAACAGCAAGTCCTTCCATATCATAATTACTTTAGATGTATATGGGTTAAAGTACCCAATCAAAAGACAAAAATAAGCTGAGTGCATAAAAACAAAAAACAAAAAAACTCAGGATGCAAACATGTGCTGTCTATAAGAAATTCACTTTAGCTAATATACACATAAGCACAAAAATAGGCTGAAAGTGAAAGTATTGAAAAAAAAATTCCATGGAAATGGCAACCAAAAGAGAACAGGGCTGGCTGTGTAAATATACAGAATAAACTGTAAGTCACCAAGAGTTAGACAAAGAAGGTCATTATATAATAATAAAAAGTCAATTCACCAAGAATATATAATAATTAAAAATATTCATGCAAGCTTCAGAGCTCCTAATATATGAAGCAAAATTTAAAAGAATTGAAGGGAGAAACAGCAACATAACTGTTGGACCATTCAATACCCTACTTTCAATAATGGATAGAGAAACCAGACAGAAGATAAATAAGGACACAAAAGATATGAACCACACTGTTGGCCAATTAGACCTAACAGACATAACCCCATGACTCCACTTAACAACAGTAGAGTATAAATGCTTCTCAAATACACAGAGGATTCTTTCGGACAGAACCTAAGCAAGGCCACAAAACAAGTCTCCACACATTTAAAGTGACTAAAATTATACAAAATGTCTTTTCTAATCACAATGGAACAAAACTAGAAATCAATAGCAGAAAGATAATTGGAAAATCCACGAGTATAAGGAAATAAATCAATGTATTCTTAAACAACCAATGAGTCAAAGGGAAACTAGAAAATATCTCAAGAAAAATAAAATGAAAACAAAGCACACCAAATTTATGGGATGTAGTAATAGCAATATCAATAGAGAAGTTTATAGCTATAAACACATACGTTAATAAGGAAGAAAAAAATCTCAAATCAGCAACCTAAATTTACTATTTAGGGAACCATAAAAAGAAGAACAAATCAAACCCAAAGTTAGCAGATGGAAGGAAATAATAAAGAATAGATTGGAGATAAATGCAATGGAGAATGCAAAAATAATAGAAAAAAATCAACAAAATTAAGAGCTGATTCTTTGAAAGTTCAACAAAATTAATAAACCTTTAGCTATAATCACTAAGAAAAAAAGAGAAGAGTGAACTAAAGCAAAAAAATAAAGAGAAAACATTATAACTGATACCACAGAAATAAGGATTATGAGATTAAAAATAATATGCTAGCATATTGGATAACCTAGAAGAAATGGATAATTTCCTAGAAACCCATAACCTACCAATAGTAAGTCATGAAGAAATAGAAAATCTGAACAGATCAAAAACTAGTTACAAGATTAAATCAGTAATCAAATACCTCCCAACAAAGGAAAGCAGGATCAGATGGCTTTGTCGATTGAATTGTTCCAAATACTTAAAGAAGTAACATTGGTCCTCCTCAAACTCTTACCAAAAAACTGATGAAGAAGGAATATTTCCAAGGTTATTCCCTGAGGCCAATATTACCCTAATACCAAAGTTAAGAATACTACAAGAAAAGAAAGCTAGAAATCAATATCCCTGAAGAACATGCATGCAAAAGTCTTCAACAAAATACTAGCAAACTGAATTAAAGAGTGCATTAAAAAGGATTATATACACACGACCAAGTAAGATTTAATTCTGGAATGCAAAGGATGGTTCAAGATATGAAAATTAGTAAAATTAGTAAATGTAATATACTACATTAACAGAAGGACGATGAAAACCCACGCAGTCATCCCAACATGAGATGCTGAAGAGGAAATGGACCAATCAGATCTGCTGATGGGAGAGTGAATTACTACAAACTATTTCGGAAAGCAATTTGGCGTTATGATCCTGTAAATTACAATGATTGCCTATGCTATGACTCACCAGTTTCACTTTTTTTTTGGCAAGGGAAACATATATTTGAGGAAACATGTTAAAGTTTTCATTATGGCACTGTGAGTAATAGCATTAAATAACTGAAAATAATCCAGATGACCAGGAGTAGGAGAATGAATAAATAAATTGCAGTTGATTATAAAAGCAAATTAACTGAGCTATGTGCAACATGTATGAATATAAATAATGTTGAGAGGAGGAAACGTAAGTTTTAGAAGACAATATATAGATGGTATCTTCTTATAAAGAGCAAAAAGTGTAAATTCAAGCAATGTATTTCTTAAACATGCATACATATATATTGCTAAAACTAAAACAAAACAGAACCAAGGGAATGAAAACACAAATTTCATCTCAGAAATATGGGACACCTCTGAGGGAAGATTCAGGATAATAGGATTGGAGAGAAAGAAGAAAATGCAAAGTACTAGCAGCATGCTAATTCTCGGGTTAGAATGTCAGTTCCCAGTTGTTCGTTATATTATGAACTAAAAAAATAAAAGTAAGCTGTACATGGATCAATAATTTAAAATTGAAAAAAAAACCACAATGAGATGCCATTGTTTTCATTCAGGTAATTGGTAAAAATTAAAAGTAAATTTTTATAGTATTTGTGAGGTTTGGGAATACACTGCTAATGGGCATATAATTCATTTTCAACTTCAGGGAAATTGAAAAGCATTTTAGAATTTCTGTTAAAATTATACAAATATACGTAGGCTCTGACTCAGCAACTCAATTTTTCAGTATCTGCTCTAGAGATACACTTTAACACTAGTACAGAGAGACAGGAGAATGGATGCTCCTTGCAGTATGGTCTGTAACCGCGAACATTTTGATACAATGTAAAAGTGTCCGTTAGTAGGAAAACAGTATCTCCAGTAGGGTATATTCATATATTGGAAACTATGCAGCAGTGTAGAAGAATGTGAAGATCTACGTGAGCTAATATAAAATGATCTGAGACATTTTTGCCAAGTGCAAATGTAACTTATAGAACAATAAGTACAGTATAATGACATTTTGAATGTATTGTTCAAAGTACCTTTCCCTTACCCACCCACCCACCACAAGGCCACTAGTAACATTGACATGAGCCAGGGCCAGAGTAAAATTGGGAGGTTCCCATATCTTGTGTCTAGGAATATGGATTGTGCTCTGACAGGATGAGCACTAATTTCTGAGTGATAGAAGACTTCATGTGTTGCTCAGTACATTTTCTCTGTAATATGCATGCCCCAAACGTGCAGTCCAGTGCAAGGTTAAAGCTAGTCTAGAGTGCTAGGATGGTAACCAGAGAGAGAATGACATAGTTATAGAAAAAAAATATGTGTGTGTAATATATATGTGTGTGTATGTGTGTAGAATTTTGAAATATAAAATAGTGGTTACCTCTGGGGAGGGACAGAGGAGACCACAGTTCTATAACATAAGGTTTTTTAAAAAGGACAATTTTTTGGATGGTGGTCAAAGAGATTGCATTTATAATGTTTAAATTTAAGAAAAGCCTGTTTTCAGGTATAACTTCTCACTAAATTAATTTTTAAAAACAACTTTAAAAAACTGAAATCTTCATCTGAATAAGACGTAGGCCATTAAAAGAGGTACCAAGCAAGCAGAATTCATCCAATACAGGATCTGATTTCTCTTCAAGCAACTCTTAATTGAAAGATGAGGGAACAGAGAAACTTACAGGGTGGAGTATATTTGAAGATTTCCAAAGGTCCCAGGACACACTCTTGTAAATGTCAGTGGGCTCTCGCACACAACACTTGTTCACATACATCTTTGCCAGATGCCTGGAACCTAATGTCTTATGTAAATGTGAGGTAAGCTCTCTCCTTCCTATCCAGGTACACCCAACACTTCATCCTTTTATGATCCTCCCCACTTGGGAGATGATGGGATAATTTCATTCTTTTATACAGTTACCGTGCACACTGTGTTGACCTGAGACTCTGGCACATACATCGTCAATCAAACCCTAGGAAAGAACTGGGTGGGAAGTCTGTATGTGTGTCTGCAAGTGATGGGTGTGGGAGTGTGGGAAAGACCACGTTGTAGGAATTTTCTTATGTCACAAGCTCAGGCTGATAGGTTAATGCTGACTGTGAGACGGCATCTGCTTCAATGAGGTGTCATCTTTATATTCCCTTAGGTGTGGCTTTCAATCGACGGCGGCAACACTTTTGAATTATTAGCTGATTTTCATGACGATATCATAAAGAATACTTACCATAGTTTTTATACTTCAGATATTACTTTTGTTTCCCAAAGTGGAAATGTTTACTTGACCAAGGCAGGTGAGAAATTCAGTTTTACTGGTGTAGGAACTACATATGGGCCAGGGATTAGAACATATATGAAAAATGTCTGCCATACTAATCAACTAATCTTAAAGTCTCAAACCAATTAGAGGTGACAGATTTTTAAAAATTACTTTCATTGGGGTCAAATACACATAACATGAAGTTGACCATCTTATTCATTTGTAGGTATACAAGTTTGGGGGTATGAAATACATTCAAAATTTCTGCAGCCGTCAGCACCATCCATCTCCAGAACTCTTTCTATCTTGTAAAACTGAAACTTTATGTCCCTTAAAAAATAAATCCTCATGGGGCTCCTGGGTGGCACAGCCAGTTGGGTGACTGACTCTTGGTTTAGGCTCAGGTCATGATCTCAGGGTTGTGAGACTGAGTCCCCTGTCAGGCTCCACACTTAGCATAGTGTCTGCTTAAGATTCTCTTCTCCCTTTACCCCCGTCCCCCACATGCTCTCACTTCCATATGTGCTCTCTCTCAAATAAATAAATCTTCAAAAATTTAAAAAAAAAATAAATCTTCATTTTCCCCCTTTCCACAGCCCCAGTAACCACCACTCTACTTTCTGTCTCTTGACTACTCTAGGTACCTCATATAAGTGGAATCATACAGTATTTGTCTTTTTTGTGACTGGGCTATTTCACTTAGCAGAATGTCCTCAAGGTTTATCCATGTTGTCGCGTGTATCAGAATTTCCTTCATTTGGAAGGCTAAATAATATTCCATTGTGTATATATGACATTTTGCTTATCTTTTCATCCAATAAGTGACATTTGTGTCACTTTCATGTTTTAGTTATTTTGACATTTTATTTATTTATTTTTATTAACATGTAATGTATAATTTGTTTCAGGGGTACAGGTCTGTGATTCATCAGTCTTACACAATTCACAACACTCACCATAGCACATACCCTCCCCAATGTCCATCATCCAGCCACCCCATCCCTCCTACCCTCCTCCACTCCAGCAACCCTCAGTTTGTTTCCTGAGATTAAGAGTCTCTTTTGGTTTGTCTCCCTCTCTGGTTTCATCTTGTTTCATTTTTCCCTCCCTTCCCCTATGATCCTCTGTCTTTTTTCTCAAATTCCTCCTATCAGTGATCAGTGAGATCATATGATGACTGTTCTTCTCTGACTTATTTCGCTTAGCACAATACCCTCTAGTTCCATCCACATCATTGCAAATGGCAAGATTTCTCCTTTTTTGGTGGCTGCATAATACTCCATTGTGTGTGTGTGTGTGTGTGTGTATCACATCTTCTTTATCCATTCATCTGTTAATGGATCTAGGCTCTTTCCATAGTTTGGCTATTGTGGACATTGCTGTTGTTGTAGTTATTTTGAATAGCAGTGCTATTAACATAGGTGTACAAATATCCCTTTGAAATCCTGCTTTCAGTTCTTTGGGGTATATACCCAGAAGTGGAATTGCTGCTTCATATGGTAATTCTGTTTTTAATTTTTTAGAACTTAGAATTCTCTTTTCCACAGTAGATGTACTATTTTACATTCCCATTGCCAGTATAAAAGAGTTCTAATTTCTCTGCATCCTTGCCAATGCTTGTTATTTTCAGTTTTGTTTTTGTTTTTGTTTTGATAATGTTGATCCTAGTGTGTGTAAAGTAATGTCTCTTTGTTTTGATTTGCATTTTCCTAATGATTGAGCACCTTTTCTTATGTTTATTGGCCATTTGTATATCTTCTTAACAGAAATTTCTATTCAAGTCCTTTGCTAATTTATTAATGATTGCTTTTTTTTTTTTGTCGCTGAGTTATAGAAGTTCTCTGTATATTCTGGATATTAATCCCTTTTCAAACTTTTGCAAATATTTTCCCCCTTCTTTGGGTTGCCTTAAATCTACTTGGCTAAGTTAATTCCTATGTATTTTTTTGGATGACATTATAAATGGAATTGTTTTCCTAATTTCCTTTCCTGATTATTCATTGTCAATGTAATATAACTGATTTTTGCATATTGGTTTTATATTGTGCTACTTTGCTGAATTCATTTATTCTAATAATTTTTTTTTTGTAGAATCATTAGGGTTTCTACATATAGGATCATATCATTGTGAAGATAATTTTACTTTACATTTTAATTTACATTGAGAGATAATTTTACTTCTTCCTTTGTGATTTGGATGGCTTTTTTTTTCCCTTGCCTAATTGCTCTGGCTAGAATTTCCAATACTATGTTGAGTGGAAGTGGTAAAAGCAGACATTCTTGCCTCATTCTGATCTGAGAGGAAAAGGTTTCAGTCTTTCAGCATTGAGTTTAATGCTCACTATGGATTTCTCATATATGGCTTTTATTATGTTGACAAAATCTCCTTTTATTCCTGGTCTGTTATGTGTTTTTGTCATGAATAGATCAGAACTCAGATCCCCAATATTTAGAGGACAGGGTCCTTTTTGCCCACCCTGTCTCCTGTAAACTGCCCCAGGAGTAAGGGCACAGCTCTGCCAGATGCGCCTAGAGGGAGATGGGTAGCTACTGCTAAGGGCTGAAATTACCACCAATCCAACCCTTCCTCTGCAAGTTGCAAGCCTTTGCAAATGTTGTCCAGGTGAGGAGACAGATTCCTGGTACTTCCTGCTCTACTGTCTTCCTCTAGGGGGTGATGGAGCTTTAGGATCTACAAAAGTAGGATCCTCTGAACAGGCTTAAAGAAGGGAACCCTGGAACATCACGCTATGTTCCCATTTGCAATTTCTGTGATGTTTTACTTTCCCCAAAGCAATAATAGCTCCTATTTACTGAGCTGCATTTGGGCTTAGCATGTTACAAATATCATCGTGCTTAACAGTCATAGCACTGGCTGAAGTAGGCAATATTAGCCTTCTTTTACAAATTAAATTAATGCAACTAAAATCACACAACTTGTAAGAGGTGGCATTGTGTAAATGTCATATGGCTCTCCGTTTGCTTTAATTTTGTGATTTCATTGATCAAGGCTACCTATAGCTCCTCTCAGTTTATTTGTGCAGTAAAAGAAACAGCTCAGATTGATTGACCTTACTGACAAGTCGCCAGTCTTTTCCAACTTGGTTGAATTTTGTTAATCAGTCTTGGAGCCTAGAATGATAAAGGAACATGGTTCTCCATTTATGTCTGTATCACTATGATCTGCATTCTCATTTTATTTTGTTATTCAATTATTAGGTCTTTGGGGTCTTGTTTTGTTGAATCCATTAATTTGTTAAGGTCCTTTGATGCAAAATATGGGAGAAAATTTACCTCCTTTGGGGATAGGCTTTGTCTCCACTGGATTCTTTATATCTTTTTATGTTATTAGTACCTTCTCTACCTTTTCTTTCCCCTTTGCCTCTGCTATTCCCCCACCTTCCTCTTTATCCCTTGGCCTTCTTCTTGCCTTCTCTTTTTTCTCTCCTTGCTCTTCCTTTCTTTCTCTCTAGTTCATCATTACAGTGAGTGCAGCGCTGGTCAGACCTCCTGTTTGCTCTCAAGAAATGTAGGTGGATTATTCCTGAGATCTGTTTGCTTTCCCTCACCCAGGGAGCACTTGAATTTGTTCTCTCAGTACAGTGCCTTGGAAGGTGGTGGACCCAGCTACACTCAAGAGGGCTTGATTTCTTTTTCTTTGAGTACCAGCTTACCCATTGCCAACTTCTGTCTTGTTAGAAGCATACTACTGAGAGTCCTCCGGAATTTCTTAATCTATCTTCCTTCTCTTATTATGACCTCAGAGGTCTGAGTGTAGAGTAGTGTGACTTGTTACAACAAAATTTTCTCTTTTTTTCCTTAGAGCTTTCTTTTCTATGTTTTGACATATTGTTCTTTTTTCCTCTTTTGATCATTGCTAGTGATTTTGGTTCTGTTTTTTTTTCTACTTATTTTTGTGCTAAAATATACCAGGCACAAACTTAAACTTAACCATTTTAACCATGTTTAAGTGTACAGTTCAGTGGCCTCAAGGGCATTCACGTTGCTGTGCAACCACCAGCATCCCTCTCGCTCCAGAACTTTCCCATCTTTCCAAACTATAATTCTGTACCCACTACACAATAACTTCCCATTCTTCCTCCTCCCACCCCAGCCTCTCAGAACATATTTTTTTTGTCCTTTTATGACTGGCTTATTTCACTCAGCATGTCTTCAAGATATATTCATGTTGTCACAGCTATCAATGCTTCATTCCTTTTTATGGTTGAATAACATTCCATTTTATGGATCTGGCACATTTTGTTTATTAGGACATTTGGGTTGATAGGTGATGTTTAAAATTTTTAGCTCTTATGAATAATGGTTTTATGAACAATTTATGTTCAAATTTTTGTGTAGAAATATGCTTTTGGTTCCCTTGGATACATACATAGGAGTCTAACTGCTGGGTCATATGGTGACCCTATGTTTAACATTTTGAGGAACTGCCAAACTGTGGCATACCATTTTACATTCCCACCAGCAGCACATGAACACTATTGCTCCACAGCCTCGCCAACACTTGTTATTGTCTGTCTTTTTGTTTTCGTTACCTGAGTGGGTAAGAAATTGCATCTCATTGTGGTTTTTATTTGCATTTTACTAAGGACTAATGATGTTAAGCAGCTTTCCAATGTGTTTAGTGGCCATTGGCACATATTCTTTGGAGAAATGTCTGTTCAAATCCTATGCCCATTTTAAAATTGGGTTGTCTTTTTATTGTTGAGTTATAAGAGTATTTTATATATTTTGACTATTAGTCCCTTATCAGATATAAGATTTAGGTGTATTTTCTTTCATTGTGGGCTGTCTTTTTGACCTGCTGCATGGGGCTTTTTGATGCCCAAACATTTTTAATTTTGATGAAGTCCAATTTATTTTTCCTTTTGTTGTTTATACTTTTGTATCCTATCTAAGGAACCATTCATTGCCTAATCCAAGCTCATGAAGATTTACTTTTATGTTTTCTTCAAAGAGGATGATAGTTTTCATACATACTTTTTTGGTCCATTTTGTTAGGTGTTCATAAGACAATGAAAGCTATTATTCATATAAGGAAATAAAGCTGAAATTCAGGAACTTAATAGGCAAGGAGATCTACCTTCAGAAATACGGTTTCTCCAAACAGTGCTCAAGTAACATTTTTGTAGATTATTGGGTAAATTTGGAATTTGGGCCAAATTTGGACATTTCTCATTAGGTCTAACCAGAGTCTAGAAAACACTGATTGTTTTCAAGACAAGAGTGAGGCTGGGTTTTTGCTGCTGCTGCTGCTGCTGCTGCTGCTGCTATTTTTAATATGTCAGCATTCTTGACTATTTAGCTTCAAACTAGTTTCTTCTGGTCTCTGATATGACTTTAAACAAGCCTTCTGAAGTTTTCTGATACGGCTTCAAAAAGCAAGGTTTTCTTGACCTCAGTATTGTGTCCTTGACACCCACCAGCAGAATTCAGTGTTATCATCATAAAATCTCCTCCTTGGTCCTTCCTTGTTCAAGGATAAGAAGGAACACTAAATTCTTACTCCATTTCCCCAGATCTTCCCCACTGTGTTTATGTATTCTCTATTATGTCAACAAAACCTTTATTCAATTTCTGTTAATATCAGGTTAATCTTTTTGGTGTATTTTCTGGGATTCTTGTTGAGATGGTAGTTGTGCAGTAGCATTTCAGAATCTAATGATCAACCATCATATGATTACAAGATAAACAAAAATGACTATGAGTAATATTAGGAGGGGTTGGAGAGTAGAATGAGGTATGAAACATTTGCAGTATTCTAGAAAGCTCCCTCATGCTATTTTCCCATCAGTATTCTTCTAAGGGTAGCCATTCTTCTGACTTCTAATACCATAGATTAGTTTTACCTGGCTTTGAATTTCACAGGAATATAACTATGCAGTATGTGTATATATATATGTATACACACACATATACACTCATATTATTTTGTGTATATATACATATATGTATATATTGTATGTGTATATATATTATTTTGTGTCTGACTTTTTTTTTGGTCAACATTATTTTAACTGTGAGATTCCGCTATACTGACCCATATGTTACCAATTTGTTCTTTTTCACTGCGGTGTAGTCTTGCATTGTCTGAATATTATATTTATCTATTCCACTCCTAGTAGGTATTTAAACTGTTTCTATTTGGGGTTTATGCTGGAGAAGCCATGGACATTTTTGTTTCAGTCTTTGGCTGGACAGAGCTTCCACTTATGTTTGGTGTATATCTTGGAGTAGAACTGCTGTATCATAAAGTATATGTTTCTTTAGCTTTTGTGGAAAAAAAAAAAACATTAAGTACTGTCAACACTTCCCCAAAGTGGCTGTATCAAACGACCGTCCTACCAGCAATATGAAGGAATTCCAGTTGCTCCCCCTTCACACCAGCACTCCGTACTGTTAGTCCTTTGAATAGTAAGTCATTCTAACGAGCATGTAATTGTACCCACTGAAGATTTCGTTTGCATGAGCAATGATGTTGAGCATATTTTCATACATTCATTGGTCGATTTGTATCTTTTTTGGTAAATTGTCTCCATTCTCTTTTTAATCAAGTTTTTAATGGAATGATTTTTTATTGATTTCTATGAGTTTCTAAGGTATTACGGACACACGTCCTCTTTTAGGAACATAACTTGCAAACATCTCTTCCCAACCAACAGCCGGACTTTTCTCTTCATGGTGTCCTGTGAGGGCCAAAATTGTTAATTTTTTATAAGTTCATTCTGTCAGTCTTTGCCCTTATGGATAGTGCTTCTTTCATATCCTACTTGAGAAGGCTATCTTTTGGCTATCGCAAAGTTATGAAGGTATTTTCCTGTTTTCTTCTAGAAGCTTGTCTTTATATTTGTTATATAGATCAGTGTGAATTTCTATTTTTGTGTGTGGTATGAAGTGAGGGTTCTTTTCTTCCCTAATAGCGGTCAAATATTTTACTGTGATCTTAGGTTGAGTATTCAAGGTCAGGAGTAGGTTTTTTTTTTTTTTTGAAAACTCTTTAATATATCCATAAAAGTCATACTACCTTATAGTTTTTGTAAAAACCATAACTGTCATTGTCATGTACAGCCACCCCATCAGATCAGCTTCCCTCCACCGACATACCATCCCATGCCACGCCAGTAATAACCTGACTAATTGTGATGTCCTTGCTTGCTGTGTGTTACCAGTGTCCCGGTAGCTGCCAGACACAGAGGTCATCTGCGCATTCCTTCAATATGTGAGCAACTCAGTCCCAGAATCCAGCCTTGATATTCTATCTTCCAGGGATACTTTGAGTAGAAATCTGTGTCACTTAAAGTCCTGGCAGGAAACGTAATTTCACACAAGTGTCTCACCTGGAGATCCTTTATAAGGAAGCTAGAGCAGTGGAAAAAGTTAAAGGAACCAACAATGGTCTTGAAATAACCAGAGATTAGCAATGGGAGAAAACCATCAGCGTCCCTTTGATTTAAGGGATAAAGCAAATAAATAAGTGATAGAGAAGGTAGTAGATAGGTAATAGTATCACCTAGGCCCAATCAAAGCTAGACAGCAGGGACCATCCTGCAAGAGATTCAGTGTAGGAGGCTCAAAGCTGGTGTCAGAACTGCATCACTAAAGTAGGGCGAAGGGTAGGAGGAACTATGTAGACTTTTCCCTCCTTCCCTTGTCCTTACCTCCTCCTCGTGCCTTTCATTGGCCAAATCCAATCAGAACGCATCTGGAAACACAGCACAAATAATGCAATTCATAGGGGTCAGCCTTCCAGTGTCCCGGACAGAGAAAAGAAAGTCTGGGGATGTATCTGGAGGAACAGGCAAATAGAGAATAAATAGCACATATTGTGGAACAAAATCAAACTAGACTAAGCAAGATTACTTTGGAAACAGTGAAAATAACACCAAAGAAAATGGAACTAAATTGTCCATATAAGCGATAAACTATTACATATCATAGATACAACTAAAAAACACGTCCACATGTAGAATAATAAATAAGTGGGAAGAATCTAAAATGATAAATATAGGTGCTAAAGATTGAGAGACTGCAAGTTGGAGACATTTCCAGTGATGCAGAGGCGGTGGCTGTTTATCTATGGTTCCTAACACATTCCCTCTGATATGAATGGCTGGATGGGTGAATGCACACTGAAAATAGCAAAAAAATAAAGGAAACTAAAATTGACAATAATATGTTATTTTTTTAAACTGAAAGCAAAGCCATGTCTGAATCATTTGAAATAGAAAGTGTAAATCAATTTTAAAGGTGCAAAAAAAAAAAACCAAGCTAGTCTTGGATTTTGCTGCTACAACAATGAATAATAGCACATATTCTTCTCAGAACCTTCAGAGAAAAATAATATTACCTAAGAATTTGGAGCCAACCCAACCATTTATTCATGAGCAGAGCCAACAGAAGAATGTTGTAAAACTTGTACTTAACCAAATCTGAGATCCATTGGTTGTAAGATGACTTTGTTCTATTAACACAAGTAAAAACTTCGAATTACATTTTAACACAGTGTTTTAACCGTGATGCTGAGTGATGCATGGATTACTCCGACATTATTTCCCTTGCCTACAGTCGCATTGCTTGGTGTGTGATAAGGCGATCCTTTTGAGTGTATTTCATTAGCAAAAGATAATGCAGTTTCATCTGTTTGTGAGTTTCTTCCTTTCTTAGGTCCTAGAAAGCACTTGGTTGTGGTTATACAAGGAAATGTGAATAGCAGTAATTCTTCCAGTGTCCTTTGTTTTATTGATAAATATAAGCCCTGCTTTGTTTTCCTCTCTTACTGCACCCAAAGTAATGCCAAATTATAATGTAATATTTTTGAAGGCATGTTAAACATCAATAAATTTAACATTTATTATACTAGTGTTTCAGGAAACTCCAAGTGATGGACAGAGCGGACACAAACTCCACTCCCCTGTAGCAAATTGGCCACTGTATCGTGGGTGCCACCTGGTGGACAATGATTGTAAGACACAGCAATTACAAAAGTGATCTCAAGACATTCAAGCGTATTGTAGGTTTATAGGTGAGCTAGGGCATATTGAACCACTGTAATGGTTCATTTTATGAGTCGACGAGGCCAACGGGTGCCCAGGGGAAGCATTATTTCTGAATGTGTCTGCGTCCAAAGGAGATCAGCATTTGAATGAGTGGGCTCAGTAAAGAGGACTACCCTCCCAGCATGGGTGGACACCATCCAATCCTTTGAGGGCCTGAGTAGAAGGAAAGGGTGAAGGAAAGTGGAACTCACCACGTTTGCTTCCTGCCTGCTTGTGAGCTGGGACATCAGTCTTCTGTCCTTGGACTGGGACTTAAACCAGTCCTCTTTCCAGTTCTCGGTTCTCACGTCTTTTTCCTCTGGAGTTCCGCCAGCCAGTCCCCTGGTCCTTGGGCTGACAGACAACAGATCGCAGGACTTCTCGGCCTCCATGCTTGCATGAGCTAATTCCTCATAATAAACCTCTTCCCATGTCAGACCAGCTTATGCAGGGTGACAGGTGGGAGTGACAAGAAGAGGTTGGATTCTCTCTCTGACTTGAAGGGGAATCAGTAGGATTTGCGGATGGCTCAGATGTAGGGCATGAGAAAAGGAGAGGAGTTAAGAATGACACCAAGGTTTTGGACTGAGCACCAGGAAAAATGGCAGTTGCTGTGATGGAGATGAGGAGGACTTGGGTGGAGGAGTTTGCCTGGGGATTGGAAACTCAGTCTGGAAGGAGTTCAGCGTGAGATGCCTGGCAGCCATGGAAGGAACTGTCAGTGGGAGGCTAGATATGCAAATCTGGAGTTCTGGGCAGAGAACAAGACAGGAGGTTTAAACTTGAGAATTATTCACATTAAAATGGGTTTGAAATCCTAAAACTGGGTGAGATCTCCAGAGATGGTGAGAAAGGAGATCTAAAAATTGAATCCTAGGGTGCTCCAGCGTTCAGGGGTCAGGGACAGAAGAATGGACCAGGAGAGTCTGGCCAGATTGGGGTGTGGGTGTGGAAATTAGCCTTTGCATCTCAAGACCTGAGCGTTCTTTTGGGCTCCAGCCAGGGGAGGCAGCTGGCTCTCTGGACCCATGTCTGGTTGGATGCGTGCAGATTACTGCTAGTGCTGCTTAACATGTTGCCCTAAAGCATGAAAGAGATGTAGGACACCAAATCTCGTTCAACATATTTATCCTAGGATAGCGGATGACCCAGCGGCCTCTGTGGATCATTCACCTTGCTTCTCTGAGGGTTGTCACGGCCTCCTAGCTATGGAAGTGTCCGGATTCCGGACCAAAAGGAGGAACCGCCACCAGGGGAGCACTCACCTCTCCTCCTCTAGACCTCTACCTCGTCCCCCTCTGTCCTTCACCTACTTTAGCAATCGGGGTTGGGGAATGAGATGGAGCCTGGAAAGGACTTCTGGGGGACGTAACAAAGACTAACATGAGTTTTACTAATTCTGGAGTCTCGAAGCCCTACTCCTACCCTTTAGTTTAAGTGAAGGGTTTTCTTCCCCGCATCCCCCCCAGCCCAAGATACGGTATTGAAAGTTCTCTAGTTGTACTATATCAAGAAATTTCTGTTTCTTTCCTAACAGGATTAAGAAGATATGGTAAAATTGGATCTATTTCTGATAAGATTTTCACATTATACTATGACCACATGGGCTTTATACATAAACTGACTCCAGACCATTTTGAAGCTGATATGTCACTTAGAACCTCTGGGAATCCTAAAAGTATTTTTGGACAGGTTAGTGATAAAATGCATTGAGACTGTTTGCCTTGTTTTAAGAATTGATGTCCCACTGTGTGCACAGAATTATGGGAAAACGAGAAGGTGTTTTGCTTGAGACAAACTCTTATTAATGCATTTTGCTCCATCTGACTATAGGGGAAACTTCCACATGCCAAAGGACCCCTCCAAAACCTTCTTCCCAGTCCCATACTGGGTTCTATAAATTTAGCTCCACCCAGAATATTTCCCTACAAATATCTTCACAGCAACACTGCCAGATATTCTAAGCTATTACTTAGACCTATGTCTTCCGACCCAGGTTCGCAGTACATTTGATTTTTCTACCTCCCAAGGCTGACCAAGAAACACGAGTTATCTTTTCCCCGCTGGCTTACCTCTCCTCTTTTGTATTCACCCTGCACCTTCATTTTTTCCTTTTCTAATGCTCTTATCCTGCACCTTCATTTTTTCCTTTTCTAATGCTCTTATAGAAAGGAGATACTATCTTCTTCGTAAGTGATGCTACACAGAGGTTTTTCGAATAATTTTAATGCAGAATGTGCCACGTGTGAAGGTTCTGCCTGAGAATGCATCACTTGGGCATACAGTTGGGAAAATGGACTTTCTTCACTATATCAGCAAAGAATCCGATTTTTTTTTTAAACTTGGCCTTAATGAAACCATCCCTTTGTCCTAAAGGAAACAGAATAATGGCTGACTTTAGTTTTCATAGATATTCCAAATTACCAGACCAATTATTTTCATAGATATTCCAAATGACCAGGCCAAATTACCGGAGTTGAAAAGGTCGTGTTTTCACTCTCCTTGACTGAGATGCGAGGAGAGTGACGTGGGAACTTCCCTGAGATGGTACAGGGGTGCCACGTGACCTCCCCGCGACCATTCAGTGCTGTCACAGGACCTCCCCGTGACCGTACAGTGTTGCCATGGGACTTGCCACATATTTGCTGTTATGTGGGCTCTGCACAGACACAAATCAAAGGACATGAACAGGAGCGTAGGACTTACTGTAAAAGCAGATATCACCATTTGTCACTAAATTTACAACTTCTAGAAATGCATTAGTTCTCTTATGTGAAAGTTTAAATTATTAAAATCAAAAGCCAAGTTGGGGTTTTTAGCGGCAAGAGGAGTTCACCTCCCAACCCCCAAAGCAAACTACAGACATCCTCTCTGGATAAAAATAACGACGAGCCTTTATTTGGCTCTATGTGCCAGGCAGTGTTGTGCGTCCTTACATTTTTATAACAACTCTTTATCTTCATTTTACGATGAAGAAAACGAGGCACAGCAAGGCTAAATAATTTAGCCCAAATTGCACACGCCACTGGGTAGTTCCCGGACAGCGGGGTCTAGGGCCTGAGCTTTTGTCATGTGTGGCCTTTCACTGGCCTTGTACACACTTTTCGTGGGATGTTCCTGACACTCCCATGCTAGAATGGCATCGGGGATTCTCAAGCACTTACGGCCTTTTCGAGAGGCTCTTTAAAGAGCCTTAAGACATCCATTCAGTCTCATGCCAATTCTTACCTGTTTCCTACTCTGTTCTTCCCAAGATCCAGGGGACAGGGCATGACAGAAAATGGGTCTTAGAGGCACCATTGAATGCCTGTGCCCCCAGCCAATCTGCACTATCTACCACCTACTCCCCATGTCATGTCCATCAGGTCAAGCCCAGCATCCCCTTCGGGGTGGTCTTTTCAACCCACCCTTCTCTGATCCTGATCCTGTCCAGCTTTGCAAACTTTAGGGACCATCCTGAGGCAAGGAGAATTGGCAGCCGCTTTCAAGTGAGGAGACATATGCCATGGCCCCTTCCTGAAAAAAATACTCCAGTGGGGCACCTGGGTGTCTCAGTCATTAAGCATCTGCCTTCAGCTTGGGTCATGATCCCAGGGTCCTGGGATCAACCCCCATATCAGGCTCCCTGCTTGGCAGGAAGCCTGCTTCTCCCTCTCCCACTCTCCCTACTTGTGTTTCCTCTCTTGCTGTGTCTCTCTCTGTCAAATAAATAAATAAAATCCTTAAAAAAAAATACTCCATTAAGAACTGAGCTCCAGGGGCGCCTGGGTGGCTCAGTGGGTTAAGCCGCTGCCTTCTGCTCGGGTCGTGGTCTCAGGGTCCTGGGATCGAGTCCCACATCCGGCTCTCTGCTCAGCGGGGAGCCTGCTTCCTCCTCTCTCTGCCTGCCTCTCTGCCTGCTTGTGATCTCTCTCTGTCGGATAAATAAATAAAATCTTAAAAAAAAAAAAAAAAAGAACTGAGCTCCAGGGGAACCTGGGTGGCTCAGTGGGTTGAGCCTCTGCCTTCGGCTCGGGTCATGATCTCGGGGTCCTGGGATCAAGCCCCGTGTTGGGCTCTCTGCTCAGTGGGGAACCTGCTTCCCCTCTCTCTCTGCCTCTGCCTACTTGTGATTGCTGTCCATCAAATAAATAAATAAAATATTTAAAAAAAAAAGAACTGAGCTCTAAAATCTGTACCTCTAGGCCCCTTCTACACAATGGAAAACACACTTCCACCCACCCTTGCACTCCGGCCTTCTACCAAAGGCACAGGAACCCTAAACTGAACCTTACTCCCTAGAATTTCTTTGCCTCCCTAATGGAAAAATGCATTACCCCTTGCGCACACACAGATCTACAAACAGAACATGTTGAAATATGACTCCTACCGATAAGCCAAACACTACTGTTGTAACACCCACCGGAAACCAATCTGATATTTGCATTTTTCCCTAATTAAAATATAAAATAGTATAAAATGCAATGTCTTTTGTTCTTTTCCTTCTCCAGGCTCCTGATATGGGCTTCGAAACTGCCCTAGCGCCTCAATACATCGCCTTAAAAGAAATTATCTTTTATGCGTACGTGCCTGCAAATGAACCTGAGGGAACCATATACACCAAGAAATTCAACAACATGCACTTGGGAAAAGTGATACACTCCAGGTAGGTACTGATTTGCCTCCCGTTTATTTAGACTGCACACTGGTTACTCAACTCCAAATTTTGAGGCAACTTCTTTGTGTGGTTTCCTTGGTGAAATAGCGTACATCTTTTTTTGATGCCTCAGATGGCCTAATACATTTATAGATGCCAAGGTGGCTTGAGTGAGGCCCCAGGCTTAGAAACACAGGGCTGGTTATATAGGCACTATCGGGAAATGTGCTCTGTCATCTTGAGTATCAAACATGTTCTCGGCTTCACTGGACACTATTTGCCCACAGGGTTCACACACATGGCCATTCTCACATGTCTTGGAGACAGACACATCTAACAGTGTGAAGGCCATCTTGCATGAATTACTGCATGGCTGGGTATGAGATACTCTTAGCAGTGCTTACTTCTAAGGTATCAGCAAGAGCCACCAGCCCTTAAAGCTACCTTTAAGTCTGAAAACTCTCTTTGAAGAATGTGATGAATTTTACGACTTCCTAAATATCTAACAGCCAGAAAAGGAACAATTTCAGATGACCAGAAACTCAACCCTGTTCCTTTTTTTTTTTTAAGTGGGGAGAGGGGCAGAGGGAGCATCTTAAGCAGACTGCCATCTGAGTGTGAAGTCAGACACAGGGCTCGATCTCACACCCTGATGTCATGAACCTGAGCCAAAATCAAGAGTTGGACGCTCAACTGACTGAGCCACCAGGCGCCCCTGAACTCACCCTGTGGTGGTGGGTCCTGTTCCACCAGGGTGAAATCTGTTTATTATATTTGTATTGGGCCGTCAGTATGCACCTTGTCCCACAGCCAACAACTCCACATATCATGGGGCAGCTCACACAGAAGTGGAGGTGAAGACTGAAATCACATACAATAGAAAAAGTCTGGACGTACATTTTTTGTTGTTATTGTCATTGTTTCTTTTGTTTCTAACAAGGATTATAGAACTTTCTATGTTGAGGAAAAGCACCCGTGATCTCTAAAACTATATTTTGTTTTCAATGGTTTTTGTATGGGTGACATCCCAAGCCACTTAGTTTCTGTAGGTATGTCCTTGTAGAAAACATAGAATCAGGGCGCCTGGGTGGCTCTTGTCAGTTAAGCAGCTGCCTTTGGCTCGGGTTGTGATCCCAGAGCCCTGGGATTGAGCCCTGTGTTGAGCAGGGAGCCTGTTTCTCCCTCTGTCTGCTGCTCTGCCTGTTTGTACTCTCTTTCTCTGTCAAATAAATAAACAAAATCTTTTAAAAAAAAAACATAGAATCACTTTTTAAAAGATTAGCATGATAATCTCAATGTTAATATTAATTTTTTACATCCTGTTTATTTTAAAAAACATATGATCATTCTCTTAAGCATCCAAATACGAGTTTCCCTTACTATGTCAAAGTACAGCAGTCCTATGAAACTTTTCACGAGCTGGACAGGAGTGAAGCAAAGAAGCAATTACCCTGAAATTTACATGGAAAAATTTCTGAGCATTCCCAGACCCCCTCCCCCGCCAAAATACCCTCTATTAGGCTTTTTCTGATACCTTAGGACACATCTTGCTAACAGATGCACAAAATAAGTGGAGATAAAGCCCAGGTGTTCACCCAGGTCAGAGCTCCGGCGGCTTGATGCTGAGATGCCCTGTGGAGTTTACGGGGAACGGGCTGGGCGGTGCCCCTCTAACAGATCTGCTCCCTGCAAAACAAAAGCGGGATGCTCTTCTCACTTTTCGTGTTTTCTCATAAAAGTGAAAATTCTCTTCAGATTTCTTTGAGTTAGCAAACACAAGTGCTAACACAGGTCTTTGGTCGAAGTGAAATGGCGTAAGGCGAACTTTTGAAATGTGAGGAAACTGTATTTGAAAATTGGAACAGTACATTCTGTGATCAGACTCAGGAATTTGGTTCTATTGTGCAGAAACTAGGGAATGAGTATCTGCAAGGCAGGAAAGGGGAGGGAAGAGCCAGGATCAGAGAACTGGAAGGAAGGCAGACTTCAACTGGGCAGGTCAAGGATGGGGGACCCAAAATCCCAAAGTCAGCAATAGGCCAAGGCAGATTCTAGGTAGTCAGAGAGTGGAGCAGGGGGAGCCCTTCGTTCATTTCTTCCACAAATAGTTGCCTAAAACTTACTACACTCAAGGGGCTTGCAGTGTCCTGAGAGAGCCATGAAGAGGGCATTCGAACCCATGCACACCTTGAACTTAGGTGATGACAGTTGACAGCAGAGGGGCAGGGCGCATCTAGAGAGTACTTTCCTGGGGGTTGAGCCCTTGTTTGGAGGATGTTGGAAAGTTGCTCAGAGCCAGCGCTGCTTAGGATGGGATTGGAAGAATGAGGATGAAGGGGCAGGTGGGGTAAGGTTCCAGACAGAGAGAACAGTATGTGGAAGGCCCCCAGGCAAAGGAAGCATGATGGGTGTTTGAGAAACTGAAGGAAAACCAGAGTGACTTCAGTGTCATGAAAAACGGAGAGAAGTTATTGAAGACGGTGGAGCCAGGTCAGGGAGGGCCTTCTGTGTCCCAGCCAGGGCGGGGAGCAGGGGTTATATGTCACTCCAAGCAAAGGGGAAGCACCCGAGGCTTCTAATTAAGTGAATAACTGGACAGATAGATGTGAAATTTGCTCCCTGAACAAGCTGGAAAGACCACCTTGAATTTTCCTCCTCCTGTCCTTCCAACTCCTCGGTGGACTTAACCTCTGGATAAAGTATCAGGCAAATCCCACAGCTTTTCTCTTCGATGGCATATGAACATTTCCTTGGCTTAGAAAGTCTAAGTCAGTCTAATAATCACATGGCTCTCTTCTTGTCCAGTGTTTCAAAAGAGGTCAAATTCTTACCCACTTTAAATGTGTTCCCCAGCCCGTATTTGGGCCTGACCCAGACTGGGGCGCCTGGGGCAGAGTTGTATTGCTCATGCTTACTATTTTCCAGCTTCTGTCTTCTTCCCTTTTGGTTTCTAACCCTTCCAGAGTTTGGGGGAGAGAAGGCAGGTGAAGTAAAGTGGGCAGAGACCCCCGGAGTCCTTTGGAAGTAGCAAGTGTCCCCTTGGCGACAGCTGCCCCTGTCACCCCGAGACAGGGTCCCTTCACCCTTTGGGCAGTTCTCCAGGGAATCTTTCCTCTTCTTTCCTGTTTCTCCCCTGCCCCCCGTGACGCCAGTCCCTCCGGAGATCAGCATCGTCTCGAATTTTCTGTGAACATTGAGACGTTTTTTCTTCTTTAGGGCTTTAACATGTCCCTACGCATCAGAACGCACTGTTGGGTTCTGTAGATGTGTTATTCTCCTGTGACTCGCGTTTTCTGTACAGGGACAATGTTTTCCAAGTCATTTGGTGCTGACGTGTGTGCCAGTCACTCACACGAACACACCACACTGTCTTTAGCAACTCTCCTGTGTTTCCTTGTAACCGTGTTAAACTTTTGCTTTTCATGTTGAAGTGTTCAGTCTGTCTAGAGCGTATGTGTGTCTTGTGGAGTGAGAACTGATCTCCGTCTTTCTTTTTTTTACGTAAATAACCAACTGTCCTTACAAGTCTCTCATTTCCCCCTTGATGTGCCCTCCCTGCCCCCCTGCAACCGTCTCTCAGGGTTGCATGTGTGCATGGGTCTGTTTCTCCTCTCTTCTGTTTCGTTGGCATATCGGTCTTCCCTTTGTCACACTGACTAACCCTCTGTGAGCAGCCCCCCCTCCCTTGGCCTTTGTCCTTGCATCTAAACGTTAGAGTCAGCTTGTCGGGTTCCATTAAGGAGAAAAAAAAAACCCACAAAACACACTAATCTGTTAGTAGAAATGACCTCTTGTAGCCAAATTCTGCCTGATATCTGCAGTTCAATCTTGGGTGGAAATTTCTGGCTGTTCTCCTGAAAGTGGGATAGTTCTACTTTGTTCTTTCAGAATTTTAGGCTCAAAACCACCTCCTGACCCTCTGTTAATAGGCAGAGAGTTACTATTATTTCCTTCTGTCGTCTTAACTTGTCTTTGCCTGTACCCCATGGATGAGTGGCTTTGCTTCCCGTCACCCAGTAGCTTAAAGCTTTTCCTATGTAGGGAAAAGGCCAGGGAGGGAAGCAGGCAGGAAACCAGGATGTAAGAGCCAGCAGCCCCCGCAGGGACCCCTCCCAGCACGGATCACCACTTTTGAGGTCTGTGTGCAAAAATGGTTAATGTCCAGCCTCCCAGGGCTTAAAGTTTTGCTTCCTATGAAAGAAGGTTCAGGAAAGTGGGTGGTGCTTCATGCCTGTTTTCTCCCATCCTCCAGGCTGCCTGGACCTCTGGTCTATTGGCTCTGCTCTGGTCTTTCCATAAGCCTCCAGGGAAGCCCATGGAAAGAACTTGTGAGTGTAGACTCCCCTTCGAAAGGTGCTCCAGCTTTTCCAAACTCACACACCAGCATACCCTTAGGCTTCACTTTTTTTTTTTTTTTTTACAGTTTTAGCCATTTCTTGTTTGTGTGAGGGCCAGCACTGTGTTTCTCCCTCCCAAGCTCCTCCACACGGTTCCTATGTTAACTCCCCTTGGAATGGCTCATTCCCCGGGATCTCCTGTGAGTCGGTTATCTTCGTTGCTGACACTAGTTCCCGGATGGGCTTACGGAAAGCGATAACTTTCGGCTTTACCTGCTTTATTTTGTTTCTTTTTCTTGTTGGCTTCACCTTTCTGCCTCCGAAGTCTGGTAACTGACTTCTCTATGGCAACCATAAATTGTTCGAATCTGCTAACTTTCTTTAATTATTGCAGCACTTGTTTTCTGTGTTATTTTGGATTTTCTGAGTAGTGGTACTTGTTTTTCTACGACAATCACTGTATCACTTGCAAATAGTTTGTTTTGCTTCTTAACATTTCTTAGCATGGTATACCTTTTCCCTATTACAGTGTCTAGGGTCTTGTTAACTAGAAAGGGACACAGTGGGTGACTTTGTCCGTTGGGGCTGCTGTCACAGAAGGCCACAGGTGGAGTGGCTTACAAACAACAGAAGTGTATGTCTTCTGGTTCTGGAGACCATGTCCACACTCAGGGGCCAGCAGGGTCAGATTCTGGTGAAGACCTCTTCTGGGTTGTTCTGGGTTGTCCTCACATGGTAAAGTGTTCTGGGTCTCTCTGGAGGCTCTTTGGTAAAGGGCACTAATCCCATTTGTGAGGGCTCCACCCTCATGACCGAAGTCACCTCCCAAAGGCCCCCCCTTCCTAATACCATCACTTTGGGCATCAAGTTTTTGACATATGAATAGGGAGAGGACAGACACTAAGATTCAGACTATAGCAGCAGGCTTTTTTGTTGTTCCTGATTTTTTTTTTTTTTTTTGAGAGAGAAAGAGAGAGAATAAGTAGGGAGAAGAGCAGAGGGAGAGGAGAAGCAGACTCCCCACTGAGCTGGGAGCCCGATGTGGGGCTCCATCCCAGGACACTGGGATCATGACCTGAGCCAAAAGCAGATGTTTAACCACTGAGCCACCCAGGTGCCCCTGTTGTCCCTGACTTTTAAAAGAATATTTAAAGCATTTCACCATTATGTATTATGCCTTTCATCTTTTTTCTTTTACCCTTTTTGCTTATAGAAAAAAAATATTTTTTTCAGTTTAAGAGGTGTTTTATTTTTGGTGTTAAATGGTTCTGCATCTACTGGGCTTATATATAGATTTTTCCCCTTTAACCCTTAATTTAATGATGTGAATTATAGTATGGATTTCACACATCTGATTCCAAGATTTACTAGCCTGGATGTCTTGGAATACACCTATATTAGTCACTGTGTATTATCTATGTTCATACATTTCTGGATTCAGTTTGCTAATATTTAGGATTTTTGCATCTGTGTTCACGAGCGGTTTTTGTCTGTAGTTTCTTTCTCATGATTTCTCATATAAAAAATCTCACTTGATTTTTTATATAAGATCATACCAGGGTCGTAAATAAATTTTTCAATTTTATTTTCTGGAACACTTTGTTTAAGATCAGAATTTCCTGTTTCTCAAAAGTGTGATTTTTTTTTTAATTGGTTGACATTTCCTTCATGGTGAAAGACTAGGCTATTATGCTCAGTTTTTGTAAATATTCCACATGTGTTTATGGAGACTATAGTCTGTTGTTCAGTGCAATGTAAGTATTTGTCAGATTAATTTTGCTAATTGTAACGTTCCAATTTTCTGATGCCTTAACGATTATTTTTTCTGCTCAATCTATTAATTATTTAGAGAGTTGTGTTACAATTTCTGTATGTGTTAATAGATTTATCAATGTCTTTCTGTGGCTTTATCAATTTTTACTTATATGTTTTGAGGCTGTTGTTAGATATGTGTAAGTTTAGAATTTTGGGGGGTGGGGGTGCCTGGGAGGCTGACTGGGTTAAGTGACTACCTTCAGCTCAGGTCATGATCCTGGAGTCCCAGGATCGAGTCCTGTATCCAGGGAGGCTGCTTCTCCCTCTGACCTTCCCCAACTCATGCTCTCTCAATTCTCTCAAATAAATAAATAAATCTCTTAAAAAAAAATTAGGGGGGAGGGGCAGAGGAAAAAGGAGAGAGAGAATCTTAAGCAGGTTCCACGCTCAGCTCACGGAGCTCGACCTGAGGCTTGATCCATGACCTTGAGATCACAACCTGAGCTGAAATCAAGAGTCAGACACTTAAACAGCTGAGCAACCCAGGAGCCCCATAAGTTTAGAATTTTGAAGCCTTCCTGATGAGTTGAACATTTTGTTCATATTTGGTGACTATTTTCATCTCTATAATGATTTGTGTTTATTTGTTTGTTTTTTTATCTGACTTCTGTATATCCTTCAAAGTCAAAGAAAAATCAGACAGGAAATCTAAAACCAGAGCTTTTGGTACTCCATTAGGGACTCCTGTAAGGATAACCATTCATTCAGTAATTATCTCAGGTCATGCTGTTGTCAGTCACTTTGGATAAGGGATTTTCACAAGGTTTGGGAGACTGTTGAAGAGAAAAATTGTTCTGGAAACTGGGGCATTCTTAGTTGGGCAAAAAGAGGGCTTGATGAAGTTAGAATTGGTGACTTTGGACACAGAGGTGCTGATCTGGGGGCTGCTGAGCCATGAGTCATAATGGAAAAGGTTGAAGGAAAAGGAGACAGGAGGTTATCAAGAGGCGAATTCAGTCATTTCCCAGTTTTACTTAGGACATGTGTAGTGGCAACTGCAATTGGCAGTTATCCTGAATGCCTGTAGCATAGACTGACCATATCTATCTTCATGACTTTGGTCTGCCATTAGCCAGATGGGCAGTGATGACTGGGCATTTTGCACAGGGACTGAAGACCCATGTTGCTATAGAGGTAATGAACGGAAAGCAACTGACTCATTCTTTTTAAAAATATATACACAGAGAAATATAAATAGTAAGTATATGGAGAAGGGGTATTATTAGAGCAACTGCATATAAATACTGAAGAGTTAAATACGTAGCACTTAAGAGTAAGATTCAGAAGAACATTTACTTGTTTTTCTTTTTTTAATAATGCTTTTATATTGGGGCACCTGGGTGGCTCACTTGTTTGAGCGTCTGACTCTTGATTTTGGTTCAGGTCATGATCTCAGGGTTGAGATTGAACCCTGAGTTGGGCTCTGCCCTCAGTGGGGAGTCTGCTTGAGTTTCTCCCTCTCCCTCAGACTCTGCCCCCTGCAGACACTCTCTCTTTCCCTATTTAAAATAAAAATTTGAAAAAATAGGGTGTCTGGGTGACTCAGTTGGTTAAGTGACTGCCTTTGGCTCAGGTCATGATCCAGAGTCCTGGGATTGAGCCCCACATCAGGCTCCCAGCTCAGTGAGGAGTCTGCTTCTCCTTCTGACCTTCCCCCTCTCGTGCTCTCTCTCTCTCAGATAAATAAGTAATTAAAATATTTTAAAGAAAAATTTAAAAAATAATGCTTTTATTTTGTATTCAGTGCTTCCATTGTAGTCAAATATACACAACATAAAACTTACTATTTTAACCATTTTTAAGTGTATAGATCTGTAGCTTTAAGCATATTCACATTATTGTGCAACCGTAGTGATGATCCATCTCCAGAACTGTTTCATCTTCCAGACGGAAGCACAGTAACCATTAAACAAGAACTCCCCATATTCCAGACCTCACAGTGCCTGGAAACCACCATTCTACTTTCTGTTTCTATGAATTTGACTAGACTAGAGACCTCATATAAATGGAATCATATAGTATCTGTTCTTTTGTGGCTGGCTTATTAGCATAATGTCCTCAAGTTTCATTCATGATCCGTTCCTTGTCGTACCTTGTGAGGATTTCCTTCCTTTTTAAGGCTGAATCATATTCTATTCTTTGCCATATATACACACATCCATAAAGAAAAATGTGCCCCATTTTACTGATCTATTCAACTATCAATGGACACTTGGGTTACTTCCATCTTTTGGCTTTTGTGAATAACACTGTTACAAACAGGGATGTACAAATATCTCTTTGAGACCCTGCCTTCAGTTCTGTAATGTATATACCCAGAATTGGAATTGCTGGATCAGATGATAATTTAATGCTTAATATATTTTTTTAAGATTTTATTTATTTGACAGAGGGGGAGACAGCGAGAGAGGGAACACAGGCAGTGGAAATGGGAGAGGGAAAAGCAGACTCCCCATTGAACAGGGAGCCCGACATGGGGCTCGATCCCAGGACCCTGGGATCACGACCTGAGCTGAAGGCAGTTGCTTGATGAATGAGCCACCCAGACACCCCTAGTGTTTAATATTTTGAGGAAACTTCATACCATTTTCCACAGTAGCTGTACCATTTTACATTCCAAATAACAAGGCACAAGCATTCCCGTTTCTCCACATCCTGGCCAACACTTGTTACTTTCTGTTTAATTTTTTTGGTAATAGCCATCCTGATGGATGTGAGGTGGTACTTCATTACAGTTTTGATTTCCATTTCCCTAATTACTAGTGATAGGGGGCATCTTTTCATCTGCTTATTGACCATTTCTATATCTTCACAGAGGAATATCTATCCAAGTCCTTTGCCCATTTTTTGATTGGATTGTTTGTTTTGTTGTTGTTGTTGTTGAATAACAGTGGGTTTTTAGGGCTTTTTTTTTTTGCAGGGGTCTACAATTTGTATAATTGTATGAGCCTTCTTACAAGCTATACTTGTCTGTATATGATTTCTTTTTCTTTTTACCTCACCTATGTATCTCTCATGAAAGACATATATGGATTTTATAATTTTTTAGCCAGTCTAACAATCTTTGTCTTTTAATTGGAGAGTTTAGTCTAATTATGCTTATTATTTTTTACTAATATATTTGAATTCATTTCTTCCATCTTTTATTCTGCTTTGTATTTGTCCTACTTTTCATGTTTCTTTTTCGCTCTCTCTTCTTGCTTGCCTTATTTTTTTTATTTTTAATTCCAGTACAGTTAACATGCAGTGTTGTATTAGTTTCAGGTGTACAATAGAGTGACTCAACCATTCCATACGTTACTCACTGCTTCTCATGATAAGTGCCCTTCCTAATCCCCACCACTTACTTCACTCTTGCCCCCACCCACCTCCCCTCTGGTAACCACCAGTCTGTTCTCTGTAGTTAACAGTCTTGTTTGCCATATTTTGAGATTCTTTTTCTCTCTCATTCCACTTTTTTTTTCTTTTACTAGGTTGAGACTTTTGTATTCTGGTTGGATTTTTATGTTTTGTTTTTGTTTTGAGAATTTTTTTCATGTTATACAAGATTTTTACATGTGTGTTAAGTTAAAGTCTAGAGTTAACTGATTAAAAAATTTATTTACTTATTTTAGAGAGAAGAGAGCACATGGGGAGGGGAGGGAGAGAGGGAGAGAGAGAATCTCAAGTAAACTCCCTGCTGATCATGGAGCATGACACGGGGCTTGACCTCATGACCTTGAGATCATGACCCAAATTGAAATCAAGAGTCAGAAAAGCTTAACCAACTGAGCCACCAGGTGCCCCTAAAATTAATTGATATTTTTGTCCCTGCATATATAACCCCAAACCCTAGATGTCTGATCTGTCTCCACTCTTTATATTTTCTTAGGATGAGTCTCATTCTGATCCCTTTGCCCCTCAAACCTTAGAAGACATGTCAGCTTATAAAGTGGTCCCATTGAAGGTCCTCTTGGCTTATCATGGGGAGAAGCACTTTCTTCTTCTCCATGTAGAATGGCATGGAGATGAGAGGTGGAAGGCACAGCCTGCCAGCACCACCACACCATTATCACTGCTTTCTTTAAACTTATAAACTCTTAATCTTAGCTAGCTTTTTTTTTTTAAAGAATACCACTGTAGTTGTGTTGTGGATTCATTTAGATCATTTAAAAGGCATTTTCAGTGTTCTAGGATACATTTTGATGATCTAGTCTAAGGTGTTGATAGTAGAAATGTAGAGGAATTGAGGGATTTGAGAGATACTTGGGAGGTAGACTAACAGGACAGAAAAATTGCCATTACTTTGTTTCATTGCCTGGATCTTGACCTAAAAAAACCATTGATGCTTGTCTTCTGCTTGCTGTATCCAGCTGCAGGTTGTCCTATCACGGTGATGGAATCTGGGGTTCTCACACTGTGCTTAAGGAGACAAGTACCTGAGGTAGACAGGCTATGGGTAAGGGATCAGACAGTGTGGCAAATGGTAGGCTTGGAATTCAAAAGAGAGTTTGAGCAATAAAACTCAGGAACTAAGGTTAGATGCTGGAAAAGAAGGGATTCATAGCATTAGCAAGGAATCCAGATCATGGGGTCAAAAGCCTTATATAATCTCAACAACAGTACCACTTACAATGAGATATTGAATCAAACTGATTCAATACTGATACTGAATCAAACTCCTTCCCACAGTAGGAATTGCCTAAATACCCACCCAGGTAAAAAAAAAAAAAAGTATCTGCTTGGTAACTGGAGAATTATAGTCGCTTCATAAGTGATCAAGTATTAAGAAGGAACTTAGTTCATTTTATAACAAAGTCAGCAAACTCTTAAAAGTGATAACAATGTCACTATTTGTACTAAATTGCTTAAAAGGAAAGCATCAACATTTACACATTTTTAGTGAGGCTATTTAATAATTCAGTTAATATGTACCAAGTGCCTAGTATGTGTCGAGTCTTATGCTGGCACTGGGAAGATTGTAATAATTAAAATAGACAAGGTCCTTGCTCAAATGGAGAAGACATTCTAATGACCAGGGGCAGATGACAAATAGGTAACAGAAAACAAAATATTTTTAGATCTCATACATGCTAAGAAGAAAGTAAATGTGGTGACCAAAGGGATTGAGAAGGATCAGCAAAGAGCTGAGAACAGAGAGCAAAGAACTAAGGGAAAAGCTTTCCAGGTGAAAGGAATTGCAAGTGTAAATGCATAGAACAAGAAAAAATCCATTGTGTTTAATAAACAGGATGGTGCATAGTGAGATGGGGTGGTGGAAAGGCCACCAACGGTAGGCCACTGGGTGGGAAGGGGGCGGGGCGCAGGATGGCATCAGTCTTCGAATGGGAGCTTAACACGTGTAGGTAGTTAAGTTTGATGGTAGTTGTCTATCTGTCCTTTTGCAATATTTTCCCCAGATATTCCTCTTTGCCTCAAGAACTCACTGACTCCTCTAATTTTAAGCCTATCCTTCCAAATTTCCTTCCCTCCTCCTTTAAAATTGGATTTCTTACCTCTCCTGGAATGGCAGAGTGCAATTACCAAGAGCAATCCTAAATACTTGAATACAAGAGACTCCAATAGTGAAGGGGGGAGACAGCTTCGGTAGTTAAGGTAGCTACCTGGCCATTGGTCATTGACTTCAGAGGCAAAGAGGTTAAGGTTTGTGTGTGTGTGTGTGTGTGTTTAGTACACTTTACTCTTTGGAGAAGTTTTAGGTCCAGAGCAAAACTGAGCAGAAAGTACAGTTCTCATAGACTCACCCTCCACACCCAAACAGCCCCCTTTGCCACTATCAGCACCCTGCATTATGGTGGTACACTTGTTACTATCCATGAAACTACACTGACATACCATTGTCTGAATGGATACAATTATTTATCTATTCACTTACTGAAGGACAGCTTAGTTGCTTCCAAGTTTTTGGCAATTATGAATAAAGGCTCTTATAAACATCCTTGTATAGATTTTTTAAAAGATTATTTATTTATTTATTTATTTGACAGAGAGATCACAAGAAGGCAGAGAGGCAGGCAGAGGGGGAAGCAGACTCCCTGCTGAGCAGAGAGCCCAATGTGCGGCTTGATCCCAGGACCCTGAGATCACGACCTGAGCCTAAGGCAGAGGCTTAACCCACTGAGCCACCTGGTGCCCCCTTCTTTAGATTTTTATGTGAGCTTGTTTTCAACTCATTTGGATCAATACCAAGAAATGTGATTGCTGGGTCCCAGAACATTTTTAGCTTTGAATCTGCCAAACTATCTTGCAAAGTGGCTGTACCGTTTGGCATTCCCACCGGCAATGAATGAGCGTTCCTGTTGCTCCACATCCTTGCATACATTTGATGTTATCAGCATTTTGTATTTTTGCCATTCTATTTTTATTTACTTTTTTACATTTTAAGTAGGCTCCATACCTAATGTGGGGCTGGAAGTCACAACCCTGTGATTAAGAGTCAGTGTTCTACTGACTGAGCCAGTTAGGTGCCCCAAGTTTTGCTATTCTGTGGGTGTGTAGTGGAATCTTGTGATTGTTTTAATTTGCATTTCCTGATGACCTATGACACAGAGCATCTTTTCATGTGCTTATCTGCCATCCGCATACCTTTTGTAGTGAAGTGTCTGTTCAGATCTTTTGCCAGTTTTTAATTGGGTTGTTTGTTTTCTTACTACTGAGTTTTAAGAGTGTTTTGTATTGTAGGGGATCAGAATATGCCACCCCAAAATATTCCAGCTTGGCCTACAGATTATTTTCAGCTGAAGGCAGTTGAAAAGAAGCAGACACAAGGGAAAAAAGCCTCTGACTTGAAACCGAAGTAACCCCTTCATAAAACACGTGTAAGGACCCTGTAATTCGCAGGGATGGGATTTCTAGATATCACACAACTGAAAAATGACAGAGCTGTTACTTCTCCTCTGGTCTTCTAACCAAGAACATAGATATTTATCATTTGCCCGAATTTTCATCTGAGAAAAAACTTGAAGGAAAAACAACAGTGAAGCAATTAAGCATTCTCTCAAATGAATGAATGAATGAATAAATTCTTTTTTAAAAAAAGAAAGAAAGAAAAAGAGGCATGCTTGGGTGGCTCAGTCAATTAAGTGTCCCAGGACTCTTGGTTTCAGCTCAGGTCACAATCTCAGGGTCCTGAGATGGAGCCACGCCTCTGGTTCTGCCCTCATTGGGGAGTCTGCTTGAGATTCTCTCCCACCCTTTCTCTCTGCCCCTCCCCCTGTTCATGCTCAAGCTCTCTCTTTCTCTCTCTAAAGTAAACAAATCTTTAAAAAAAAAATAGAAAGAAAGAAAAATAAGGGAAAGAAAAAAAAATCTCTGCCCTCCCAAGAAAGGCAAGATGATCCCTAATCTCCAGAGAGTATCAGTTCACAAACCCGAGCAGCATCTACATAACAAATCTTATTAAGCAAGACTTCTCTTTCATTAGTTTCCTTGTACATTAACTTTTCTACAGTCTGGCACTCTAAACCTCTTTTCCATTGTCTTGTCACTTCTCTACAAACTTACTGTTCTTTGTTAAAAATGCTTTGTAAACCCCAGGTTCTAACCATCCCCTTGAGTTCTTCCTCACTGACATTTCTCTCCTGTGGACACATGACACACAGGTTAATAAACTCTATTTGTTTTCCTCTTGTAATCTGTCTCTTGTCAGTTTAATTTTCAGGGCCCCAGGTGCAGAATCTAGGGAAGTAGAGAAAAAAAAAAAAGGCTTTTTTTCCTGCTTTACAGTTTATTTTGGGTAACAGTCCTTTATCAAATGTGTTTTTTTGCAAATATCCATGCCCCCATGCCCCAATATGTGGTTTGTCTTCTAATTTTATTGGCAGTGTTTTTCACAGAGCAGAAGTTTTTAACTTCAATAAGGTATGGCTTATCAAGTTTTTTCTTTCATGGATCATGCCTTCTGTGTCGTATCTAAAAATTCATCCACATGACCAAGGTCATGTAGGTTTTCTCCTATGTTAATCTTGTACGAGCTTTATAGTTTTGCATTTTATATTTAAGTCTGTGATCCACTTTGAGCTAATTTTTGTGAAGGGTGTAAGGTCTGTGTCTATTTATTACTCTTTTTTTACATTTTTAAAAAATGGATTTTTTTCCTTATACTTACTCACTGTACAAATTTCTTAGAAGTCAGATAAACACAGGTGTACCTGGGTGGCTCAGTGGGTTAAGTGATGACTGACTCTTGATTTGGCTCAGGTCATGATCTCAGGGTTCTGGGATCCAGGCCCATACTGGGCACCATACTCAGCACTGAGTCTGCTTGTCCTTTGCCCTTTGCCTGCTGCTCTGCCTATCTGTTCTCTCTGTCAAATAAATAAATAAATAACCTTTTTAAAATAAAGGTAAACATGAGGATAAACATTAAGAAGAGACAACTGGTAACATTTGATAAATTACCAATTAATCTCTTAAATATGCATTTTTTATTTTCTAATTAATATTTTTCACCTTGCTTCTTTCATTTAGACATTATAACATGACTGCTTTTCTTATGTAATTAAAAACACTTTCTAAATCCAATTTTAATAGTTGCGTTTGTTCTAAGTGGATCATGTATTATCATTTACTTAATTTTCCTATCATTGTTGTTTCTTATTTCTAATTTTTATCATAATTCCTTGGTGAACATCTCTGTGTGGAAAGCTTTTTTTTTCTACACTTCAAGTTATTGTCTTAAGATAGAACCCTGTCAGTAGACTTATGGATTCAGAGGGGGGAAAAATATAATGCTAGAGCTCTTAATGCATGCAGTCAATTTGCTTTCTGGGAAGCTTGTATCAGTTTATAGTCCATTAGTGGTGGATGAGTGCCTATCTCCACTCAATCCTTGCTGCTCCTGAACCCTGTCATTTAAAAATATCTGCTAATTTGATGGGTGAGAAATTATATCCAGTTGCTATAGCTGGCTAGTGAGGTTGAACAAATGTTAACCAAGTATTCATTTGTTAGCTGTTTGTAGTATATTTGTAAATCATGTGTTCACAAACTTGTTCATTTGAATCACTGTTTTATCCAGATGGCTTGATGTTTGTTGGTTTGGTTTTTAGGAAAACTGGAACAGCTTACATAAGAAAGATATTACATCATAACACTTCTGAAGGATTTTTGTCCTCTGTTATTGCAGAAGTGATAGACCCTTTTGGAATAGAAGAAGTGAATGAAAGCACTTGTTTGTCTAGCTCCCTTACCATTAGTCGAGTTGGAATTGTCTCCTATAAACTTACTCTTCAATCACAAAGTAAGTGTAATAATGTAGTACATCTTTGATGGCTAGAATGAAGAATTATCTTTTGGGAAGATTGTTCATGCTCATTTATAGATGAACAGTAGATTTCAAAATTTAGTCCATTTTGCAAGCTACTGAAATCTACATACACTTGGGTCCCTGGAGGAATGTTTAATTCTAATATAATAAAACCTAGCTAAAACTTCATTAATATTTCATATATAGTAGTGCCTTTCATTTATTTTTATAATGTTATTTTGTTTTAAACAGTATTTAAGAGAAGCAAAAGAAAATAGGAAGTCCAAAAAAAAAAGAAAGAAAAAGATATTAGAAGTCCATGTAGATTTTGCCCTACATATTAAAATAATTATGTAGGATATTTCTATTTAAAGGATTATATACAATAGATATAAATCCAAAGTTAGTACCATTTATTGTAAGGATTTGGCTTTTATTGTGAGTAAATGGGAAGCCATTGGAAGCAGTCAAGCAGAAAGTAACATGATTGGACTTTGGTTTTAACAAGATCACTTTGGTTCCTGTATTGAGAATGGGCTGGGCAGGTGATAGAAGTCAAGAAGAAAAGCAGAGAAATCAATTTTGTGATTGCAGTAATCAGGTAAGAGATTATATTAAATTTAAGATACCTGTCATTCATCCAAGTGGAGAAATGAGGTTCATATTTAGGAAGACAAACCTGGAGTTCAGGGAAGGTATCTTGACTGGAGAGAGAAATTTGAGCAGTCAGTATATGTATGATAGTTGATGCTATGAAACCAGATGACACCACCTGGAAATATGTAGTATAAATATGGAGTATAAATATGGAAAGGAAAAGCTCTGAGTTGCAATCCTTGGCATTGCAACAATTAATGGTTAGGAAAATGGTGGAAGAGTTAGGACAGGAGAGTGGGTGGTCTGTTCAGAGAAGAATTAAGAGAAAGTGTGAAGAAGATCTTTCAAGAAGAAGGGAACCAGTAGGTCAGGTCAGATGAAGAAGGAAACCAGCCAGCAGATCTATGGGCAAGTCATTGGTAACCTTGACAGAAGCTTTTGTTGGGTGGAACAGTGTAGACAAAAAGTGTGATTGGATTAGTTTCTAAACAGTAGGAACTGAATTCCTCTAAACAGAGAGGAATTGAAGACAGTGAATGAAATCAACTATCTTGACAGGAATTTTGTTAAAAGGGGAGGAGAGAGATTATGTGAATTGGAGGGAAGATGTAAAAGGATTTTTGTTGGTTTGTATAAAGTGGGAGAGATTATGGGATGACTGAATGGCTCCGTTGGTTAAGCATCCAACTCTTGGTTTCTACCTAGGTCATGAACTCAGGGTCCTGGGACAGAGCCCCATTATCCACCTCCATACTTAGCAGGGAGTCTTCTTGGGATTCTCTCTCTTCCTCCCACTCGGTCTCTCCCCTCAATCTTTCTCCCTCTCTCTCTTTGTCTTTTTCTCCAGTAAATAAAAAAAAATAATAATAAAGTAGGAGAGGAGGGGAGGAGCAAGATGGCAGAGGAGTAGGAGACCTAAATTTTGTCTGGTCCCAGGAATTCAGCTAGATAGTTATCAAACCATTCTGAACACCTACCAACTCAATTGGAGAGCAAAGAAAAGAATAGCAGCTATTCTATGAACAGAAAAGCAACAACATTCTGGAAGGTAGGAATGTGGAGAAGTGAATCTGAGGGGATATATAGGAAGATGGACCACAGAGGCAGGGATCCTCTGTCAGCCAGCTCCTGGCAAGTGAGAGAGGAGCAGAGCACAAAATCAGAACTTCAAGAAGTCTGCTCCACTGAGGGACATCGTTCCAGTGACTAAGCAGGGCAGGTGGACCCCTTGTTGGGACAGTGTGATCTCGGGACTCTTGGGGTCATAGACCACGGGTGCCTGAGTGTGGCAGAACTCCCAGGTATCAGAGCAGGGAAGCCAGCTGTAGAGACAGAGCTGAGGGAGGGGATCTCAGCTCAGGGTTGTCATAAACCAGGATCTGCAGCACAGTCGGGCCACTACTCTTCAAGTAGGGACACCACAAATGGCAAATCTGGAGAGATCCCCCCTCCTTCTGCCCCCAGGAGGAGCAGTGCAGGAATCTGCTGGGTTTGGAGACTCCAAATGGGGCCACACGCCAGAGGTAGAAATGCTCATCATGGGCTGGGTGAGCACAGAGTGCAGCCAGAGACCAGAGAGACAGGAGTGATTGACTACTTTTCTCTGAGGGCGCACTGAGGAGTGGGGCCCAAGCTCTTGGCTCCTATAGGGCTGGAGATTGGGAGGTCACCATTTTCATTCTTGTCCTCCAGAGCTATATGGAAAGCATTCAGGGAACAAAAGCTACTGAGAGCAAATCTAACCAGATTGCTTAGCCTGGTCCCCTGGCAAGGGTGGTGCAATTCCACCTCGGGCAAAGACATTTGAGAATCACTGCAACGGGCCCATCCCCCAGAAGATCAGCAAGAACATCTAACCAAGACCAAGTTTACTGATCAATGAGAACTACAGAACTTCAGAGCTAGGGGAATAGAGAACATAGAATTCATGGCCTTTTCCCCATGATTCTTTAATCTTTCAGAGTTAATTTTTTTTTTAATTTTCTTTATTTTTTCTTTTTCTCTCTTTTTTTGAATTTTTCGTCTTTCTTTTTTCCAACCAGCATCTTATAAAGTTGTTTTTTAAAGTCTTTTTAAATTTTCGCTTTTGCCATCATCTCCTATCCCTTCATTGCATTTAACCTTATTTTTTTGTATGTGTGTGTGTGTGTGTGTATGCATATATATGTACAATCATATAAATATATACATATATGTTTTTCTTTCTTTAATATTTTGGGATACAATTTCTTCTAACACCAAAATACACCCCAAATCTAGGGTGTGGCTCTGTTCTATTCACCAGCCTGATCATATTCTTCTTTTCCTTCTTTCTTTCCTTTTTTTTTTTCTCTCTCTCTTTTCCCCCCAATTTCAGGTCTCTTCTGATTTGTTTAGTGTATATTTTTCTGGTATCATTGTTACCCTTTTAGCATTTTGTTCTCTCATTCATTTATTTGTCTCTGGACAAAATGACAGAATGGAAGAACTCACCTCAAAAACAAACAAACAAACAAACAAAGAAGAGGCAGTACTGACTGCCAGGGACCTAATCAATACAGACATTAGTAAGATGTCAGAACTAGAGTTCAGAATGACAGTTATAAAGTTACTAGCTGGGTTTGAAAAAAGCATAGAAGATGCTAGAGAATCCCTTTCTGGAGAAATAAAAGAGCTAAAATCTAACCAAGTCGAAATCAAAAGGGCTATTAATGGGGTGCAATAAAAAAGTGGAGGCTCTAACTGCTAGGATAAATGAGGCAGAAGAGAGAAACAGTAATAAAGAAGATCAGATGATGGAGAATAAAGAGTCTGAGAAAAAGAGAGATAAGCAATTACTGGATCATGAGGGGAGAATTCAAGAGATAAGTGATATCATAAGATGAAACAATATTAGAATAATTGGGATCCCAGAAGAAGAAGAGAGGGGCAGAAGGTATACTGGAGCAAATTATAGCTAAGAACTTCCCTAATTTGGAGAAGGAATCAGGCATCAAAATCCAGGAATCCTCAAAATCAATAACGATAGGTCAACACCCCATCATCTAATAGTAAAACTTACAAGTCTCAGAGACAAAGAGAAAATCCCAAAAGCAGCTCAGGACAAGAGGTCTGTAACCTACAAAGGTAGAAATATTAGATTGGCAACAGACTTATCCACAGAGACCTGGCAGGCCAGAAGGGGCTGGCCTTATATATTCAGAACACTAAATGAGAAAAATATGCAGCCAAGAATATTATATCCAGCTAGGCTGTAATTGAAAATAGGTGGAAAAATAAAAAGCTCCCAGGACAAACAAAAACTAAAATAATTTGCAAAGACCAAACCAGCTCTACAGGAAATACTGAAACGGGTCCTCTAAGCAAAGAGAGAGCCTAAAAGTAACAGATGAGAAAGGAGCAGAGACAATCTATAGTAAGTCACCTTACAGGCAATACAATGGCACTAAATTCATATCTTTCAATAGTTACCCTGAGGGTAAATAGGCTAAATGCCCCAATCAAAAGACACAGGGTGCCAGAATGAATAAAAAAACAAGACCCATCAATATGCTGTCTACAGGAGACTCATTTTAGACCCAAAGACACCAACAGATTCAAAGTGAAGGGCTGGAAAACCACTTATGCTAATGGCCATCAAAAGAAAGCTGGGGTGGCAATCCTTATATCACTCAAATTAGATTTTAAACCAAAGACTATAATAAGAGATGAGGAAGGACATTTTATTATACTTAAAGGATCTATCCAACAGGAAGATCTAACAATTTTAAATATATATTCCCGGGAGACAAGATGGCATGGAAATAGGAGGAGGCGCCTTTTCAACCTGTACCCTAAAGTGAGCTGATTACCTATAAAGAATTCTGATCACCCATGAAAACAGCCTGAGACCAGAATTATACACATCTGGATCTCTACAGGGGCAGAAGACGCCAGTGGGCAGCTAGGGTAACTGAGACAGAAGATAGAATTAGTGATCTGGAGGGCAAACAAATAGAGAGAAAGGATCAGGAGGAAGCCTGGAACAAACAGCTTAGAAGCCACGAAAACAGAATCAGGGAAATAAATGATGCCATGAAACATTCCAACGTCAGAATTATTGGAATCCCTGAAGGGGACAAGAAAGAAAGAAGTCTAGAAGACATAGTGGAACAAGTTCTTCATGAAAATTTTCCCAATCTCGCGAATGGAACCAGCGTTCATGTACTAGAGGCTGAACGGTCTCCACCCAAGATTATAGATTCCAGAAAAACATCAAGGCACCTGATAGTCAAATTGAGGAATCATAATTGTAGATATAATCTCTTGAAAGCCACTAGGACAAAGAGGCTCCTTACTTACAGAGGAAAGCCCATCAGAATAACATCAGACCTGTCCAGAGAGACCTGGCAAGCCAGAAAGGGCTGGCAAGATATATTCAGGGCACTAAATGAGAAGAACATGCAGCCAAGAAGACTTTATCCAGCAAGACTGACATTCAAAATGGATGGAGAGATAAAGAGTTTCCAAGACTGGCAAGGCTTAAAAGACTATGCAACCACCAAGCCGACACTGCAGGAAATATTAAGGGGGGTACTATAAAAGAGGAAAAATCTTAAGAATAGCATTGAACAGAAATATAGAGACAATCTACAGGAAGAAAGACTTCAAAGGTAACACGATGTCAATAAAAACATATCTATCAATAATCACTCTCAGTGTGAATGGCCTAAAAGCACCCATAAAATGACACAGGGTTGCAGATTGGATAAAACGACAGGACCCATCCATATGTTGTCTACAAGAGACCCATTTTGAACCTAAAGATACACCCAGACTGAAAGTGAAGGGATGGAAAAGCATCTTTCATGCCAATGGGCCTCAAAAGAAGGCCAGGGTAGCGATTCTCATATCAGACAAATTAGATTTTAAACTAAAGACTGTAGTCAGAGATACAGAAGGACACTACATAATTCTTAAAGGGACTATCCACCAAGATGATCTAACAATTGTAAATATCTAAGCCCCCAATATGGGAGCAGCCAATTACATAAGAAAACTGTTAATCAAGATAAATAGTCATATTGATATGAATACATTAATAGTAGGAGATCATAACACACCTCTCTCAGAAATAGACAGATCATCGAAGCAGAAAATCAATAAAGAAACAAGAGCATTGAATGACACACTGGACCAGATGGACCTCATAGATATATACAGAACATTCCACCCTAAAACAACAGAATACTCATTCTTCTCAAGTGCACATGGAACCTTCTCCAGAATAGACCATGTACTGTGTCACAAATCAGGACTCAACTGATACCAAAAGACTGAGATTATTCCCTCCGTATTCTCAGATCACAATGCTTTGAAACTGGAGCTCAATCACAAGGAAAAGTTCTGAAGGAACTCAAACACCTGGAACCTAAAGGCCACCTTGCTTAAGAATGCTTGGATCAATCAGGAGATCAAAGAAGAACTGAAACAATTCATGGAAACCAATGAGAATGAAGACACTTCGGTCCAAAACCTATGGGATACAGCAAAAGCAGTCCTAAGGGGGAAATACATAGCCATCCAAGCCTCCCTCAAAAAAATTGAAAAATCCAGAACACACCAGCTGTCTCTACACCTTAAAGAACTGGAGAATCAACAACAAATCAAACCAACTCCACACATAAGAAGGGAAATAATCAAGATTAGAGCTGAGATCAATGAGGTAGAAACCAGAGATACAGTAGAATGTATCAATGAAACTAGAAGCTGGTTTTTTGAAAGAATCAATAAGATTGATAAACCATTGATCACACTAATCCAAAAGAAAAGAGAGAAAGTCCAAATTCATAAAATTATGAATGAAAAGGGAGAGATCACAATGAACACCAAGGAAGTAGAAACAATCATCAGAAGTTATTATCAACAGTTATATGCCAATAAGTTAAGCAATCTAGATGAAATGGATGCATTCCTGGAAAACTATAAACTCCCAAAATTGAACCAGGAAGAAATTGACAACCTGAGTAGACTGATATCTAGTAATGAGATTGAAGCAGTGATCAAAAACCTCCCAAAAAACAAGAGCCCAGGTCCTGATGGATTCCCTGGGGAATTCTACCAAACTTTCAAAGAAGAAATAACACCTATTCTCCTGAAGCTGTTTCAAAAAATTGAAGCAGAAGGAAAACTTCCAGACTCTTTCTATGAAGCCAGCATTATCCTGATCCCCAAACCAGGCAAAGACCCTACCAGAAAGGAGTATTTCAGACCAATATCACTGATGAATATGGATGCTAAGATTCTAAACAAGATCCTAGCAAACAGGATCCAACAGCACATTAAAAAGATTATCCACCATGACCAGGTGGGATTCATTCCTGGGCTACAAGGATGGTTCAACATTTGCAAGTCAATCAGTGTGATAGAACAAATCAATAAGAGGAGAGAGAAGAACCACATGGTCCTCTCAATTGATGCAGAAAAAGCATTGGACAAAATCCAGCATCCATTCCTGATTAAAACGCTTCAAAGTATAGGGATAGAGGGAACATTCCTGAACTTCATAAAATCTATCTATGAAAGACCCACAGCAAATATCATCCTCAGTGGGAAAAAGCTTGCAGCCTTCCCGTTGAGATCAGGAACACGACAAGGATGCCCACTCTCACCACTCTTGTTCAACATAGTATTAGAAGTCCTAGCAACAGCAATCAGACAACAAAGAGAAATAAAAGGTATCCAAATTGGCAGTGAAGAAGTCAAACTCTCTCTCTTCGCAGATGACATGATTCTTTATATAGAAAACCCAAAAGACTCCACCCCAAACTACTAGAACTCATACAGCAATTCAGTAACATGGCAGGATACAAAGTCAACGTACAGAAATCAGTGGCTTGCTTATACACTAACAATGAAAATACAGAAAGGGAAATTAGAGAATCGACTCCATTTTCTATAGCACCAAGAACCATAAGATACCTGGGAATAAACCTAACCAAAGAGGTAAAGGAACTGTACTCGAGGAACTACAGAACACTCATGAAAGAAATTGAAGAAGACACAAAAAGATGGAAGACCATTCCGTGCTCTTGGATCAGAAGAATAAACATTGTTAAAATATCTATACTGCCTAGAGCAATCTATACTTTTAATGCCATTCCAATCAAAATTCCATCGGTATTTTTCAAAGAGCTGGAGCAAATAATCCTAAAATTTGTATGGAATCAGAAGAGACCCCGAATCGCTAAGGAAATGTTGAAAAACAAAAATAAAACTGTGGGCATCCCGTTACCTGATTTCAAGCTTTACTACAAAGCCATGATCACCAAGACAGCATGGTACTGGCATAAAAACAGACACATAGACCAGTGGAACAGAGTAGAGAGCCCAAATATGGACCTTCAACTCTATGGTCAAATAATCTTCAACGAAACAGGAAAAAATATACAGTGGAAAAAAGACAGTCTCTTCAATAAATGGTGCTGGGAAAACTGCACAGCTATATGCAGAAGAATGAAACTTGACCATTCTCTTACACCATACACAAAAATAAACTCAAAATGGATAAAAGATCTCAACGTGAGACAGGAATCCATCAGAATCCTAGAGGAGAATATAGGCAGTAACCTCTTCGATATCAGCCACAGCAACTTCTTTCAAGATATGTCTCCAAAGGCAAAGGAAACAAAAGCAAAGATGAACTTTTGGGACTTCATCAAGATCAAAAGCTTCTGCACAGCAAAGGAAACAGTCAACAAAGCAAAGAGGCAACCCACGGAATGGGAGAAGATATTTGCAAATGACAGTACAGACAAAAGGTTGATATCCAGGATCTATAAAGAACTCCTCAAACTCAACACACACAAAACAGACAATCATATAAAAAAAATGGGCAAGAAGATATGAACAGACACTTCTCCAATGAAGACATACAAATGGCTATCAGACACATGAAAAAATGTTCATCCTCACTAGCCATCAGGGAGATTCAAATTAAAACCACATTGAGATACCACCTTACACCAGTTAGAGTGGCCAAAATTAGCAAGACAGGAAACAACATGTGTTGGAGAGGATGTGGAGAAAGGGGAACCCTCTTACACTGTTGGTGGGAATGCAAGTTGGTGCAGCCACTTTGGAGAACAGTGTGGAGATTCCTCAAAAAATTAAAAATAGAGCTTCCCTATGACCCTGCCATTGCACTACTGGGTATTTACCCTAAAGATACAGATGTAGTGAAAAAAAGGGCCATCTGTACCCCAATGTTTATAGCAGCAATGGCCATGGTCGCCAAACTGTGGAAAGAACCAAGATGCCCTTCAACAGACGAATGGATAAGGAAGATGTGGTCCATATATGCTGTGAAGTATTATGCCTCCATCAGAAAGGATGAATACCCAACTTTTGTAGCAACATGGACAGGACTGGAAGAGATTATGCTGAGTGAAATAAATCAAGCAGAGAAAATCAATTATCATATGGTTTCACTTATTTGTGGAGCATAACAAATAGCATGGAGGACAAGGGGAGATGGAGAGGAGAAGGGAGTTGAGGGAAATTGGAAGGGGAGGTGAGCCATGAGAGACTATGGACTCTGAAAAACAATCTGAGGGTTTTGAAGGGGCGGGGGATGGGAGGTTGGGGGATCCAGGTGGTTGGTATTGGAGAGGGCACGGATTGCATGGAGCACTGGGTGTGGTGCAAAAATAATGAATACTGTTACGCTGAAAAAATAAAAAATTAAAATATATATATATATATATTCCCCTAACATGGGAGCAGCCAATTATATAAACCAATTAATAATAAAGCCAAAGAAACACATCAATAACAATACTATAATAGTAGGGGACTTGAACATCTTCTTCACTGAAAAGGACAGACATCTAAGCAAAAGATCAACAAGAAAATAGAGGCTTTAAATGACACAATGGACCAGATGGACTTCACAGATATATTCAGAACATTCCATCCCAAAGCAACAGAATACATATTCTCCTCTAGTGCACATGGAACATTCTCCAGAATAGATCACACCATGGGTCACAAATCAGGTCTCAACAGGTGCCAAAAGATTGGGATAATTCCCTGCATATTTTTGGACCACAACGCTTTGAAACTAGATCTCAACCACAAGAGGAAAGTTGGAAAGAATTCAAATATATGGAGGCTAAAGAGCATCTTACCAAAGAATGAATGGGTCAACCAGGAAATTAAAGAAGAATTTCTAAAAAGTCATGGAAACAAATGAAAATGAAAATATAACTGTTCAAAATCTTTGGTACACAGCAAAGGCTGTCCTAAGAAGAAAGTATATAGCAATATAAGCCTTTCTCAAGAAACAAGAAAGGTCTCAAATACACAACCTAACCCAATACCTAAAGCAGCTGGAGAAAGAACAGGCAAAGAAAGCCTAAACCAGCAGGAGAAGAGAAATACAAAGATCAGAGCAGAAATTGATGAAATAGAAACCAAAGAACAGTAGAACAGATTAATGAAAGTAGGAGCTGGTCCTTTGAAAGAATTAATAAAATTTATAACCCCCTGGCCAGACTTATCAAAAAGAAAAGAGTAAGGACCCAAATTAATACAATTAGCAACTGAGCCACCCAGGCGCCCAGGACCCAAATTAATAAAATCATGGATGAAAGAGGCAAGATCACAACCAACAGAAAAGAAATACAATTATAGGCACATATTATGAGCAACTATATGTCAGCAAATTAGACAATCTGGAAGAAATGGATGCATTCCTAGAGACATATGAACTACCAAAACTGAACCAGGAAGAAATAGAAAACCTGAACAGACCCATAACCAGCAAGCAAATTGAAAGAGTAATAAAAAATCTCCCAACAAGAGCCTGGGACCAGATGGCTTCCCAGGGGAATTCTACCAAACATTTAAAGAAGAATTAATTCCTATTCTCCTGAAACTGTTCCAAAACATAGAAGTGGAAGGAAAACTTCCAAACTCATTCTGTGAGGCCAGCATTACCTTGGTCCCTAAACCAGACAAAGACCCCATCAAAAAGAATTACAAACCAGTATCCCTGATAAACATGGATGCAAAAATTCTCACCAAAATACTAGTCCATAGGATCCAACAGTACATTAAAAGGATTATTCAGCAAGACCAAGTGGGATTTATTCCTGCGCTGCAAGGTTGGTTCAACATCTGCAAATCAATCAATGTGATACAATACATTAAAAAAAATAACAAGAATCATATGATATTCTCAATAGATGCAGAAAAAGCATTTGACAAAGTACAGCATCCTTTTTTTTTTAAAGATTATTTATTTATTTATTTGACAGACAGAGATCACAAGTAGGCAGAGAGGCAGGCAGAGAGAGAGGAGGAAGCAGGCTCCCTGCTGAGCAGAGAGCCCGATGCGGGACTTGATCCCAGGACCCTGAGATCATGACCTGAGCTGAAGGCAGAGGCTCAAGCCACTGAGCCACTCAGGCGCCCACAGCATCCTTTTTTGATCAAAACTCTTTACATTTTAGGGATAAGAGGGTACATACCTCAATATCATCAAAGCCATCTATGAAAACCCCACAGTGAATATCATTCTTAATGGGGAAAAACTGAGGGCTTTTCCCCTAAAGTCAGGAACACGACAAGAATGTCCACTATCTCCATTGCTATTCAATATAGTACTAGAAATCTTAGCCTCAGCAATCAGACAAAAAAAAGAAATAAAAGGCATCCAAATCAGCAAAGAAGAAGTCAAACTCTCAGTCTTTGCAGATGAAATGATTCTTTATCATATCAAGCCAAAAGTCTTCACCCTGAAACTTCTAGAACTCATACATGAATTCAGTAAAGTGTCGGGATATAAAATCAATGCACAAAAATCAGTTGCATTTCTATACACCAACAACAAGACAGAAGAAAGAGAAATTAAGAAGTTGATCTCATTTACAATTGGACCCCAAACCATAAGATACCTAGGAATAAATCTAACCAAAGAGGCAAAGAATCTGTACTCAGAAAACTATAGAATATTCATGAAAGAAATTGAAGAAGCACAAAGAAGTGGAAAAACATTCCATGCTCATGGATCAGAAGAAATATTATGAAACTATCTATCCTACCTAGAGCAATCCACACATTTAATGCAATCCCTATCAAAATACCATCAACTTTTTTCAAAGAAATGGAACAATCCTAAAATTTGTATGAAACCAGAAAAGACCCCAAATAGCCAGAAGAATGTTGAAAAAGAAAACCAAAGCTAGTGGCATCACAATTCTGACATCAAACTTTATTGCAAAGCTATAATCATCAAGACAGTGTGGTACTGGCACAAAAACAGATGCATAGATCAATGGAATGGAATAGAGAACCCAGAAATAGACCCTCAATTCTATGGTCAACTAATCAACAAAGCAAGAAAGAATGTCCAATGGAAAAAGATAATCACTTCAACAAATGATGTTGGGAAAATTGGATAGCACATACAGAAGACTGAAACTAGACCATTTCCTTACACCATACACAAAAATATACTCAAAATGTGTGAAAGACCTCAGTGTGACATAGGAATCCATCAAAATCCTTGAGGACAACATAGACAGCAACTTCTTTGACCTCAGCTGTAGCAACTTCTTCCTAGACATATCACCAAAGGCAAGGGAAGCAAGGACAAAAATGAACTTTTGGGACTTCATCAGGATAAAAAGTTTTGCACAGCAAAGGAAACAGTCAACAAAACCAAAAGACAACCAACAGAATGGGAAAAGATATTTGCAAATGACATCAGATAAAGGGCTAGTACCCAAAATCTATAAAGAACATATCCAACACAACAACCAAAGAACAAATAATTCAGTCAAGAAATGGGCAGAAGACATGGACAGACATTTCTGCAAAGAAGACATCCAGATGGCCAACAAACACATGAGAAAGTGAGCCACATCACTCGGCACCAAGGAAATACAAATCAAAACCACAATGAGATATCTCCTCATACCAGTCAGAATGGCTAAATTAACAAATTGGGAAGCAATAGGTGTTGGTAAGGATGCAGAGACAGGGGAACCCTCCTACACTGTTGGAGGGAAAGCAAGCTGGTGCAGCCACTCTGAAAAACAGTATGGAGGGTCCTCAAAAAGTTAAAAATAGAGCTACCCTGCAACCCAGCAATTGCACTACTGGGTATTCACCCCAAAGATACAAATGTAGTGATGTGAAGGGGCCGGTGCACCCCAATGTTTATAGCAGCAATGTCCATAATAGCCAAACTATGGAAAGAGCCCAGATGTCCATCAACAGATGAATGGATAAAGAAAATGTGGTATATCTATCTATATATCTATGTGTGTGTGTATGTGTGTGTGTGTGTGTGTATATATATATATATATATATATATATATATATATGAATATTACACAACCATCAAAAAAAACCCCAAAACCTTGCCATTTGCAATGACATGGATGGAACTAGAGGGCATTATGCTAAGCATAATAAGCCAATCAGAGAAAGACAATTATCATATGATCTCACTGATATGAGGAACTTGAGAAACAAGAGAGAGGATCATAAGGGAAATGAGGGAAAAATGAAAAAAGATGAAACCAGAGAGGAAGACAAACCATAAGAGATTTTTAATCTCAGAAAACAAACTGAGGGTTGCTGCAGGGGTGGGGGGTGGGGTATGAGGTAACTGGGTGATGGACACTGGGGAGGGTATGTGCTATGGTGAGCACTGTGAATTGTGTAAGACTGATGAATCACAGACCGGTACTTCTACAAAAATTAATACATTATATGTTAATAAAAAAATAATAAATGGGAGAAATTAGAGCATGCATACACAACAAAGGAAACAATGAGGGTCTCTTCTGACTACTTCTGTTGATTTTTTCAGAATGAGGAGAACATTGGTGTGCTGGTATCTTTCCTGAAGTATCAAGACATTTGAATGTGGTGACCTCCCCTTCCTTGAAACAGCCTTCTTATGGATCCTCTCACATCATCTTATGTGGGGATGTTCCTCACAGTCCTGCCCTAAAGTCTTAGTTCTTTTAAATCTTCATGCCCTTCCTAAATAATCAATTATTCATCTACCCAACAAATATTTGTTGAGCACCCTCTATATAATAGGCAGACCTTTATGTCCTAGGGAAACACTGGCTACGTTATCCTTCTCTTAGGTTATCCTTCTCTCATGTTATCCTTCTCTCTATGTTATCCTTCTCTTAGAATCACGATAAAGATTCTAAGTTATTAAGGTTCTTGGTAGTTCTAAAGTAAAGAAATCAGCTTTCTGATACTTACTTAGCCCTACGAAGGTGTCTCCCCGCCCCCCGCGGAGAATTTTAGGGAACTAGTTTAATAATAAAGGTTTAAGAATACATTTGTGTTTGACATATTTGTGATATACTTTCTACAAAATAATTTGAATTCTAACCTCAAAGCTGGCCAGTGTATTCCCTGGTTAAGATCACAGTTTAAAAACTCAAATAATGTTTTCATCAGTTCTGTCCACCAGGATGCTTGAATAACATTGGCTATTTTATTTTACAATAAATTATTCCTTTTTTAGCTCCAGGTACTAATGCCTCATTTCAAGACCTGGATGTAGAGAAGACTGTGGTGATTCCTGGTCATAGCAGCTTCCTGATCACAAGCATTTTAGATGATAAGAATGCTTTAGCTATTGCTACCATGCCTGATAGAATACTCAACAATATGATCATCCAAAAAGACTCCTGGTTCTTACACAACTTTGGGCACAGAAATGGACGGATGTGGTCTATATATGCAAAACCATGTAATTATTGGTTTCAACAGGATCATTCCCTATTCCTCAATGTCCTGAAATACATTGATCTGGGGAAATCTTACACTTTCAAAGTTAAGGTTATACCTAATACAGAAGGTAAGTTTATTTTTACTGGGAAACATCAAAAGGAGATGTTGTTTTTCTTGAATGTAAAATATACTCTTTGATATTTTCATTGTCTTTGGCTTACATGGTAGCTGACATTCTGTTAATCACGGTATTAGCTTCTAATTATTGAACACTTACTATGTTCTTAGGCTCTGTACTAAATTATTTTTATCTATTTTTTCACTTAATACTTACAACAACTCAAAAAGGCTAGATTTTAATTTATATAATTTATAAATGAGAAAAATGATGTTAAGTTAGCAGCCCAAGTTTACACGGGATTTTAGTTTAGATGTTTGCTGTCCTCTGAAAAGAAACCTATTTAGTTGCTTTGGTATTGTTGTAGTTATTTCGAGCAAAAAAAAAAATGGCTTTTAAATAGTATTCTATTTTCCCCATTTTCCATGGCATTTATTTATTACAAAAATGAAATTAAACTTCCTAAAGATGAAGGAGAAATGGCATAAAGGAAAATAAAACAAAAATTTTGACAAATAACTGAGCTAGAAAGAGGAAAGGAAGATGAAGGGAAGGGGGAGGGAAAGAGAAGAAAATTCTGTCACCAAAATGAAGAGGGAACTCAAAGCCAAAGAAATTAGCTAATTTGTGGCTCCCTGAAAGATGTGAGGCTTAGATATGGGCCATGTTGGCAGAGGGATGGATTTTAATACCCAACTGTTGGCAGAATATAATTTGTGGTAGGAGGCTGGAACCAAAACCAGTAAGTAAAGCTGGGAGCTTAAATTATGAAAAGGGGATTATGAAAACTTTATCTTCCAACCCAAAGAGGGAGCTCAGGGAACTACCATCTCCGTGAGACCCAAAGTGGGAAAAAAGGATCTCCTGTAAAAACCGCAAACTCCAGGACTATGTAACGCCTAGAGGCAACACACCAATTGTAGGAATCCCAAGCTGAGAAGTAATTTTAATGCATGGGCCCCAGCTTAAGCAAGCATAAAACCCTTTGTAGGAATATTTCCATAGTCCAGGGAACATAGACTTCCATGGAAAAATAGATCTCCATTGAACATAAATTGAGGAAAACATTTTAAAACCATGTAACCAAATGACCTAACAGAAGAAAAGAGGACTTGATTTTTATTTTCATTTTATTTATTTATTTATTTATTTACTTACTTACTTACTTATAAAGTAGACTCCACACCCAGCATGGAACCCAAAGCAGGACTTGAACTCATGACCCTGAAATCAAGATCTGAGATCAAGAGTTGGCTGCTTACCTGACTGAGCCATCCAGGCACCCCAAGAACTTGATCTTTAATCTCCAAGGACTTAAGATAATAGAAAAATCAGAAAGACACTATATGTAAAACTCTTGAAGAGATAAAAGAAGATATATGAATCATAATGAAAGAACAAAACACAATTTTTTAAAAGGCTCACTTGAAAAACAAAACTAAATGCATTTATACAAGTGAAAATTACAAAAAAAAATTGGAGGACATCTTTTTGTGTTTCAATCAATACCGTGGCACTTAAATATTGTTAAAAAAAAAAAAAAACCCTTCCTCTTGAAACTCTTAAAATCTTTTCTCATTGATTACATGACTAATTGTCCATATTTCCTTCAAGTAATTCTAGAGTTTTAATTTAATTTAACTTTCCATCTAAGTCTTTAATTTACATTGATTTCACTTTGATATATTATAGGTGATTAGCAAGTTGTTCCAACAACAGTTCTTGAATAGTGTGACCTTTCTTAACTGGCGTCAGAATACAGTAAACAATTTACCTATCATCTTGACCATTCTGGATTTTTAAAACTCTGTTCCTGTTTTATCTCTTCATATTCCAGTGCAAGGCCCACAGTGTTCTAAATATTTCAGCTTTAAAATATATCAAATCCATTGTTGAATGGTACAATTTTACTCATTCAGTTTGATGGAAGCAAAGAGTAATCAGCAAATCAACTCTATTGCTTCTTTGTGAAGAAAAGCCTAGTGCATGCTACTCAAAGTGTGGGTGCCTAGACCGACCACATAAGCAGCACCTAGCTGCTTGTTAGAAATGCAGAATCTTTTGTGATTCCATGCAAATCTTAGGGGTGTTTTGCTATTTTTGTGACAAACCCTATTGGAATTTCGATATGGGTTGCATTGAGTCTGTAGGTATGGACATTTTAAGAATATCCTTGTAATTTATGAACATGGGCTGTCTTTCCATTTATTTGTGTCTTCTTCAGTTCCTTTCACTGCTATCTCATAGTTTTCAGTGTACAGGTCTTTTACCTCATTGGTTAAATTTATTCCTACGTATTTTATTCTTTTTAGTGCTATTGTAAATGAGATTGTTTTCTTAATTTCTCTTTTGGATAGTCCATTGTTAGTATTTAGAAACACAACTGATTTGTGTTCTGGATTCTGGGGCATTACTTCTCTCTATGTAAGATCCTGTTACCTGCAAACAGAGGCAATTTTACTTCTTCCTTTCTTTTTTTTTTTTTTTTTAATTTGACAGAGAGAGAGAGAGAGATCACAAGTAGGCAGAGAGGCAGGTAGTGAGAGAGGGAAGCAGAATCCCTGCTGAGCAGAGAGTCCCATGCGGGGCTCAATCCCAGGACCCTGGAATCATGACCTGAGTGGAAGGCAGAGGCCTAACCCACTGAGCCACTCAGGTGCCCCTAATTCTTCCTTTCTGATTTGGATGCCTTTTATTTCTTTTTCCTGCTTAATTGTTCTAGGTAGGGCTTCTAGTACCATGTTGAAGAGAGGTAGTAAGAGTAGGCATCCTTGTCTTGTTTCTGATCTTAGAGGCCAAGTTTTAAGGTTTTTTTTTTCTAAGTTTTAAGCTTTGAGTATGACGAATATGATGGCATGTGAGTATGAAGGTAGCTATGGTCTTGTCATTTATGACCTTCATTGTGTTGAAATACATTCCTTCTATACTTAATTTGTCAACAGTTTTTATTATGAATGGACATTGAATGTTGTAGAATGCTTTTTTTTTTTTTTTTTGGTAGAATGCTTTTTCTACATCTATTGCAATGATCAATGATTTTTACCTTTCATTAGATTAATGTCATATGTCACATTGAAGACCCTGAATAGTTAAAGCAGTCTTTAGGAAGAACAAAACTGGAGGCATCACACTCCCTGATTTCAGACTATATTACATTATCTTAATCAAAACATTATGATACTGGCATAAAAGCCAGACACATAGCCCAATGGACTAAAATAGACAGACCTTAACAAGGAAGCCAAGAACACGCATTGGAAAAAAATAGTCACTTCAATTAATGGTATTGGGAAAACTGGTTAATCACATCCAAGAGAATGAAACTGAACCCTTATCTTACTAATTAATGAAATTAATTAATGAAATGGATTAATTACTTAAATGGATTAAAGGCTTAAATGTAAGATCTAAAACCATAAAACTCCTAGAAGAAAACATAGGGGAGAAGATCATTGACTTTGATCTTGACACTGACTTTTCTGGATATGACACAAAAATCAAAGGCAACAAAAACAGAAGTAAATAAGTGGGACTACATCAAACTAAAAAGCTTCTGCACAACAAAGGAAACCATCAGCAAAATGAAAAGACAGTCTATGGAGTGGGAGAAAATATTTGTAAACCATATATCTGATAAGCGGTTAATATCTGAAATGTATAAGAAACTCATACAACTCAATAGCAAAAAAAACAAACCCCACAAATAATGCAATTAAAAAATGGGCAAAGAATCTGAGATGTCTTTCAAAGAAGACATATGAGGGGTACCTGGGTGGTTCAGTGGGTTAAAGATTCTGCCTTCAGCTTAGATCATGATCCCAGGATCCTGGGCTCAAGCCCCACATCGGGCTCTTTGGTCAGCAGGGAGCCTGCATCCTCCTCACTCTCTCTGCCTGCCTCTCTGCCTACTTGTGATCTCTGTCTGTCAAATAAATAAATAAAATCTTTTTTAAAAAAAGACATATGAGGGGCGCCTGGGTGGCTCAGTGGGTTAAGCCGCTGCCTTCGGCTCAGGTCATGATCTCAGAGTCCTGGGATCGAGCCCCGCATCGGGCTCTCTGCTCAGCAGGGAGCCTGCTTCCTCCTCTCTCTCTGCCTGCCTCTCTGCCTGCTTGTGATCTCTCTGTCAAATAAATAATAAATAAAATCTTAAAAAAAAAAAAGACATATGAATGGCCAACAGATATGGGGGAAAGTGTTCAACATCACAAATTATTAGGAAAAAGCAAATCAAAACCACAGTGAGATATCACCTTAAACCAGTTAGAGTGGCAAGTGTCAGAAAGACAAGAGATGAGAAGCATTGGTGAGGATATGGACAAAAAGGGAACCCTCATGCACCGTTGGTGGAAATGGCAACTGGAGCAGCCACCATGGGAAGTATGGCAGTTCCTCAAAAAATCTGAAGTAGAACTACCCAATGATCCAGCAATCCCATGTCTGGGTATATATCTGAAGGAGACAAAGTCAGGATCTCAAAAAGATATCTGCACTCCGATGTTCATTGCAGGTTATAATAGCCAAGGTACAAAAACTAAGTGTTGGTTGATGGATGAATGGATAAAGAAAATGTGTGTGTGTGTGTGTGTGTGTGAGAGAGAGAGAGAGAGAGAGAGAGAGAGAGGACATGGATTATTATTAAGCCATAAAAAAGAAGAAAATTCTGCCATTTGCAGCAACATAGATGAACCTGGAGGATATGGAAAGTGAAATGAGCCACAAAGAGACAGATAAGTACTGTATCATCTCACTCAGATGTGGAATCTAATTTTTAAAAAGTCTAACTCACAGAACTAGAGGGTAGAATAAATGCTAGTTGCCAGGGGTTAGGGAGTAGAAAAAATGGACAGATGTTTGTCAGTGGAATACAAGCTTCTTGTTCTAAAATGAGTAAGTTCTGGGAATGTAACATAGGCCATGGGGCCCATAGTTAATAACACTGAATCAGAGGCACCTGAGTGGCTCATTGGTTAAACTTCTGACTCTTCATTTTGGCTCAGGTCATGATCTCAAGGTCCTGAGATGGAGGGTCGTGAGATTGAGACCCTCTTTGGGCTCTATGCTGGGTGTGGAGGTTGCTTAAGATTCTCTCTCTCTCTTTTTCCCTCTCTCCCCATGTTCTCTCAAAATAGTAATAGTAATAATAATATAATAATACTGTATTGTATACTTGAAATTTGCTGAGAGAGTAGATCTTATATGTTCTCACTACACACATAAAGTAACTGTGAATTTGTGAATGTTAATTAAATTATCATTTCACAGTGTGTGTATATATAGACATATATGTATGAAATCATCACGTTATACTCTCTCTCTCTCTTCCTATATATATATATGTGTATATATATATATATATATATATATATATATATATATATATAGTTTTCTTCGTCAGTGATACCTCAGTACAACTGAGGTGGAGGGTGGGTAACCTCGGCCCCCTCCGCAGGTCCTGGTAGATCAGAATCTGCATTTTAAAAGAAATACCCAGCAACAGTTTAGGAAGCACTAGCCAGTTCACTCTGGTTTAAAGGAAACTGCTGTCCATGAGTCTCCAGGCAAATCATTTCCTACCTCTCAGTTCTGGTTTGCTGATTAGTAAAGATGGCAGATAGACTACATAGTCTGTCAAATATCTTATTCTAGTAAATCTCTCAGTATGGAGCGATTGCAGGCAGGTGGCCTGCAGGTAGAAACTGGCCTGATGACAGGTCTCCTTTTGTCATGGCCACAGTGGGCTGATAGCTCTTGAAACTGAGCAGGCATCCTTCAGTTTCTTTCTTTTTTAGTTATTTTTATTGTGTTAGTCACCATACAGTTTCCTCACTGAGCCATGCAGCTCAGTGGTATCGGTACTGTCCAAGTGACCTTTCCATGCATTTGAGACCTTGGCTGAAGAATGAGAAATGGAGGTAAGCAATATCTCTAGGAGAAAATATTTGTGAAGTTAAATTTTTCTAAGAACCATCAAACTTAACTTTCTATGAATTCCTAATTATAGCTGTAGCCATTATGAAGCCTTCAGAATAGATTCTGTACATGTTCTAGAATCCTGATTAGCTAGTCATTATGAAATTGTTTAAAATCCCCATGATTTATTTTTTTTCTTTTTTAGTTCCCAGATTTTTTTTTTAGTATAACTGACATACAATGATTTAATTTTAACCTTTAGCTTTGTTTCCATAGGTGTTCGAACACTCGAAATACCACCACTGAACGTCATTGTTGGAAATGCAAATCTGCTGGAAGTTAAAAGTGAAGGCTCTTTTGATGATAGTGAGAGTTACATAATGAAAATTTCTGCAGCTAGCAAAGCTTTGCGTCAAGTAAGATTTTCTTTCATTACAAAAAAGTCTATTAATTATGGAAAACTTAGCATATAAGCTAAGAGAAAGCAGATATTACACATAATCCTACCTCTCAAGAATGATTAGGCACTTTTAACATTTGGGGAATTACAAAAAAGGCTGTAGAGCATTACAGGGGACACCTGTTAAGTCAAGCTTCTGCCTTCAGCTCCTGTCATGATCCCGGGATCCTGGGACCCAGCCTGGGGTGGCTCCTTGCTCAGCGGGGAGCCTGCTTCTCCCTCTGCCTGCCACTCACCCTGCTTGTACTCTCATGCTCTCACTCTCTCTCCCTCCCTGAAAATAAATAAAATCTTAGCATTATGGAACAGAGGCTCAATGAGCGAGGTTTGGACAAGACTGCCTGGTATAGATCTTAATTCTGGAGCTGTCTGTGAACTTGGGAAGGCCGCTTTACTATGGCTAAGTTTCCTTATCTACAAAATGAAGATGAAAATGATAATACTTTCTTTACAGGGTGGTGTATGAGAATTCACCATGATCATTCAAGTAAGACATCTAAATGTCTGGCACATGGAAAATCTCAATCACTATGAACTAACAGTACTTTTCTTTTCTTTTTTCCCTAAAACTAAAACTAAAACTGGGAAAGCATTGTAAATGCCCTTAAAACATTTACCCCTTTCACTTAACTATATGATTTAATCCTTTTGGGGATTTTTTCTACATATCCCCAAATTGTCTTTCTCATGAAGACTTTCAGCTATAGACCAAAGTAGAATTTCCATACTTAATACTCAAATGAGTCAAGACTTTGCTACTTTTGTTTTATCATCCTCCTCCCACCTTTTGGCTTTTGTTTTATAGTGTGAGTTATTTTAGAGTGAAAGCAAATGTCATGTCATTTCACTCCTTATGGGATTCAGTTTATATCTCTAAAAAATATGTGCATTATCTCTCATGTAAACATTATCATGACACTGTTGTTCCTAAAACTTTTTTTTTTTTGGTATCCAACAAAACCTAGTCCATAATCAAATTTGCCCAATTTTCTCAAAAATATTTTTATAGTTGTTTGCTTTGAATTGGGAGCCAAACAAGACTCACATGGTATGTGATTATTTTTTCTCAAGTGTCTTAGGTAGCGGTCCGTTTTCTTCACTTGCCATTAAATTGTAGAAATCAGATCAGTTGTGTTATAGAATGTCCAACATTTGGGATTCTTATGTTTGCTTCCTTGTCTCTTACTTAATTTGTGCCTCTCCTACCTCCAACCACATTTCCTTTAATAGTAGAAACCTGCATAGATGATGGTTCAATGTGTTTTGGTAAAAAATTAGAAAAACATATATATCATTTTTAATGACTACAGAGTATGGGGATAGAGGTACCAGAGTCTACAACATCATCACAGTTATTAGTATTTCTACATTAAAAATTTTTTTATTTATTTGTTTTGAGAGACACCAAGAGAGCATGAGTGAGGGGAGGGGCAGAGGGAGACAGAGAGGGACAAGCAGACTCCCCACTGAGTGCAGATCCTGATGCGGGGGTTAATCCCCTTTCTCTGAGCTGTTTCTTATATTCCGCATATGAATGAAACTACGTGATAATTGCCTTTCTGACTGACTTATTTCACTCAGCATAATACCCTCCAGTTCCTTTCTGATGGCTGAGTAATATTCCATTGTATGTATATGCCATGTCTTCTTTATCCATTCACCTGTTGATGGACATCTAAGTTCTTTCCATAATTTGACTATTGTAGACCTGGCTGCTATAAGCACTGGGGGGCAGGTGCCCCTTCACATCACTACGCCCATAACCAGCAAGGAAATTGAAGCAGTGATTTAACAGCTCCTTTGAATAACCTTCATTTCTTTGGATGTCCTCAGGGTTCAACGTCATTGGCATTAGTTGTCTGGGGGGCATCCATTGAGTGTTTAGTCACCACAGTCGTGCCAGTGATGAAAAACAGCTGTAGTTATCTCAAATCTATGCATCACATCCCTAGTAAACTTATCCCACTGGAAGACTGGATTAGCGGTGTTCATAAAGACAGTCAAGGTTTCAACATGATCAAAACTTTGCCGGTAAGAAACCTAAGTGGATTGTTTTAAGGGTACCCGTGATATGTTACTTTTGTGTGATTGGCTGGCCATCCCGTCTTCGCATTTCTTTCCTGATATGCACAAAACACTCCAGTTATTGGTCAATCTTCCTGTCATCTTGAGGATGTGACAATTATTTATTTCTAAAAGGCCAACACGTCCTGAAATAATGACTTTTCCTGGTAACTCAGTCTCACCATTTTAAAAATTATTTTATGCTGTATTATGGGGATGTAATCTTGGGGCTTTTGTGCTATATACAGTTATCTGCCATTATGTTGACCAGTCCTGGTTCCATCTTACTGGTTCCATTTCGATGTAGTTGCCATTTTAATCTCTGCCTTGTCAGAGTCTGTGACACTTTAAAAAAAACATGTATTATTATTCTTTGCTGATGAACTTATTACTTAAGATTTTCTCTGTGTCAAAAGACCCAACTGACCAAACTTGAAGATTTATTTACTAAATATATCACTAAGACTTTTTATGAGGTGTTGAAACTTTCTTGCATTTCCTTTTGGTCTCTATTTTACATACTAAAAATTTTTCACTTATTTACAAGTTCCAAACAATTATATTGCCATGGGTTAAGATTGTTGAAAGCCCAGAAGAATAAGGTATAGGGAGTACAGGAAGAATAGAAATTTACTCTACTGCCTGGAACTAAAAATGAAATATTTGCTTTGAATGCTTTTTCTGGAAAATCAAGATTTTTAAGTTAAAGATTTAGTAAATAATTATGAATTACTTGTTTTCTTTGCTTAATCACTTACAGATAAACTACAGGCCCCCATCTAATATGGGAATTGCCATACCACTCACAGACAATTTTTACCATGCAGATCCCAGCAAACCAATACCAAGAAATCTATTTCCTACGTCAAAGGTAAATAATTTTTGAATGTACAAACTGTACTTATTTGAATTTAAGAAATCATTCTGTGAAATGACAGATGAACCTAGCTGCAGGGATTCAATGAGAAGGTTCATTCAAAACAGTGTTCCATCTACCCTGATATGTCAGCATTTATTACTACTTGTACTACCCTGTTCCTCCTTCTCCTCTTCTAGCTCCCCTCCTCTTTTTTTTTAAAGATTTTATTTATTTATTTATTTATTTATTTAAGAGAGACACAAAGAGAACATGAATGGGGAAGGGGAAGGAGGAGAGGGAAAGGGAGAAACAGACTCCCGCGGAGCAGGGACCCTGATGTGGGGCTCAATCCCAGGACCCTGAGATCACGACCTGACCCAAAGTCAGACGCCTAACCAACTGAGCCAGCCAGGTGCCCCATTAGCTGCCCCCCAACCCCCACCCTTACTGCTACTTCTGGATGTGGTTTTGGAGCTAAGAACTCTATAAACAGAATGCTTCTCCTGACTCTCCCTGGTTTCCCTTTGGATTTCAAAGGCTATTAGCGGGGTGAGAGCTTCTTTTCTCAGATGAAGGGAGCCCCCAGAACCATCTCACATGTCTAGCCCAGTGAAACGAGTGGTGTCCTAAAGGAAAGAAGACTATTTGATCCAAGAGGGCACATTTAAGCTCCTACCAAGGTTCTGCCTAGAAAACAACCAAACCCAGCAGCCCTCTGTCTCTCTGGAATGTGGAGTGAACAAGATAGAAAGAATAGAGAGAAACCATGAGGTTGAGAGGAAGAGTACGTGATGGGGTAGCTTCTTGAGGAAACCTCGCAGATACCTGTGGAATCGCTCTCCAGAAGAACACAACTGCCTGCCTGTAGACATGCACAGACATTCACACCCCTTCCATGTGCATATGCATTGTGTATCTACACACATACATATGCAAAGACATAAAATGCTTGTTTCTTTTGTTCTAAACTCTTGTCATTCCATGTAACTCAGGACAAAAGCCAAATTATCACGGTGGTCTATCAGTTCCTTCATGACTTGGCCTTGGCATTCCATCTGACCTGATTTCCCCTGAGGTTAATTGCTCTAGCCACACTGGCCTCCATGCAGTTCTTCAAATATGCCAGACGTATTTCAAGCTCAGGGCCTCTGCAGCCAAAGGAATTCGTCTGGAAAGCTCCTCGGCCAGATAGCTCATGGCACATTCTGTCACTGTCTTCAGGTCTTTGCTTAAATGTCACCATCATTGTGAGGCCTGCCTTGACCACGCTATTTAAAATTGGAAGCCCCACCCCTAGTGGTACCCACTCCCTGTCCCCCTTCTCTCCTTTATTTTTCTTCAGTGCACTTATTAAAATTTTCCAGATTTTACTCATGTGCTTTATTTATAGTGTTTCATAAAAAGGTAAACTACATTAAGCAAGGTGGTGGTGGTTGTTTTGAAATCTATTTTACTCTCTACTGCATCTTTTGTACCCAGAACAGTGCCAGCCACAAGAAGTGTGGCAAATACAGAACTTGGACAGTGAAAGCTGCAAAACATAGCTGAAGAAGTTAAAGGGGAACTAAGTGTGAGAAAGATCCCATGTTCATGACTGGAAGACTTAATATTCTTACAGGGGCCATACTCCCCAAACTGACTTACAGACGAAATGCATTCCCTATTAAAATTCCAAATGCCTTTTTTGCATGAATGTAAAAGCTGATTTTAAAATTCATAAGGAATTTCAAGAGACTCTGAATAGCCAAAACCATCTTGAAAAAAGAAAACAAAGTGTGGGAGAACCCACACTTCCTAACTTCAAAATTTACTAGAAAGCCATGGTAATCAAATCAGTGTGATAATGGCACAAGGATAGACATATATATCCATGGAATAGAATTGAGAATCCAGAAATAAACCCATACGTCTGTGGTCAACTGAGTTTTGACACTTGAGCCAAGACCACTCAAAGGAGAGAGAGTATGTTTTTCAACAAATGGTGCCACGACAACTGAATGAATACCTACATTGAATAGGATGAATTTGATCACCTATCTTACACCAGATGCAAAAATTAACCTAAGATGGATTGAAAACCTAAATGTAAGAGCTAAAACACAAAACTCTCGTAAGATTGTGTAAGTGTATACCTTTGTCTCTTTGGTAAAGTGATGATTTGTCAACTATGGCCCTAAAGTGCAAGCAACAACAGAGAAATAAATAAATTTTAACTCCATCAAAATTAAAAACTTTTGTGCGTGGGTGAAAGGACACTGTCGAGAAAGTTAAAAGATACTCACTGAATGGGAAACAATATTTGCAGTTCATTTATCTGATAAGGATCTAGTATCCAGATTCTCTCAAGATCTCTTACAACTCCACAACCAGGAGACAAACCACCCAGTCAGACATAGATGAAGTCTCTGAGTAGAGAGTCCTCCAAAAAAGATACACAGATGGCCAAGAAGCCCATGAACGATGCTTGATTCATTTGTCCTTATGTAAATGTAAATCAAAATCACAATGAGATACCACACCTCACCCATTTGGATGCCTGTAATAATCTTTTTGATGAAAAATGACAAATGTTGGTGAAAATGTGGAAAAATTGGAACTCTCATCCATTGCTGAGGAGGATATGATATGGGCAGCTGTTGTTGCAAACATTTTGGCAGGTCTTCAGAAAGTTAAACATACAGAATTATTCTATGGCCCAGCAATTTTACTCCTGGATATACATCCCCCCACCCCAAATTGAAAATGTATGTTCAAACAGAAAATTCATACCAGCGTTATTGGTAAAGCCAAAGAGGGGAAACAACCAAATATCCATTAACTGATGAATGCATAAACAAAATAGGCAATATCCCCACAATGGAATATTACTCAGTCATAAAGAGGAATGAAGTATTGCCATATGCCACAGCATGGGTGAACCTCAAAAACAATATTTGAACAAAAGAAAAGAGACACAAAAGGCCACATTGTATATTTCCACTTATATAAGATGTCTGGAATAGGAAAATTCATAGAGATAGAAAATAGAAGGACTAGATGGGCTGGGGGGAGGGGGAAATGAAGAATAACTATTCTTTTTAAAGATTTTATTCTTAAGTAATCTCTACATCTAACATGGGGCTTGAACTCACAACCCTGAGGTCAAGAGTCGCATGTTCCACCAACTGAGCCAAGCAGAAGTAACTATTAATATGTGCAGGGTTTCTGTTTGGGGCAATAACAGTGTTCTGGAATTACACAGTAGTGATGATTGAACAACATTGCAAATGTACAAAAACTCACCAAATTGTACATTCAAAAATGGTTTAAATGGTACATTTTATCTCAATAAAAGGAAGAAGAAAAAAAGAAGCTGGGGGGAGGGATGGTAATCCTTTAAAAAAAAAAGTAAAAGGAAGACTAACATTTAAAACAAATAGAGCTGATTATCAAAATCAAAAGCCAATCTCTAGCAAGAGTGATCAAATAAAAAATGAATGACAAATGGACAGTTATAATGGAGATTTTAAATTATAACTGAACTAGTGAATGCCACGAAGAAGGGCAAGCATGAAACGGTAGACTTGGAGAGGGTTCCGTTAAGTCCACAGCCCCATCACATCACATCTGCTGCTTCTAGGTCTCTGTCTTCATGCCTGTGATGGGAGGGATCCAGAGCAGGAAGTCTCATGGTCCTGATGTGCTGCCTTCAGAATAACACAGACTTTGAAGGTCCAATGCATGTTAAACATCAACCTGGCAAGCAGCTGATACTTGAGTTCAAATTACCAAGCAAGGATACAAAATTCAGAAATACTGTACTTTTAGTCCATTACCAAAGGAATTTTCCCCCTCTTACCTTCTCAGGGATTTTATTCATTCGGGAGACAAATATCTAGCAAATATTTACTCAATCTGCAGAAATCCTGCCGCACAAAAAGCAAGTCAACCTGTATTCTCTTTGCAGAGATCTGGTAAATTCAAACAGTGTGCTAACATGTCTACTCGGGAGGAGTGTAATTGCACAAATGATCAGAAGTTTTCACACGCTGTTGCTTTCTCAGATTGCAGAGAAAAGGTAAGGTCATTTTTAATTGCCTGAAGACAAAGTACTTTCATATTAATATAAGATTCTGAAGTATGCATTTTGATTCAATATGAAAGTTAAGACGTGGAAGTAATGTCTTATTATGACATAGAACTAAACAGGACAGCCTAGGAAGATCTGGATTTAAATGTCCCTAAACAAGGTAATGAACCACCTCTGCAAAACAGAATAATACGTGCACCACACTGCCCATTTCGCAGCATTCTTATAAAGACACCCTAAACAATTTGTAACCTGTCATACACTATACTAGATTACAATGGATACAGATTCATTAAAAAATTATTGAGTATCTAATGTGTATCAGTACTGGGAATATAGAAGTTGAAGTCCTTGCAACCAAGGAGCTCGGTTTGGGAGTAGTGACAAAATAGAAGACAGTATAGTATATTGGTTAAAAGAATGGGTTCTGTGTCATATATTTTATTCTGTTAGTTTCAAAGCATTCAAAGGTGTATCAGATGGATATTGGTGTTTGCATTAGCTAAGTTAAATGCATTTAATATAACTTTCAAGTAGGTCTTTTTCAAGGCCTTATAAGACTATATCATAGCATTATAGACTCTCTCTATATAGTCTATATATATAGACTATAGAGTCTATATAGAGTCTCTCTCTCTCTCAGTCTATATATCTATATAGAGAGATATGTATACATTTATCTATAGGTATCTCTCTCTATGTAGATCTATCTATATATTTATCCTTTATGTAAAGATAAAATCATTTAATACCATATTGAGCACAGCATTAGCAGTGAATTATGGGGATTGTTATATATACCTGTGCAATTCTCCCCTCACTGAATTACAATAATATTTCTTGGGCATTTACTGTCTACTAAACACTGCTCTAAGCATTTTCCATGATTTGTCTCATTAATTTTGAGGCACAGACAGGCCAGGTAGTTTGTCAAAGATCACATCATTAATATGTGGGAAAGCTGCATTTGAACTCTGACCCCAGAGCCCAAGCTTCAGGAGTGTGGCTGAGAGATCATGGCTGGGCAGGAGAGAGGTGGGAGGGAGGTGGGCAAGATCCAATTCATGCACTGCCCTGTGAGATACCAGTTATCCAACAAAGTTTGAATACCATCACAGCAAATTCCTGAAAGGGCCAAAAGAAAGTTACAAATTTTGTTACCACAATGTTTGTGTATTACTTTGGGAGTTCATGCTCATTCTCCTGTGAGACAGATTGTTTTTCATGGGCTGAGAAGGTGGGAACCCTAAGAGACACATGTCATTTAGAATGGCCAAACTCTTAAAGAAATGTATCTATTCACTCTTTACGAGGAAATGAAATTAGTCTTGAGTTTTGACCTGGATTCTTGGAATTTGAATTTTAGGTTCCTCGTTTTAAGTTTCCAGTTACACAATATCCAATTTCTTTGGAAATTTACAGTGAGGATGGACATATCCCGGTGGAAACTCCATATCTGGTTACTGTGACTGAAGTGAATAGCAGAGAAAACTGGAAACTAAGTAGGGTTTGCTTTCTTGTCTGGTTATTTTGTCTTATAATTAATGTTGTTATTACCCGGGTAAGTGGCTTATGAAACTTGTTTATGCAAGAAGCACCCAAGAGTTGGACGCCTAAATGACAGCCACCCAGGCACCCCTCTTTGGAGAAGAATTTGAATTGACTGGCACATTGCTGTTCACTCTCCTCCTCTTGTATCCCATGTATTTCATTATTACTTTCCATGCCCTGGATTTCATGGCACGAAAGCATTGTCGAACAATTTGAACCGTAAAACATTTGGAAGCCATTTTGTAGATGAGTAGCAAAAATGATAAAATTTGTGCTACATGTTGGTCTAGTTGTCTCTTTAGACTGCTTTCGCAATGCTGCAGAGGAAGTTCTAAAATGTATGGCCAGATAGTCTATAGAACCTGTCTTCTAGGGGCACCAGGCTGGCTCGGTCCAAAGAGCATATGATCTCAGAGTCATGAATTCAAGTTTCACCTTGGGTATAGAGATTACTTAAATAAATAAAACTTGAAAAAAAAGAGAGAGAGAGAGAGAGAATCTACCTCCTAATTTTACAAGCCAAGTTTCTTCAAAATTCTATGGTAAAATTATTTAAAAGATGCAGAAGTTTTTTTAAAATAAGAAAAATGAGGGGCACCTGGCTGGCTCAGTCAGTAGAGCATGTGACTCTTGATCTTGAGGTTATAAGTTCGAACCCCACAGTGGGAGTAGAGCTTACTTAAAAGTAAAAATCTTTGGGGCACCTGGGTGGCTCAGTTGGTTAAACATCTGACTCTTGATCTCAGCTCAGGTTTTGATCTTGGGTCGTGAACTCAAGCCCTAATTCTGGCTCCATGCTGGACATGTAGCCTACTAAAAAAAAATAAATAAATAAGAATGATAAATAAATAAAATTTTTAAAAAAGATGTGGAGAAAGGGGAACCCTCTTACACTGTTGGTGGGAATGCAAGTTGGTGCAGCCACTTTGGAGAACAGTGTGGAGATTCCTCAAGAAATTAAAAATAGAGCTTCCCTATGACCCTGCCATTGCACTACTGGGTATTTACCCCAAAGATACAGATGTAGTGAAAAGGAGGGCCATCTGTACCCCAATGTTTATAGCAGCAATGGCCACGGTCGCCAAACTGTGGAAAGAACCAAGATGCCCTTCAACGGACAAATGGATAAGGAAGATGTGGTCCATATACGCTATGGAGTATTATGCCTCCATCAGAAAGGATGAATACCAAACTTTTGTAGCAACATGGACGGGACTGGAAGACATTATGCTGAGTGAAATAAGTCAAGCAGAGAAAATCAATTATCATATGGTTTTACTTATTTGTGGAGCCTAACAAATAGCATGGAGGACAAGGGAGATGGAGAGGAGAAGGGAGTTGAGGGAAATTGGAAGGGGAGGTAAACCATGAGAGACTATGGACTCTGAAAAACAATCTGAGGGTTTTGAAGGGGTGGGGGATGGGAGGTTGGGGGAACCAGGTGGTGAGTATTGGAGAGGGCATGGACTGCATGGAGCACTGGGTGTGGTGCAAAAACAATGAATACTGTTATGCTGAATATAAATTAAAAAAAAAGTGTATTAAAACTTTTTTGAAAAAAAGAAAAATGCAATTTACCACAATTCAATTTTACCTTGAATATACAACTCTTACCTGTACATTTTATGTATATAAACACTTGGATGAAATTGTTCAGTCAGTACATAGATAAATACATAGATACAATTAAGTGAAATTTTGATCAGCCATTAATATGTTACCAAGTATCCAGACACTGGGTATTCAGTGAGTTTTACTCTGCCCACTATATGCATTCTTGAAATGAAAATCTAACAAAGAAAACTACTAAATATTTTGTTTTAACTAACATCCCAATTTTCTGTGGTGTGCTAGAGCCTAATGTTACCAGATTTTGAGCACTGACTGTCAAATATTCAAACATTTCATGTACTGATTGTTAAGCCATTAGTAGCTTGCAGTTAGCCATGGTGAGACTATTAACACCACAGAAATTGGCACATGCTACTATCAGAGCCTTTTCCCCTGTAGATCTCCTGTACCATTATACCACTGCAATTGTTAATCTCCACATTATATATCTGGTCTTAGAAAGAATTGTAAGAAAGGCAAGAATACCTGATCACTCTTTTAGAAAAGATTTAAATGATCCTATTATGAAAGTTTTCTGTTACCTTATTGAAAATTATTTAGCAACGTCTAAGGTTGAATTTATCTCTTGGCCAAAGATACAAAGTATGTGCAGGTTAGGACTGGTCAAGAGCATGCAGCTGGAAGGAAAGGTCAGCCTGAATGAATGCACAAGCAGGAGGGGGAAGGGGCAGAGGGAGAGAGAGAATCTTTAGCAGGTTCCAGGCCCAGCTAGGAGCCCAGTGTCGGGTTAGATCTCACAATCCTGAGATCATGACCTGAGTTGAAATCAAGAGTCACACACTTCACTGACTGAGGCACCCATGTGGCCCACAGGTCTTGTCCTTCTTGACAATGTCCCTGAGGAGATGAAATGTTAGCTATAAGGCCTAATATTTCCTAAATATATTTTCTATATAATCAAAGCAAACCAAAAGTCTGGGATAACTTAGCCATGTTGCAGAGGGAAATCCTTTATTATACTTTGATTACGTAGCACATTTTATGCAAAATATGAAAATAACATACGTGTGCTTAAAATACACTTCATGTACTTTTAGAACACAGTGTACCAGCAAACGTAAAGAAGTTGAAAAATTACTTAGAACACCATCTTAATGCTCCAGTATATAATCCTTTAGGCCTCAACTTAAGTATAAAGGTAAGTTGACAGCACTTTTGTTTTTCCTGTTTTGAGTTGAAATAAAACATACATGTCTAAACTAAGATTGGCTTAAGTTTTAAAGTGTAAGTGTCCATCAATGGTAGAAAACTGTATCTTTAAAATACATGGAGGGTATTTATTTTTCCTCCCTTTCTCTTGATATTATTATTTCTAAAGGTATCTGAAAGTTGAATTTAACATTAACTTACTATTTTTGGAGCTCATAGGCAAAACTAATGATTATTTTTCAAGGTGGAGCAGAAAGGATATTTTCAAAATTTAGGGACTAAAACGGGTTTGGTGTCCTTTATCTGGACATATACAGGTATGTCTTCCAGTTCCAGCTGTCTATAAGAACACATGAAGCGGATGTAATCCAGGTAATTGTTGCAAAAGTCAGTAAAAATAAGTGGACATATCAAAACCATGAATATGAAGATTAGCCCAAATTATTTGTCCAGGCCATGTTAGGTTTTATGTTTATATTTCTTCATTCTAAAAAGAAGCTTCAGCTATTGTCCTTCTTCCTCCATTTTTATTTTGGTACACAAAGTAGATGCCCAAGAGCCTTAGGAAGGAAATTGGATTTTTTTATGCAACATCTATAGGGAGAGTGGCTCCACTGTGTATTTTAGCATAAAGGAACATTCGTGTCTGTGTTGCTACTGAGCAGGTGTGTTTTTTCCACAGGGCTCTGAGCTTTTTCACTTCAGAGTGTCTGTTGTTCCGGGAGTCACTTTTTGTAACTTAGTTGAAGAATTTCAGGTACAGTAAATGCATAAGGTACTGATGGGGTGATGGCTGGGGAAGTCACATGACAAGTGTCTGCAAGAGACACGAAGAGGAAAATGGTATAATTTGTGTGATGGACAAGGCCTAGAGATGGGATGCTGGAGAACGGGGATGACATTGTCAGTAATGATGAAGGTAGTGTGTGTGTCGCGTAGCAGGACCCATCAACAGTGGGAAAAATTTAGAAAGTGCTTGTATTTGTTTATGTTCTCTCTCCATCTTCCGTTTTTAACTCCATTTTCAGACTTTTACCACCTCTCCTCTCATGCCATGTCCCCAAAGAAACATATGTCTATAGCATTTTAGTTTCCATTACAATCTTCCTGACTATCTTCATTGTTCATTAAATTCATTGCTAAAAGCTATCAAGATCCGAGATTTGGAAACCATAATCAATCTCCCCAAATTACCACATGATGTACAATAATTCAATTATGCTTCTTCATATAATGACATTTGCTACGTGTGGGGGAGATAGGGTAAGAAGGAATGAGGATTTGATTAAATTGATTAATGACTCACTCATTATCAAATACTAAGACCACATTATCAAAAATAAAATCTCTCTCTCTCCCCTTCCTCCTTTCCTTCCTCTTTCCCTCTCCCCCTCCTCCCTATTTCCCCACCCCTCTCCTTTCTCTATCCTGACCCTGCCCTAAGGCCAGCCCCAGTAATGGATCCATACTGCTGTAAATGTGTTCCAGTTAACTAACTGGAATTTAAATAAAAACTTAAAAAATAAAATAAAATAAAACTGGTGATTGTCTATACTGCCTAGAACAATCTATACTTTTAATGGCATTCCGATAAAAATTCCACCAGTATTTTTCAAAGAGCTGGAGCAAATAATCCTAAAATTTGTATGGAATCAGAAGAGACCCCAAATCGCTAAGGAAATATTGAAAAACAAAAATAAAACTGGCGGCATCACATTACCTGATTTCAAGCTTTACTACAAAGCCGTGATCACCAAGACAGCATGGTACTGGCATAAAAACAGACACACAGACCAGTGGAACAGAGTAGAGAGCCCAGATATTGACCCTCAACTCTATGGTCAAATAATCTTTGACAAAACAGGAAAAAATATACAGTGGAAAAAAGTCTCTTCAATAAATGGTGCTGGGAAAACTGGACAGCTATATGTAGAAGAATGAAACTCGACCATTCTCTTACACCATACACAAAAATAAATTCAAAATGGATAAAAGACCTCAACGTGAGACAGGAATCCATCAGAATCCTAGAGGAGAACATAGGCAGTAACCTCTTCGATATCAGCCACAGCAACTTCTTTCAAGATATGTCTCCAAAGGCAAAGGAAACAAAAGTGAAAATGAACTTTTGGGACTTCATCAAAAATCAAAAGCTCCTGCACAGCAAAGGAAACAGTCAACAAAGCAAAGAGGCAACCCACGGAATGGGAGAAGATATTTGCAAATGACAGTACAGACAAAAGGTTGATATCCGGGATCTATAAAGAACTCCTCATACTCAACACACACAAAACAGACAATCATATAAAAAAAATGGGCAGAAGATATGAACAGACACTTCTCCAATGAAGACATACAAATGGCTCTCAGAAACATGAAAAAATGTTCATCATCACTAGCCATCAGGGAGATTCAAATTAAAACCACATTGAGATACCACCTTACACCAGTTAGAATGGCCAAAATTAGCAAGACAGGAAACAACATGTGGTGGAGGGGATATGCAGAAAGGGGAACCCTCTTACACTGTTGGTGGGAATGCAAGTTGGTACAGCCACTTTGGAGAACAGTATGGAGATTCCTCAAAAAATTAAAAATAGAGCTTCCCTATGACCCTGCCATTGCACTACTGGGTATTTACCCCAAAGATACAGATGTAGTGAAAAGAAGGGCCATCTGTACCCCAATGTTTATAGCAGCAATGGCCACGGTCGCCAAACTGTGGAAAGAACCAAGATGCCCTTCAACGGACAAATGGATAAGGAAGATGTGGTCCATATACGCTAGGAAGTATTATGCCTCCATCAGAAAGGATGAATACCCAACTTTTGTAGCAACATGGACGGGACTGGAAGAGATTATGCTGAGTGAAATAAGTCAAGCAGAGAGGGTCAATTATCATATGGTTTCACTTATTTGTGGAGCATTACAAATAACACAGAGGACATGGGGAGATGGAGAGGAGAAGGAAGTTGAGGGAAATTGGAAGGGGAGGTGAACCATGAGAGACTATGGACTCTGAAAAACAACCTGAGGGTTTTGAAGGGGCGGGGGATGGGAGGTTGGGGGAACCAGGTGGTGGGTATTGGAGAGGGCACGAATTGCATGGAGCAGTGGGTGTGGTGCAAAAATAATGAATACTGTTACGCTGAAAATAAATTTAAAAAATTAAAAACAAAACAAACAAACAAAAAACTAGTGAAAATAGTCTTTTAAAAAATAAACAAAAGAAAAAAAAAAGCATAGCAAAGACTTCAAAATAAACCTGCAATATAAATACCACTTCAGTTCTGAAATAACCCCTGAGTAACACAGGAACCAGAAAGACAGAAGAGCCCAGCCAGTTTTGAAACTGAACTGACACTGGAGCCACCACAGAGAGTAAGCGTAATTTGATCTGAACTCAACCAGTGTGGCCAGCTGCTAAAACAAACAAAAACCCCAACATTTTCTAGAGAATTCTTGATAGGACTCAGAGTCTCACAACAGAAACATCTTAAATGTCCAGGATAAAATTCAAAATTACTCAAAATGCCAATAACTAAGAAACTATAATCAATCCTCAAAAGAAAAGACCATAAGCAACTGATGGCAAATGAACTGATCAGACAGACAGACGTTTTAAAGATTTTTTTTTTTTATTTGACAGAGAGAGAGCACAAGCAGGCAGAGAGGCAGGCAGAGAGAGAGGAGGAAGCAGGCTCCCCGCTGAGCAGAGAGCCCAATGCGGGGCTCGATCCCAGGACCCTGAGATCATGACCTGAGCCGAAGGCAGCGGCTTAACCCACTGAGCCACCCAGGCGCCCCCAGACAGACGTTTTAAACCAGCCATGATAACCAGGTTCTGTGAGGTAAAAGTAAACACTTTTGAAATGACTGAAGAGGGAAAGGGAAGAATTCTCAACAGAGAAATGGAAGTTATAAAAAAGAACGAAATGGAGATTTTAGAACTGGAAAATACAATATTTAAAATTTAAAAATCACTGGATAAACTTGCTAGCGGAAGAAATATGCAGAGGAAAAAAAATTAGTGAATTTGAAAGCAAAACACTCTGAAGAAAAAAGACTTTTAAAAAAGAATGGCCTCAGGGATCAATGTGACAGTATCAAAAGTCTGCCATTTATGTCCCCAGAGTCCATGAAGGACAAGAAAAAGGGAGTGATGCAAAAAAAGGAAGGAGTTGGAAGGAGAGGAGGAGAAGAGGGAGAAGGAGGAGGTACCGGAGGAGAGGGAGGTGGGGGAGGAGTATGAGGTTGGGCAAAAGGAGAGGGTGAAGGGGGAGGGGAGGGGGAAGAGAGAGGAAGGAGAAGGAGGAGAAGAAGGGGAAATAAAGGCTGAAAATGTCCCAAATTTGGTGAAGACACAAATTTACATATTTAAGAAGCTTAGTGAATCCAGAGGAAGATATAGAGATTCTGCCTAAACATACCATAATCGAACTATTAACAATCAAAGATAAAAAAAATCTTGAAAGCAGCCAAAACAACAGCAACAACAAAGCCATGTAAGTAAACAATAATTTGGATGACTGCTGATTTTTCCTCAGAAACCATGGAAGCTAGAAGAAAGTGGCCTGACATCTTTAATATACCACCAACAGGGGTTGGGTGGGGAGGAAGGACTGCCAATCCAGAATTCTGTATCCAGTGAAACTATCCTTCAGGGATGAAGGAAAAATGAAAGCATTCTTAGATGAAGGAAACCTAGGATAATTCACTGTTGGCAGAACTTCTCTTTTTAAAAAAATACATGAAGAAGTTCTTCAAGGCTGAAAAGAAGTGTTAACAGAAGGACACAAAGCTTCAGGAATGAAGGAGGAACCACTAAAATGAATAAAAGAAAGATAGGAAGTGATTGTACAGTGAATGAAGGAAGAGAATCATTAGGAAAGAGTAGAAAAAGGGTGTAAGTTTCTTGGGACTGTTAACACCTGCTTTTGAAAGTAGCCTTTAACAATGGGGATTTTTGTGCACCTTAAAGGACATTATTGGGATAATTGACAAAATTTGAATAATGTCTGTAGATTAGAGAAGAGCATTGTCTCAGTGTTAATGCCTTGATATTGGTAATTCCACTGTGGCTATTTAAGTGAATTCTCTGTGTTTAAGATACACAAAATGAAGTATTTTGGCAGTAAAGTGACATTGTGTCTAGAAGACACTCTTCTATGATTCTGGGGTTTAACTCTTTTAGACACGGTGTGGAATATTTGGATAGCCAAAGAAGATTGGAAGGGAAACATGTGAAGAAAAACTGTTTTCAAGAATTTTAGAGGCGGTAGTTTAGTTGGTGAATACGGAATTCAGAGGTGATACAGGTTTCTACTTTTAAAAAGTAATGGATGGCTTAACTGAACAAATGAGATGTTTCTAATGTCTGGTAAGGTGACTAAAATTTTATTTTATGTAAAAAAATGGGTAAGGAAGGCATTCTGGGTTGAGAGAACAGCAGCAGCAAAGATACAGTTAAGAGAAAGCATAAAGCTTATCTCTTAAGTGGCTTCGAAGTATGCATTTGGCTGGGATGCAAGGTTCTGTACAATAAAGTAGGCTGGTTAGGGTCAAACTGTAGAAGAACTTAAAGGTCATAATGAGAACTTCAGAATGTTCCTGTCAGCAAGAAGAAGCTATTAAACATTTTTGAAAAAAGGTGCTGAAGGATGGAGACATGATCTACAACAGCCCAGTCAGAGTGAATCACAGGAGTTTTGCTCCAAATGCCAGGACATGGATTTCTTGATGATATTGAAAAAAACAGCTTATAGACCCAAGAACTGCTGTCAGCCATGAGGACTGTGGGGACTAAGAGGAGAGATATCTAATGCTAAGGAAGCTAAACAGAAAGATGGAAACAAAATGCAAATAGACTTGATTACAATGAGTTATATCCTCTGGCTCTTTCCAACTTCAGCACAGAAAAGAAATTTCACTTTTGTGATTACATGTAGCATACAATTGTCTCTCTCAGTGGTTGCAAATGGATTAGATGTTTCTTAACAAAGCTAATTATCCAAGCTTTTCTGATGGTCTGGCTTAAAAGGAAGATTTTTGTTTACATGTAGTAAACATCCTGAAGACCATAAGTACCATCCTGAATATCACATTCAATATCTAATATTTTCTATCAAATTCCCAATAATTCCAGTACCGTTGGGCACACATCATTGGCTGTGCCATACACCAGGTGATGGCTAAGCCAGCTGATTCATTACTGTGCGGGTACTCGTCTGCCCAGATGGGAAAAAACAGTTTCTCCCCACTTTCCACACCATTTGGCCAGAATCACCCTTTTAGTTCTGCTACTTATAACATCCCAGTTCCAGCACCTGTTCCATATGTTCAAAATTCTTTTCATTGCAAATAAAGCAACCTCACTTTTTAAAAAGAGTGTTTTATAGACAGACAGGTGTCTTACAAAGATGAATCTGGCAGTGTTATTATGTCAACATGGATTGACAGCACAGAGAGGGGGCTGAGTGGCTTGCTTATACAAAGCAAGGTAATAAAGCTCACGGTAGCAGTATTAAAAATGGAATGGAAAGAATGAATCTCAGAGAAATTACGAAAGAATCGATGGCATACAAGGGCTGGTCCTCAGAAAAAGCATACCTCCTCTGGTCGTTGGGAGGATGGTGGTACCTTTAACTTGAGCTCTATCTTTTTTTTAAATTTAATTTAATTTAATTTAATTAATCAATTAATTAATTATTAACTTGAGCTATATCTTAAAGCAGTTTAGCAATCCTTAGTTTCTCCACATTTGCCACTGCCCTATTTCCACTCATCTCTACTTTCTTCTACCTCAAAATGTGATGTAGCTTCCTACTTCACAGAGAAAACCTAAGTCACTGGTCTCGAGCCATCTTACTTCCTATATACCCCCCCACTTGTAAAGTTAATGGAAATGGCACCCTCCCTTGCCTCTAGTCTCTGAGAAAAAGATACCTCCGTGCCCCTCTGTCCACAATCCTCTCTTCTAGGCACTTGTTTTTATTAGTTATCCATTCAGGTATAGGAACAATTTTGAATCTACAGAAGTTTCCCTATGCTAGCACATAGGGGATTTTCTAAAAAGATGACAGCTTAAAAGAGGACTTGCTTATTCCCTCTCCCTGGAATGCCCGTTCTTCTCCTTGTCTTCTGGGAACCCACTTACTCTTCAAGACCCAGCTCAGGAAGTGCATTCCCCGGTCACCCTGGGCAGTTGGCAGGCATTTCCTGTTTTCCCACAGAACTCTGTCCCTTCCTCGTAATTGAATACAGAGCATTTTCCTGCAGTGTAAGTATCCTGCAGACCCCTGGGGTTAAAGACCTAGGACAATAGAATTTATATTCTGTATTGTGTGCAAATGTGTACTTGCCAGATTGTCCAGAGATGGGTTCTAGGTTTTGTGGATGCTGAATGTCTGTGTGTATCTGAGCAGAAGTTTGCTAAATTGATTAACAGTATCTCCTCTGTTACAGAGATCCTATAAAATTCAGTGTCTCAAAAAAAAAAAAAAATCAGTGTCTCAAATGACTAGATCCAGGAAGCTAAAAGACTGTGCTTTTTCTGTTGCAGATTTATGTTGACGAAGTTCCATTGCCATTTCCAGGACACACACTGATAGCTGTTGCAGCGGCTGTGGTGCTGGGGGGATTAATTTTTACAGCATTTATGTTCCAGATACGTAACATCCACCCAAGTGATATATGCCAAAAATTTATGGCAAGGAACAAAGTGAACTTGTCGAATTTGAGCATCAATCAGGTGGCTCATAGGTGAAAATCTGAATAGTGAACCAATGATAATCACAATCTTCTCTTAATGTGCTGGCTTGACAGGACAATTCCTGGAACAATATTTAAATGTGAATATAAAAACAAGGCAAACAGGATTACCATTTATAACTCAAATTGCTATTTTTCAATACGTTTCCCGTTCTATTTTCCTATTTTAAATATGTGGAAAATTTCTTCTGTTAACGCTTACATGGAAGATTTTCCTTGAGATTTTTACAAAACTATAAAATGATAAATATCTCTGTGTGGAATTTGTTTCTGTACTTTTTAGCTTTTATTGACTGGAGTACATTCTGTGGGATCAGGACACCCGAGCCTTGCTCTGTTGGAGAAGGAGCATGAGTAAAATGCAGTCAGGCCAGGGAAAGGCAGGTGGGGAGAAGGCTCAGCTGCAGGTGTGCTAGCAAAGCTTCATGGGAATGAAAGAGAAAGCCATCTGGGTTTCTTAAAGCTCAACTTCAAAACCAGATAGTAGTACCTAAAAAGAGGGAAATGTGACCCCCATTATGGGGGTGTTGGAAGAACACTGGGCAAGGTATTGGTTTACAAACCTATGCACAAGTGTATGGAATTCCAAAAGATGTACTTCTGTGTGTTCTCTCCGAGCACCCATTCCCAAATAGTCAGAAGATGGCAATACTTTCCGAGACCAGAGCGACACTCTCTTGGGAAAGCTCAGGAGGGGTGGAGGCACACTGCTATGACAACGTCAGGAGAAGGTAAGCATCTAGTCCAGATGAGCCTATTTCCTCCTACACCAGGAACCAAAAAAAGCTACACGAAAGTCTTGGTTTCCAATTCAGTGGAATCATTATCATAGTCACTGGTAGAAGCACTACGACTCTGGCTAGAGAGACCACCTGATTGTCAGAGCCCTCAGGTTAGAACACAGCAAGCAGAAATCTCAGTAGGGTTTTATTAAGGGAAATCTTAAACAGAACCATTCACTGTCCACCCCTTGTTTCCCAAGTGACTCTGCTGTAGCTATAGGATACAACCCTTTTGTACTGGGGATTATGGCACAAGACATATATCCCAGCCAGCCAGGGAAATTGCTAGCATCCAACGGGCCATTGTGCATGAACTTTCAGTAGACATTCTCCTTATCACAAAACCACCTGTTTCTGGGTCACAGAGTAACAATAATGCAGTGAATCTCAGAACATCGACCCATTGCTTCACTTCTTTTTGCGAAGTTGAGGATAGAGTCAGAGGTAAATTTGCGTCTGAGGGATTAAAACATTTAGAGTCCATATGCACTGAAAAGATCATGTGTTTCCCCATGCGTAATTAAAATAAAATATTGGTGTAACATAAAACCTCAACATTTGTAGAAATGAGAATAACTTCTTTCTAGATTTTCTGATTGGAAAATTCTGAATAAATTCACCAGGGCTTTACTATTCTCATTTGCGGGGGGAGCAAGGATTGCCCCACTCCTTGTGTTGGTGCATAAAGGGGCAGAGATGGAAGAATACCACAGAAGCCTACAAGATATTTGGAGCAAATGGAAAGGCTGGATGTCTTCACCCAGCACCCAGAACTACCTTGTAAGTTTGCAAGTAGGATAAAATCTCACACTCTTCACAGAGATTGATACAAACAAGACTTAAATGTGTTCATGGCTCTGCTGGTTCATGAGAAGGGAGTAACCAGATTTGTACTATAGCCTATATTGGACTAGATGCCACTCAAAGCCGCCCACTTTTAGAACCAAAGTGCAACAGAATGGAATATTCTAAATGGTATGTGGCATGTGCTGCCTCACATTTCCCAAATGACCTCCCAGGTACGGTCTGTCCTTCTATGTGGTAGGGAAAGCAGGGTGCTCTCACCGGTCCTTTACTCTGGATTAGGAGGCCCTCACAGGCTCCAGAATCCTGAATTAGCCCAGACTTTGCTAAGGTATATTCTTGTTGAGTTTGATTTTCTATTCCACCACACATGTATCATGTCAATGTATCTTAAGAAGTTGCTTCTATACACTTTTCAGGTCCATGAGACATACTATTCTGTAGCGTAGTGAGGTGATGAACTTGCTTCCCACCAGACTGGGGCATAGAGAAAGAGGTGGCAGAAAAATAAAGGTATCTTTCTGTCCTGCCAGGGGAAGGACTGACCTTGAACTAGAGCAATATGCCAAGTTCCAGGGCTTTCATTGGTTGCCCCTGTACTGTGATTACCATGCCTACTCGGCTGTCATTGTAAGGACCACACTGGGCACGGTTGTCCTTGGCACCTCTCATCTCCATCCATTCTGGGGGTCCAGCTCTAACTACAGCACAATCCACCCCATCTAATCCTACTATTCAGCATGGCATGTAAGGGCTCGGGCTCCAAGGTAGGAACACCTGGGTTGGAATGCTGTCTTTGCCACTTACTAGCTGTGTCGTCTTGGGAAAATGATTCTCTGTGTCTGTTTCTCTGTAATAATGTGACTTATTTCATTGGATTGCTTGGGAATTAAAGGACTTAATACACAAAGTGCTTAGAACAGAACCTAGCACCTAGAAAGGGCTGTAGAAGCATTAGCTATGAACAGGCAAGGTCAGGGAGCATGCCTTGAAAAATTCAAATTCTTCCTTCATCAATCCACTCCTAATGACAAAAAAAAAAAAAAAATGAAAGAGACTTCCAGGTGTCATCAGTCTGAATTCCCCTTCATTGGTCAGGTGCTACATGGCCTTTCAGTGTCACCTGATGTTGTATACATGGTGGGCCAGATTTTCTTTGGCTACTCCAACCCCTTAGAACCCCAGCCAGCAGCCTCAGCTAGCATACTGAATACTGAATACAGCATCACTGTGATGACAAATTGAGAATAATCAGTATTCTGTTCTTTAGTCTTTGATCAAACATCTCAAAACTCCTGGCCTGTTAAAAATTTCCCCAGAGTTTTGACAATAACATGAGTGCTGCAATTCTGTGATGTCGCTCTTTTCTGTTTAAGAACTTCCTGTTTATTTTGAGTCAGAATCCAAGAGTGGGGGTACAGCAGGGATTTTGAGATCCAGCCTGCAAGGGAGGCCCATCGGGAAGCTGTAAAGGTTTCCCTGAAGGAAGACTTTAGATAGTATTTGGTTGGCCGAACCTAGTAGTCAGATTTTAGAGCAGAAGCAACTCTCACATCTCAGCTCTCAGGCTCATGACAACAAACGTGTATTTCTTGCTCACCAGTCTGTGGACTGGCTGTGGTGGTTCACCTTTAAGCAGGTCTGCCCTGCATGTCTGTGGTTCTGGAACACGGGCTAAAGAGCAAGGGTCACCCAGCCAGCTCTTCTCACAGCACAAGACCAGACACAAGAGACCCAGCCGAATCATCTGCACTACCTACAGCAAGTCTGATCACATTTCATTAGCCAGGTCAAATCACATGGCCGAGCCCACAAGAATTTTGTTCTAAATAACAAGTTTTAAGATCCTTCTCTTACCTAATTGCTTCTGTTTTCTGTTACTGCATAATCAACTCCACAGTTTAGGGACTAAAACAGTAATTACTTTATTTGCTCAGGATGGTGTGATCTGGGCTGGACCTAGTTGGGTCACTGGGCTGGTCTTCCTTCATGCAAAGCCATCAGCTGGGCACCTGATGTCTGAACTTCTTTCTCTCTCCATGGAGTCTTGGGGCCTCTCCTTTTCAAGAGACCTGTCCGTATGGCCTCTCCATGTGGCTTCTCTACTGGGGTAGCTGGACCTCTTTTGTGGCAGCCCAGGGCCCCTAAAAATGCAAAAGCTGATTAATGCTGCCACATTTGGGCCAAGTACTAGCATGACATCATCCACATTCTGTTGGCTAAAGCAAATGGCTAGCCTAGCCTAGGTTCAAGGGAAGAAGACAATGTCCTATCATGAATATTGAGAGTTGAGCTTCCTTGAAAGCCACCAATGAAACAGATCACCAGAAACCATCCTTTGTGAGTCTAGACTCTCTCATATGCTGGGGCTGAAATGTCCAAGATGGCTTCCTAACTCACATTTCCATTCCTCAGTTGGCCAGGTGGAACAGCTAGGGGCTGACTAGGCATCCCTCTCTCCACATGGCCTCTCCATGGAGCAAGATTAGGCTTATTTCCATACTTGTGGAATCATGATACTTGGATTAAACTTCTTGCATGGCAGCTGGCTTCCCCCAAGCACAAAAGTGGGAGCTGCCAGATTTCTTCAATACCTGGACTTCAAAGTCTCAGAAGGTCATTTCTGTCATTCCAATGGCCAAGGTGGTCCCAGAGCCAGCCCATATTCAAGGGGAGGAGGAAGAGACTCTACCTCTTCTGTGTGGCAAGGTGACATGGCCAGGAGCCTTTGCATCTGGAGGGATTGTTAGAGTCTGCTTTGGGAATCGAATCAGCCATTCTGATGCTCATCACAAATATTCCTGGGCTGCACACACAACCGGAAGTCCCTAAAATCATTTCTGAACCAGGATTTCACCATCTCGGCTTTCAGCCACAGGTAACAAGTACTTCATTCAGAAGGGTCACAGAGTAATCCTCCAGCCAAGACTATTTTGTCCAGACCACTACTTTTGGGATAGTCTCTCTGCACTATCAGAAGCAACCATCCAAGCCTGAAGTAACCACATTACTCTTTCAGATGTCAATTAATACCCACCCCCATCTCCTGTCACACTCAGTGGGCCCAGGACTCTGCTCTGACCCAGGCAGCTCCAGGCTGTAGCAGCAGGGGTTCCTGGCCAGACCTTTTCACACACTGCCATTGTGTGACCAAGCTCCCACACATACACACAACACAACTACAACTTCCATCTCAGATCTCTGATTCAAGGAAAAATTTCTCAGCAGGAATCAGGCTGAAAGAGTCTCCCTGAGAAGGTTATCCTGAGATCAACCAGCTGTGGTCAAGCAACAGGGTCACAAAACTCAGCCTAGCCCTTTTGTTCATTGGGATCAATCTGAGAAGACAAAAATCATTTTTCACAGGTGTGTGGAGAGCAGAGAAGATGACTGAGCATGGTGGGCACAGGGACCATGGTTCTGTGCTCGTGGAAGGGAGGGAGACAGAGCAGAGCTGGGATCAGTGAATGACAGGACAAGGCTGGAAGGATGGGCAGAGTCCTTCCACCTCCAAACACAGTGGTGTGCTCTACCCAGACATTGGGCCTTTTCATCTGAAGCCCCCAGGTAGGTCTGCTGTGGGCCTGGAGGGTGTTCTCAGCTCAGTCCCTCAGTTTGCCCATTGCCTCCACCCCTGCTGGTGTGAAGTGTAAATACTGAATGACACATGATGTTGTGAGTGCTGAGCTGGACTGGCTGGTTGTGCCAGCCTGTGTCACTAAATTGGCTGCCCTGCCTTGGAATTGGGATCCTGTCCTGCTGCCCGCAGGGCTCATCCAGTAGCTCGTCCTTACCAACTCCTCCCCCTGTCAGCCTTGTGCTTGCTGTCAACTTCTTCCTCCCCTGCTAGCCTCCTCCTAGCCCATCAGCCTTCTCCTCTCTGCCAGCCTCCTCCCCTCAGTCAGCCTCCTTCCCTCTATCAGCCCCTCCTTCCTGCCAGCCTCCTCCCCTCAATCAGCCTCCTTCTCTTAGTCAGCCTCCTCCCCCTGCCAGCCTCCTCCTCTCTGCCAGCCTCCTCCCCTCAGTCAGCCTCCTTCTCTTAGTCAGCCTCCTCCCCCTGTCAGCCTCCTTCTCCCTGCCAGCCTTCTCCATCTCTATCATATTCCTCTTCCTTGACAGCCTCCTCTTTTTCTGGCATCTTCTTCCTTCTCTGTCAACCTTGTCCTTTTCTGTCAGCCTTCTCCCTGTCAGCCTCCTCCTTTTTTGTGAGCCTCCTCCTCTACTCCCAGCCTCCTCCTTCCTCATCCAAGATTATTTGACCCATTATTCAAGGCCCAGTTAAAATGTCTTCTCTATTGCAGTTTCCTCCTAGCTTTCTTTGATAATTAGTTTTTCTTTGAGTAGCATCACATGTCTACATTTCTATATTATCATGCTTATTAGCCCGGTTCCATGATTTACACACTTATCTGCCCCTGCAGTGGGTGTGGTGCTAATTTGCTGTCACATTTCCTTGAAATGCCTGTCTAGTATGGTGACTAAGGCATGCCTGGTATTCAATAAATGGTTGAGGAGTATTTCAAATTCAGGGGAGCAAAGAAGACCATAAATACAACCCAAGAACATCTTGTTATAACAGAAGTTCAGAGAAAGTAGCAAAATACCCAGCATCCCATAGGCACGAAGTAGATAATAAATGTTTGTTGAAAAATTAATAAATGAATACAAAGAAAAGACTCAAAAGAAGAAGCTTTGGGGATCCTTATGATTTTGATGTGTTTTGATTTATGATGGGATATAAGTTTAATAAAAGTAAAAAGGGTAGGGTTTTTTGGTCTCTGATTTTAAGAGTAATAGCTGGAAAATTTAGAAAATAAAAGTATAGGAAAGAAAAATTTAAATCATACCACTTAAAATTTTGGCATTTTTTTTAGTCTTTTAGGTTTGAGATCTCTGTGTGTGTGTGTGTATGTATTATGCATAATTAACATGGAACATTGGAAGGTAACATGAAGCATTTACTGCCAATTTACATTTATAGTGTACCATATATAGGTTTCTCCTAGTTAAAAAAAAACCAAACCCAAGACCTTCCATGTCTAGATTCACTCAGTGTGACTTTTGTTAAAGATGCTTAAAATTATGAAATGTGTTCATTGGCAATAATGGCCATTATGTTGCTGTTTTTACTTGGATGGAATAATCTTTGCACAAGGGTCCTATAACTTAATGTTTCCTGTTCTGTCAGTAAGCACAGTGGCTATTTTTGGTTGTTTGGTTAGTTGGTTGGTTGTTAGCTTGCTTTTGTGGTGGCCGGTGGTCAGCCCAGGAAAAAGGGTTGCCATTTGAGAAGTCTCCTGTGGAACAGGAATGGCCTAATTGAATCTTGAAGGATGATAAAGGTTTTGAGAAGATAAAAAGAATACAGAATCCAGGCAGAAGAAACATCAGTAACAAAGAAGTAGTAGAAAAAAATTCAGAAAAATAAAGGAACACTGAGTAGCCTTGTTTAGTATAGGAGAGCATGGTAGGATGTGTGAAATATTTCAGGCTGTGTGCGGATTTGGATCTGTTAAAGACATTATTTACTTTCAGTTTGCATGTCTGAAAGAAAAAAGTGATAAAAGGATCTAAGGTTTTCCAACAGTGAAAATAATGTGATTTATTTTTGAAGACCCAGGTTTTTTTTCTGCCTGCTGTTCCCTACTTCTGTTATAAATGTTAACAGTCTTGTGAAGGTCCTTCTCTGCTTGTCTTTCTGTTCGTATATAGTTTCCCCTCCTCCATATAAATTAGCTGAATGGTCATGGAAAGAATAATTGTCAGGGACACCTGGGTGGCTCAGCGGATTAAGCCACCAACTGTTGATTTCAGCTCAGGTCATGATCTCAGGATCGTGAAATTGAGCCTGGTGTCAGCTCCATGCTGAGCTTAAGTGTCTCTGTCCCTCTCCCTCTGCCCCTGCCCTATGCACACGCTCTCTCTCTCTCTCTCTCTCAAAAAAAAAAAAAAAAAAAAAAAGTAATTGTTGAGACAAGGGAGTGAATGGTTACAGGCTCTGTTCTCAGTGATCTGGTACTTTCCCCATGAGAATGGAAAAATCACACTACAACATCTGTTAGACCACCCCCTGTATCTTCAAATGTTTGCTTGGGTCAAGGACTTCAACTTTAATATTTTTAGGAGGACGCATACATTTAAACCTCCTAGTAAAGGCACCTGGCTGTCCTACTCATAGAGACCAATTCAATTTTTACCCTCAAACTCAAATCAGTTTTAACAAGTACTTATCAGGCCCTTGGGCATCTAGCAATGTATTGTATCTGCAGGGGAAACTGATGAACTCAGACACAGTCATCACCTGCAAGGACTTTCTTAGTTATACTTTATGAATAAATTCTGGTTCATTCCCTATACAAAACTATTCTCATGTATGATTTGTTGATTATTGACACTCTAGATAAAAGATACATCATAGGGACACCCTTAAAACCATGGGGAAAGTAGACAGATATCTAGTATTTAGATACATTTAAGTTTTTACTGTAATGGTAGCACTTAAGGGTAATAATCATAACGATAAAATTCATTTTGATGATGGCTAAACTTATTCTGTTTGTGGCAACCAGCACTCTCCTTTCTGGAATGCAAAACATTCTTCCCTTCTCAGTTCAAGACCTAGTGAATGCTCTAGGGTTTTCAGGAGAATCAGAATAGCAGCTAGTGGTCCTCAGGTGATTCTCTGTGCTGCATCACGCTCTGGTATCCATAAGGGGGGGCCTCTTCTTTGACCTTGGATGGGGTCACTGGTTAATTATGCTAACTGTAGGCTCTTGGGCATGTGGAAGGAAAGATTTCTTTTTCTGGCAGAAAAGTTCTTCTCTGGAAGAGGAAAAGTTAAAACCACAAGTCATTCTGCCTTCTAGACTTGTAATTTGACCTTACTTGAACCATTCTTGCATTCCTAGAGTAAACCGAACTTGACTGTGATGTTTTCTTTTTCTAATACCCTGTTGAGTCTGACTAGCTAATATTTTATTCTAGTTCCATTATAAAATGAGCTTAGCAGCTTTCCCTCTTTTATGGAAGTGCTCCTTTAAAGTATGGATTATCTGTTGCATAAAGGTTTTATAAACTCACTAGTAAAGCTGAATCAATCATAGGATTAGCTAGACTTTGCTCTTCTTTCTATGTTATACAACCTCTTGGATTTATTTATTTTTAATTTTACTGAGTACTATTTTTTTCATGCCTATTTTCTACCCTAATGCCTTCCAGGGGTGTTTCTTTTCTTGATCTTCCAAATTATCACCTGCTTCCTCAGCTATCAGTTTGACCAATTATTCCCACATATTGAGTTTCTTGGTTTGATATGATTCACTTATTTTACAAATAATTTATTTAGTGTCAGACACTGTACTGGACACCCACTGATCTCAGTATATATACACTAATCTGTATAGACATATAAGGGATAAGGAGCTGATCTTTTCCCTTCCACAATAGGTCTTTTTTAGTGATGAAAGTGACATTCTGTTCCTTAGTCAAGTACCTATTTATATTAGAACAGATATGTTTATCTGTAGCTCTTCTGCTTTTAATTTTATTTTTATTTGATACTAAAGATACCTCTTTTTTCCCCTAATACATTAATATTTCAGCTTTGAGGGGCTCATCTTCTTTCATTTTAGAGTTTGTATATAGCATGCTTTTGGATTCTTAGTTTATTTTAATTTAATAGAAATAATTTCCTTCCTGGGGGTGCCTGGGTGGCTCAGTGGGTTAAAACTTCTGCCTTCGGCTCAGGTCATGATCCCGTGGTCCTGCTATCAAGCCCCACATCAGGCTCTCTGCTCAGCAGGGAGCCCGCTTCCCCCTCTCTCTCTGCCTGCCTCTCTGCCTACTCTGATCTCTGTCTGTCAAACAAATAAATAAAATCTTTAAAAAAAAAAAAAAGAAAGAATTTCCTTCCTGTTTTCTTTCCTAATTGGAGAGCATTAATATCTATTAATTCACACATATTCATTCATTCATTCATTCAATAAGTTGTTTATTCATTCATTCATTCATTCACTCACTCATTCATTCATTTACATGTTCTGTGTACCAGGCCCTGGACTGGGTGTTGGGGCTATAACGATGCAGAGAGCATATCCTCTTCCCTTACAGAATCTGTGATCTACTGGAAGAAAAAATATATGAGTTTAACTAAAAATATTCATGTATGATGCCATCACAGAGAAGAGATTATCAGCATGAATAAATTTAAAAGAAAAATGGATTTAAAATCAATAAAATTAGTGAAGAGTTTGGGTAGGGGGAATGGTGTGCATAGGGGATGGGTCTTGACCATGAAGTAGGGAGGGTATTTACACACGGAAAGAGTAAGTTATTATGGCTGTTGTTTTTGTTTGTTTCTTATGGTCACTTTTCCAGATTATGGTTACATTTTGAGTGATGAGTAACTGTCCTGGAAATAAAGGGACTCTGGTGTATAAGCCTTCCTATTTATAGTAATGCTGACCATCATCATGGCCCTCTTGTCCATTCTTTATCAAAAGATGTCGCTTCTCCACTCACTCTACATGGAACACAGGAGTAGTGCTTGATATCTGATTTACTTATTTTTTAAGATTTTCTTTAAACAAGTACGATTAAGATTATAAATGCTTTTTATGACGTGTTCTTTACTAAAGAAAACTGATGAGGGGCTCCTGGCTGGCTCAGTCAGAAGAGCATGTGACTCTTGATCTCAGGGCCATGAGTTTGAGCCCCATGTTGAGTGCAGAGATTAAAAACGAAGAAGAAAAGAAAAGGAAACTGATGAGGGGCACCTGATTGATTGATATTCCATGAGAAAGCATCAGTGATAATACAGGGTTAAAATGATTCGTATTATTTCTCTTATAAGTAGGTTACAGTTTAAATGTTAATAATACCAGTATGGAGACTTATTTTTGAATTGAACCATTTTGAATCAAATTTTGAAGTTCATAAAAACATTAATAATAGAAAAACATTAATAATTCTTTTTAATCACTTTGTAATATATTAAACTTAAAAAAAATTCAGAGTAAATACTTTTACGAAAGTGTATCTACTAAGAAAGTGTCACCTGACCTAACTTCCTAATACTATTTCAATTTGCTTTGCTCAAATGTTTTTAATTTAGCATCTCTGTGTGGACCAATAAAGAGATTGATTGCAAATAACATTTGAAAGGAAAACATTGTCTCCATCTCCAGAGAATAATAACATTTGATATATATATCTTGTATTCTCTTTTATTTAGAAAAAATGATGTTTTTCAGGGGCACCTGGCTGGGTTGGTAGGTGGAACATGGGGCTGTTGATCTCAGGGTTGTGAGCTGGAGCCCCATGGAAAAACATTACTTACAATTTTTTTTTAAAATCTTAAAAAAAAAGAAAGAAAGAAAGAAAACCATGTTTTTCAGATCTTCCCAGTTCCTATTTTTACTTTCCCTGCTTTGTGTGGAGACTGGTAAGTTAATCACCTGATAACACTCTCTTTTTAATTTCCTTTGTATTTCCTACAGTTTTTGCTTCATAAATTCTTATTTGGTTTGTAAAAGTTTCATAATAGTTGGTGCTTTATTTTGTATTATAACTCTGTTATAACTGCTATTATTATATCACTTTGTCTCATTTGATATATTACATCTGGAACTCAAACTTGTCTAATTTTGTTAATTTCATTTCTGCTGTTTTTTTGAAGTTTAGAGAGACATAATTTACATGTAAGTAAAATTCACCCTTTTTGTGTGCAGTTCTAAGATTTTTGACAAACCTATGTTAACTTTCACGTAACCACAATCACAATCAAGATCCCATCACTCCATAAAGTTTTCTCCTGACCCTTTGTAGTTACATCTCCCCCACTTTTTACTCCTTGGGAACCATGGATATGTTTTTGACTCTACAGCCTTTTTCTTTTCCAGAATGTCATATAAGTAGGATTATATGATATATCATTTTATAGGTTGGGCATATTTCTCCACACAGAATGCACTTAGGATTCATCTATATTGCATGTCTCAGTAGTTTTTTGTTTTGTTTTGTTTTGTTTGGGTTTTTTTTTTTTTTTTTTTGCTGAGTAGTATTCTATTCTATGGATGAGCCATAGTTCGCTAAACCATTTACCAATGGGACTATATTTTGGTTGTTCCTAGTTCTTGGCAAGTAGGAATAAATGTGCAATGACCATTTCTGTACATGTTTTGGTGTGATTTCAACAATCTGATATTTTGGCTAGGATTGTGTTGTATCAATAGCTAGATTAGGGGAGAGTTGAAGGCTTAACTGTACCAAGTCTTTCAACTCCTGAGCATGCCTCCTCTCTCCCTTTTCTTAGACCTTCCTCAATTTCTCTAGTCTGTCTTTTTTACTTTTCATATAGGACTTGCCCACAACTTAAAAGATTTATTGTTAAGTATACTATGGTTTGGGGGCCATTGTAAAAAGTACTGCTGTTTTAATTTCAATTTCTACCCTCAACGAAAAAAATCTAGCGATGTACATGTATGATCTACCTGCTGACAACCACAAATACTGATGAAGTAAGTCAAAGAAGATCTAAGTAAATAGAAGAGATATACTGTGTTGATGAAAAACAATATTGTTAAGGTGTCAACTCTTTCCAATTTGATCAACAGGTTAAATACAGTTCCAATCATAATCGCACAAATTTTTTATAGATACATACAAGCTGACTCTAAAGTTTATATGGAAAGCCAAAGGAACTAGATTAGCCAAAACAATTCAAAAAGAAGAACAAATTTGGTTGTTCATGTTGTCCAATTTCAAGACTTCGTATAATTCAGTGGTCATCAAAGGAGTGTGGTATTGGGGAAAAGACAGCTACATCAGTTAATGGAACAGAATGGAAAGACTTTGCAGTAAATGGCACTCAAACAACTAGATGTCCATATGCAAAAAAAATCAGCCTCAACACATACCCCCAATCTTATACAAAAATTAACTCCAATGTATCATGGAAAAAAACTCACAGGGGGGAAAAAAATAGGAGAAAATTTGCATGACCTTGAGTGTGTTGATGATTGTTAAGATTTTATTTATTTATTTTTTTATTTACTTAGAGCATATGAACCAGGGGCAGGGGGAGAAGGAGAAAGAGAATCTCAAGCAGACTCGCGTTGAGCGTAGACCCCTATATGGGGCTCCATCTCACGACCTTGATATCAAGACCTGAGCTGAAATCAAGAGTCAGATGCTTAACCAACTGAGCCACTCAGGTGCCCCTACTGATGAGTTTTTAGATATGACATGAAAGCACAATCCATAAAAGAATAAATAATGACTTCTGCTTTATTAAAATTAATAATTTTGCACTGCAAAAGACATTATTAAGAAAATGATAAACCATCCAGACTGGGAGAAAATATTTGCAAGTCACATAACCAATAAAAACTTTGAATGCAGAATATATAAAGAACTATTTAGACAAGAAGAAAATGAACAACCTCTAAAATTGGCAAGAGATCTGAGCAGACACTTGAAAGAAGAAGATATACATATGGCAAACAAATAATAGAGGGTGGGGGTTGGAAGGCAGGGGTGGAAGCAACATGATTATTTCAAATACCAGTATGGTCCCAAAGTCCTCATAACTCTTTCTCAGTGCTGGTGGGAATGTAGAACAGTACAGCCACTTTGGAAAACAGTTTGTTAGTTTTATGAAAGATAAACATACACATTCCCTTTGACTTAGTAATCCACTCCTAGATATTAATCCAAGTAAACTGAAAGTTTATATTCACACAAAACCTGAACGTAAATGTTTATAGCAGCCTTATTCATAATCCCCACAAACTGGACACAACCAAGCTGTTCTTCAACTTGTGTACAAATAACCTGTTTATACCAGAGAATACTATTTGGTGATAAAAAGGAACGGACTGTCAATTGATGCAACAACATAGAAGAATCTTACATGTATTTGGCTAAGGAAAAGAATCTAAACCCAAAAACCCATATTCATACTTCCGTATGATTCCACTTACACAACATTCTGGAAAAGGCAAAACTAGAGAGGCAGAAAACAGATTGGTGGTTGCCTGATATTGGGGGAAATTGGAGAGGCCGACCACAAAGGGGTCACGCTTAGATGGGTTTACGGTAATGGAACTGCCTATGGTCCTGTTGTGATGGATACATGACCCTGCATTTATCAAGATCATTAGAAACATACACCATGAAGAGTGAAGTTAACTGTTTACCATTTTAAAAACATCATCCAGGATGTTGAGGGATCTCAGGATGGAATGCACATTGTAACAAATGTATTGCAAATGTCTAATATGACTTCAGTGAAAAGCATGAAGGAAAAGGAGGTGACCAAGTAATTTTGGGAAAAGAAATGTCTTGACTGGATACTGTAAGGCTGAAGACAAAATGAACTGGACATAAATACTGTACTCTAGGTGTTAAGTTTGTTTCTTAAAGGGGTACAGATTAGAAATTCTGAAACTACTGAATGTGTATTCTAGGGTTGAGCACATAAGTAAATAAAGTGTAGATTATAGGAGCCAGGTTTCTCACTGTAAGAGAAACAAATTAGAAAGAAGCAGAGGAAGAGAAGGCAGAATGAACTCTGTGATGCTAGATTAAAGTGGGAGATATTAGTACAAACTCGGGTTTTTTTTTTAATTTTAATTTGATTTTAATTTCAGTATCGACAATATACAGTGTTATGTCAGTTTCAGGTGTGTGATACCTGGGTGGCTCACTCGATTAAGTGTCAGACTCTTTTTTTTTAAGGTTTTATTAAATTATTCAAGAGAAAGAGAGAGAGATAGAGAGCCTGAGGGTGGAGGGTGGGTAAGGGCAGAAGGAGAGGAGAAGGAAACTCCCTGCTGATCTGGGAGCCTGATGTGGGGCTCGATCCCAGGACCCTGAGATCATGACCTGAGCCAAAGGCAGACGCTTAATCCCCTGAACCACCCAGGCACCCCCAAGTGCTAAACCCTGGATTTCGACTCAGATCATGATTTTAGGGTCATGAGATTGAGCCCCGAATCAGGCTCTATGCTCAGCATGAGCCTGCTTAAGATACTTAAGATACTTAAGATACCTCTCCCTCTGCCCCCTCCCCCCAGTACTCGCACTCTCTCTCAAAAAATAAATAAATAAATAAATAATAAATATTAGATTCAGATGTACAACATAGTGATTCAATAATTCTATACATTACTCAGTGCTCATCAGGATAAGCATGCTCTTATCCCCATTACCTATTTCACCCATTCTGCCCCCTCCCCCCATCTCCCTTCTGGTAGCCATCTGTTCTCAACCTAAGAGTTTGATTCTTGGTTTGTCTATCTCTCCCTCTCTTTTTGCTCATTTGTTTCTTAAATTCCACATATGACTGAAATCATAGGGTGTTTGTCTTCCTCTGACTTATTTCACTTAGCATTATATTCTCTGGCTCCATCCGTGTCATTGCAAATGACAAGATTTCCTTCTTTTTATGGCTGAGTAATATTCCATTAGATATATGCCATATCTTCTCTATCCATTCATCTACTGATGGACACTTGGGCTGTTTCCATAATCTGGCTATTGTAAATAGTGCTGCAATAAACATGGGGGTGCAAGTGTCCCTTTGAATTAGTGTTTTTGTATTTTGGAGGTAAATACCCACTAGTGTGATTACTGGACCATAGAGTAGTTTCATTTTTAACTTTTTGAGGACCCTTCAAACTGCACAAGTTTACACTCCCACCAACAGTGCACAAGGGTTCCTCTTTCTTCACATCCTTGCCAATACTTGTTGTTTCTTGGGGTTTTGATTTTAGCCATACTGACAGTTCTAAGGAGATATCTCATTATAGTTTTGATTTGCATTTCCCTGGTGATAAAGGATGTTGAGGAACTCTTCATGTGTTGGTTGGCCATCTGGATGTCTTCTTTGGAGACATGTATGGACTTGGTTGTAAAGTCTATTTTGTCTGATATAAGTTTTTTTTTTTTTCCTGTCTGATATAAGTATTGCTACTCTGGCTTTCTCACTGACATCCGTTTGCATGACAAATATTTCTCTATCCCCTCATTTTCATTATGCAGGTGTCTTATATCTGAAATGTAAGTTTGGGTTTATTTAATAGATAGACATAGATATGGATGGGTTAGTGTGTGTCCCCTCTCCCATCTCAGCTCTCAGAGAGGTCAGACAAGCACTGTTAATCCAGTAAGGACAAATGCATCTAGTGCCCAGATCTAGGTTTTAGATCAGAGTTAAAAGGATAAAATAATTATAAAATACTACATTCTATGAATCCAAATATACAATACAACTTTTATTTAAAACATAAAAACTGAGAAAATAGACCACAACACAGTGATTATATGGTGGACATGAGGATAAGAACTATTTCTAATTTTATATTTTATAAATTTTACAAGGAGCTTTTATTAATTTTATAAAAGACAAGCATATTTAACAATATTATATAAAATATTTTTCATAGTTCTTTTCCCCCTAAGTAATCAGACTTTATTTGGAGACATTGATGATGGGAAAATTATGGTGATTCCTAGTTACGGTGTTTCCTTATTACTGAAAACAGAGGTATGCAGAATGCTCTGGCACTCATCACAATGCCTAAAAAGCATCAAGAATTAGGCAACCATCACCATGGTCTGATTTTAGACTGTATCATCACCTCAGAAAGAAACCTCATACCCATTAGCAGTCATCTCTCATTCTGTACTCCCAGCCACAGGCAACCATTAATCAGCGCAGAGGGTTGCAATTTCTCCACATCCTTGCCAATCCTTTATATTGTCTCTTTTTTACTGACATCCAAACGTGTGGGAAGCACTACCTCAGTGTGGTTTTGATTTGCATTTGCCTGATGGCTATGATGTGGAGAATCTTTGTGTGTGCTTGTTGGCCATTTATATGTCTTCTTTGAAAAAATATCTACTTGTTGAAAAGAATATTCTTTCACATAGGTGACTTTTTAATAGTAAAATTTATTATTTATATTCTCATTATGAAAAACAATATATATAAGGGGTGTCTGGGTGGCTTTGTTGGTTAAGCATCTGCCTTTGGCTAAGGTCATGATCCTGGAGTCCTGGGACTGGGCCCCGCATCTGGCTCCCTGCTCAGTGAGAAGTTTGCTTCTCCTTCTCCCTCTGCCCCTCCTCCTGCTCATGTTCTCTCTCTCGCTCACTCTCTCTCTCAAAATCTAAAAATAAATAAATAAATAAAATAAAAACAATATATATAAACTTGTGGAAAAGTTTAAAAATACGAAAAAGGGTCAAGAAAAGAAAAAAATCTGTATTGCTACTACTTAAAGATAACTCGTTTCAACTGTTAAAATATGCAGATTGGTATGTGCATATATGGTATTATGCTGCAGATCTTACTCTGTTTTCCTTTATCACTCAAGATTTTCCTTTATCACTCAAGCAACAGTCTGTTGCTTCTAACTGGCGCATAGGAATTCATATCATAAATGTGCATTTACCACATTCTAGATATCCATTCCCCTAATGATAAAACAGATTTGCCTGCAACCTTGCAATCCTTTAACACCACCATGGTAAGCCTCCCATTATATGCCACCTTAAGGGCAGAGGTGGTATAAAGCCCACTCCCAGAGAAACACACCTAGACATGGATTTCTATTTGCTGAGTCAAAGAGAATGCACGTTCTTAATTCTAGTAATTACCTCCAAATGATTATTTCTAGGATGTCCTAACTAGTTTATAGTTTCATCAAAACTACGAGAGTTCCCATGTACCCTAACACTTAGTAGCATATGTCTTTTTTATTTTTGTCATTCTGATGTAACATATTTTTTGTTGTTTTTTTGTTTTTTTTTTATTTTATTTTTTATAAACATATATTTTTATCCCCAGGGGTACAGGTCTGTGAATCGCCAGGTTTACACTCTTCACAGCACTCACCATAGCACATACCCTCCCCAGTGTCCATAACCCCCCCCTCCCAAATCCCCTCCCCCCATCAACCCTCAGTTTGTTTTGTGAGATTAAGAGTCACTTATGGTTTGTCTCCCTCCCAATCCCATCTTGTTTCATTTACTCTTCTCCTACCCCCTTAACCCCCCATGTTGCATCTCCTCTCCCTCATATCGGGGAGATCATATGATAGTTGTCTTTCTCCGATTGACTTATTTCGCTAAGCATGATACCCTCTAGTTCCATCCACGTCGTCGCAAATGGCAAGATTTCATTTCTTTTGATGGCTGCATAGTATTCCATTGTGTATATATACCACATCTTCTTTATCCATTCGTCTGTTGATGGACATCTAGGTTCTTTCCATAGTTTGGCTATTGTAGACATTGCTACATTGCTGCTATAAACATTCGGGTGCACGTGCCCCTTCAGATCACTACGTTTGTATCTTTAGGGTAAATACCCAGCAGTGCAATTGCTGGGTCATAGGGTAGTTCTATTTTCAACATTTTTTTTAATTAATTAATTTATTTATTTTAATTTTATTTTTTATAAATATATATTTTTATCCCCAGGGGTACAGGTCTGTGAATCGCCAGGTTTACACACTTCACAGCACTCACCATAGCACATACCCTCCCCAATGTCCATAACCCCACACCCCTTTCCCAACCCCCCTTCCCCCATCGACCCGCAGTTTGTTTTGTGAGATTAAGAGTCACTTATGGTTTCTCTCCCTCCCAATCCCATCTTGTTTCATTTACTCTTCTCCTACCCCCTTAACCCCCCATGTTGCATCTCCTCTCCCTCATATCAGGGAGATCATGTGATAGTTGTCTTTCTCTGATTGACTTATTTCGCTAAGCATGATACCCTCTAGTTCCATCCACGTCGTCGCAAATGGCAAGATTTCATTTCTTTTGATGGCTGCATAGTATTCCATTGTGTATATATACCACATCTTCTTTATCCATTCGTCTGTTGATGGACATCTAGGTTCTTTCCATAGTTTGGCTATTGTGGACATTGCTGCTATAAACATTCGGGTGCACGTGCCCCTTCAGATCACTACGTTTGTATCTTTAGGGTAAATACCCAGCAGTGCAATTGCTGGGTCATAGGGTAGTTCTATTTTCAACATTTGAGGAACCTCCATGCTGTTTTCAAGAGTGGTTGCACCAGCTTGCATTTCCACCAACAGTGTAGGAGGGTTCCCCTTTCTCCGCATCCTCGCCAGCATCTGTCATTTCCTGACTTCTTAATTTTAGCCATTCTGACTGGTGTGAGGTGATATCTCATTGTGGTTTTGATTTGTATTTCCCTGATGCCGAGTGATATGGAGCACTTTTTCATGTGTCTGTTGGCCATATGGATGTCTTCTTTGCAGAAATGTCTGTTCATATCTTCTGCCCATTTCTTGATTGGATTATATGTTCTTTGGTGTTGAGTTTGCTAAGTTCTTTATAGATTTTGGACACTAGCCCTTTATCTGATATGTCGTTTGCAAATATCTTCTCCCATTCTGTCAGTTGTCTTTTGGTTTTGTTAACTGTTTCCTTTGCTGTGCAAAAGCTTTTGATCTTGATAAAATCCCAATAGTTCATTTTTGCCCTTGCTTCCCTTGCCTTTGGTGATGTTCCTAGGAAGATGTTGCTGCGGCTGAGGTCGAAGAGGTTGCTGCCTGTGTTCTCCTCGAGGATTTTGATGGATTCCTTTCTCACATTGAGATCCTTCATCCATTTTGAGTCTATTTTCGTGTGTGGTGTAAGGAAATGATCCAATTTCATTTTTCTGCATGTGGCTGTCCAATTTCCCAACACCATTTATTGAAGAGGCTGTCTTTTTTCCATTGGATATTCTTTCCTGCTTTGTCGAAGATGAGTTGACCATAGAGTTGAGGGTCTATTTCTGGGCTCTCTATTCTGTTCCATTGATCTATGTGTCTGTTTTTGTGCCAGTACCATGCTGTCTTGATGATGACAACTTTGTAATGGAGCTTGAAGTCCGGAATTGTGATGCCACCAACTTTGGCTTTCTTTTTCAATATTCCTTTGGCTATTCGAGGTCTTTTCTGGTTCCATATAAATTTTAGGATTATTTGTTCCATTTCTTTGAAAAAAATGGATGGTACTTTGATAGGAATTGCATTAAATGTGTAGATTGCTTTAGGTAGCATAGACATTTTCACAATATTTATTCTTCCAATCCAAGAGCATGGAACATTTTTCCATTTCTTTGTGTCTTCCTCAATTTCTTTCATGAGTACTTTATAGTTTTCTGTGTATAGATTCTTAGTCTTTTTGGTTAGGTTTATTCCTAGGTATCTTATAGTTTTGGGTGCAATTGTAAATGGGATTGACTCCTTAATTTCTCTTTCTTCTGTCTTGTTGTTGGTGTAGAGAAATGCAACTGATTTCTGTGCATTGATTTTATATCCTGACACTTTACTGAATTCCTGTACAAGTTCTAGCAGTTTTGGAGTGGAGTCTTTTGGGTTTTCCACATATAGTAACATGTCATCTGCGAAGAGTGATAGTTTGACTTCTTCTTTGCCGATTTGGATGCCTTTAATTTCCTTTTGTTGTCTGATTGCTGAGGCTAGGACTTCTAGTACTATGTTGAATAGCAGTGATGATAACGGACATCCCTGCCGTGTTCCTGACCTTAGCGGAAAAGCTTTCAGTTTTTCTCCATTGAGAATGATATTTGCAGTGGGTTTTTCATAGATGGCTTTGATAATATTGAGGTATGTGCCCTCTATCCCTATACTTTGAAGAGTTTTGATCAGGAAGGGATGCTGTACTTTGTCAAATGCTTTTTCAGCATCTATGGAGAGTATCATATGGTTCTTGTTCTTTCTTTTATTAATGTGTTGTATCACATTGATTGATTTGCGGATGTTGAACCAACCTTGCAGCCCTGGAATAAATCCCACTTGGTCGTGGTGAATAATCCTTTTAATGTACTGTTGAATCCTATTGGCTAGTATTTTGGCGAGAATTTTTGCATCTGTGTTCATCAAGGATATTGATCTGTAGTTCTCTTTTTTGATGGGATCCTTGTCTGGTTTTGGGATCAAGGTGATGCTGGCCTCATAAAATGATTTTGGAAGTTTTCCTTCCATTTCTATTTTTTGGAACAGTTTCAGGAGAATAGGAATTAGTTCTTCTTTAAATGTTTGGTAGAATTCCCCCAGGAAGCCGTCTGGCCCTGGGCTTCTGTTTGTTTGGAGATTTTTGATGACTGTTTCAATCTCCTTACTGGTTATGGGTCTGTTCAGGCTTTCTATTTCTTCCTGGTTCAGTTGTGGTAGTTTATATGTCTCTAGGAATGCATCCATTTCTTCCAGATTGTCAAATTTGTTGGCGTAGAGTTGCTCATAGTATGTTCTTATAATTGTCTGTATTTCTTTGGTGTTAGTTGTGATCTCTCCTTTTTCATTCATGATTTTATTTATTTGGGTCCTTTCTCTTTTCTTTTTGATAAGTCTGGCCAGGGGTTTATCAATCTTATTAATTCTTTCAAAGAACCAGCTCCTAGTTTCATTGATTTGTTCTATTGTTTTTTTTTTGTTGTTGTTTCAATTTCATTGATTTCTGCTCTGATCTTTATGATTTCTTTTCTCCTGCTGGGTTTAGGGTTTCTTTCTTGTTCTTTCTCCAGCTCCTTTAGGTGTAGGGTTAGGTTGTGTCCCTGAGACCTTTCTTGTTTCTTGAGAAAGGCTTGTACCGCTACATATTTTCCTCTCAGGACTGCCTTTGTTGTGTCCCACAGATTTTGAACCGTTGTGTTTTCATTATCATTTGTTTCCATGAATTTTTTCAATTCTTCTTTAATTTCCTGGTTGACCCATCCATTCTTTAGAAGGATGCTTTGTAGTCTCCATGTATTTGGGTTCTTTCCAAATTTCCTCTTGTGACTGAGTTCTAGCTTCAGAGCATTGTGGTCTGAAAATATGCAGGGAATGATCCCAATCTTTTGATACCAGTTGAGACCTGATTTAGGACCGAGGATGTGATCTATTCTGGAGAATGTTCCATGTGCACTAGAGAAGAATGTGTATTCTGTTGCTTTTGGGATGAAATGTTCTGAATATATCTGTGATGTCCATCTGGTCCAGTGTGTCACTTAAGGCCTTTATTTCCTTGTTGATCTTTTGCTTGGATGATCTGTCCATTTCAGTGAGGGGAGTGTTAATGTCCCCTACTATTATTGTATTATTGTTGATGTGTTTCTTTGATTTTGTTATTAATTGGTTTATATAGTTGGCTGCTCCCACGTTCAGGGCATAGGTATTTAAAATTGTTAGATCTTCTTGTTGGACAGATCCTTTGAGTATGATATAGTGTCCTTCCTCATCTCTTATTATAGTCTTTGGCTTAAAATCTAATTGATCTGATATAAGGATTGCCACTCCTGCTTTCTTCTGATGTCCATTAGTATGGTAAATTCTTTTCCACCCCCTCACTTTAAATCTGGAGGTGTCTTTGGGTTTAAAATGAATTTCTTGTAGGCAACATATAGATGGGTTTTTTTTTTTTATCCATTCTGATACCCTGTGTCTTTTGATTGGGGCATTTAGCCCATTAACATTCAGGGTAACTATTGAGAGATATGAATTTAGTGCCATTGTATTGCCTGTAAGGTGACTGTTATTGTATATTGTTTCTGTTCCTTTCTGATCTACTGCTTTTAGGCTCTCTCTTTGCTTAGAGGACCCCTTTCAATATTTCCTGTAGAGCTGGTTTGGTGTTTGCAAATTCTTTCAGTTTTTGTTTGTCCTGGAAGCTTTTAATCTCTCCTTCTATTTTCAATGATAGCCTAGCTGATACAGTATTCTTGGCTGCATGTTTTTCTCGTTTAGTGCTCTGAATATATCATGCCAGCTCTTTCTGGCCTGCCAGGTCTCTGTGGATAAGTCTGCTGCCAATCTAATATTTTTACCATTGTACGTTACAGACTTCTTTTTTCGGGCTGCTTTCAGAATTTTCTCTTTGTCACTAAGACTTGTAAATTTTACTATTAGGTGATGGGGTGTGGACCTATTCTTTTTTTTTTTTTTTTAGTTTTTTTTTTTTTTCAGCATAACAGTATTCATTATTTTTGCACCACACCCAGTGCTCCATGCAATCCGTGCCCTCTACAATACCCACCACCTGGTGCCCCCAACCTCCCACCCCTGGGTGTGGACCTATTCTTATTGATTTTGAGGGGGGTTCTCTGAACCTCCTGGATTTTGATGCTTGTTCCCTTTGCCATATTGGGGAAATTCTCTCCAATAATTCTCTCCAATACACCGTCTGCTCCCCTCTCTCTTTCTTCTTCTTCTGGAATCCCAATTATCCTAATGTTGTTTCGTCTTATGGTGTCACTTATCTCTCGAATTCTCCCCTTGTGGTCCAGTAGCTGTTTGTCCCTCTTTTGCTCAGCTTCTTTATTCTCTGTCATTTGGTCTTCTATATCGCTAATTCTTTCTTCTGCCTCATTTATCCTAGCAGTGAGAGCCTCCACTTTTGATTGCACCTCATTAATAGCTTTTTTGATTTCAACTTGGTTAGATTTTAGTTCTTTTATTTCTCCAGAAAGGGCTTTTATATCTCCTGAGAGGGTTTCTCTAATACCTTCCATGCCTTTTTTGAGCCCGGCTAGAACCTTGAGAATCATCATTCTGAACTCTAGATCTGACATATTACCAATGTCTGTATTGATTAGGTCCCTAGCCTTTGGTACTGCCTCTTGTTCTTTTTTTTTGTGGTGAATTTTTCCGCCTTGTCATTTTGTACAGATAAGAGTATATGAAGGAGCAAGTAAAATACTAAAAGGGTGGCAACAACCCCAGGAAAATATGCTTTAGCCAAATCAGAAGAGATCCCAAATCGTGAGGGGGGAGAAAGGGGATTAAAAAGGTTCAGAAAGAAAAAAAAAAAAAAAAGAAACAATTAAAAAAAGAAAACCAATAAAGAAAAAATATAAAAAGGAATATATATATATATATATATATATATTAGATAAGCTAGTTAAAAAAAGTTAAAAAAGAAAAGGGTAAAAGTTAAAAAAATTTAGCAGAAGAAGAAAAAAAAATTAAATTAACTGCAAGGCTAAAGAATCATGGGGAGAAAGCCATGAGTTCCGTGCTTTGCTTTCTCTTCCTCTGGAATTCCGCTGCTCTCCTTGGTATTGAAACTGTACTCCTTAGTAGGTGAACTTGGTCCTGGCTGGGTTTCTTGTTGATCTTCTGGGGGAGGGGCCTGTTGTAGTGATTCTCAAGCGTCTTTGCCCCAGGCGGAGTTGCACCGCCCTTACCAGGGGCGGGGCTGAGTAATCAGCTCAGGTTCGCTTTCGGGAGCTTTTGTTCCCTGAGCACTTTCCGTAGATTTCCGGAGGACGGGAATGAAGATGGCGGCCTCCTGGTCTCCGGCCAGGAGGAGCGGAGAGCCCGGGTCCCCACTCCTCAGTGCGCCCTCAGAGAACAGCGCCCAATTACTCCCGTCACCGTGCCTCCGGCCGCGCTCCAAGCTGACCGAGCCTGCGACCGGTTCAAGGTAACCCCGAGCTTAGAGCTCACTCCTCGGCTCTGTCTCTGTAGCCAGCTTCCCCGTTCTAATACCTGTAAGCTCTGCGACACTCAGACACCCCTGATCCTTCTGTGACCCTGCAGGACCTGAGGCCACGCTGACCCCGCGTGGGCTTCACCCCGGTTTAGCCTCTGGAGCGATGTCCCTCAGCGGAACAGACTTTTAAAAGTCCTGATTTTGTGCTCTGTTGCTCCGCCGCTTGCCGGGAGCCGGCCCCTCCCTCCACGGTCTGTCTTCCCATCGCTTTGGATTCACTTCTCCGCCAGTCCTACCTTGCAGAAAGTGGTTGATTTTCTGTTTCTAGAATTGCTGTTCTCTTCGATCTCCTGTTGGATTTGTAGGTGTTTGCAATCTTTAGATAAGCTATCTAGCTGATCGGCCTGCTACTTCTCTGCCATCTTGACTCCTCCCCCCGTAATATATTTTTTAAATGTATCTGTATCTGCCAGATTACTAATAAATTTGAGCAGCTCTTCATATACTTGTTAAGAAGTAACAGAGGCTTCTCTCTCTATTCGTTGTCTGTTGGGATACTATGCTCAATTTCTGTGGAGTATCATTATTTTCTCTGTAATTTGCTCAAGTAACTATCAAATGGTTTTCACTGTTTTAATTATAATTGACAGTAAAAATATATTTAACATAATCAACATATATGCATAATCTATAATATATATCATTTTAGTACATATAAAGATCATATGTAAATATATTAATTATAGCATATATTGATTATGTAAGTTAATATATGATTGTATATTATTAAGTCGATGTAATTAAATATGATTAATTATATGCTACTATGTATTGATACATTATATATATGTAAATATTCTATTCCCCACCAATACACATTGTGTATAATGTATATTTTAATTTGCATTTTATTTACATAACTTAAAAAGTTAATGAGTATATTCCTCTAACACTTACTATGATTTCTGATCCTTTCCATTCTATTCTACTTTATTTTTTTTTAATGATCATTGCAATCACTACACTGAATTTATCACCCAATAATGGCTACAAATGAGAGTCTAAAATCAATTCTCCTTGATGTAATCCCTAGTCAGTCTGTCATGTCTCTGTTAATTTTGCCAATGCTTGCATTATCAGAAATCTTTCATTTTGATGTACTCAAATTCACGCATTATTTGAGTCTGGGTTAGGAAGTTTCCCACCACTTCTAGTTCATAGATATTTTCCTAAATTTTCTTCAATTTGATTTGAAAGTTTAAATTTTGAATCTAGGACTTCAGTCTGAGATTCCTTCCCCCCTTTTATTTTAATATAAGGTGGTGATTTAACTTTATTTCCTTTCTTTTTCTCCATAGAGTGATGCCTTCTTTATCATAGATCAGATTTCCCCATAACATGAATTTATTTTTGTTTCTTGGTCCATTTGTTGTTTTTTGTGCTAGTGCTCTATGGTTTGATCACTTTTTTCAAGAGATTTATACCAAAAACAAAAGTCAGACAGGGAAGAAGATTGGTGTTTTTCAGTCAATGGGTGGAGAATCCAAAATCCAAAGATTAGGGCATCTTAGCAGGATGTTTTTGCCTGAGACTTTTATTGGAAGGAGTAAACAAGTTGCAGATGGGGGAGATTTATAGTTGGGGTTATTTTCAAGCAGGAGAAGTCTCAGTCAGTTATGTGAACAGGAAATGTTTTCCTCTGTGGTTAGCGAATTTCAGGGGACAATTTTAATCTTAGCAAATCAATCATGAGACAAAGAATGGGGAGTTGGAGGATCAGTGGCTGGCCTTGTCAGTGGGTTCAGGCAAAAGGGAAAAGGTCTGTGTTTATCCTTGTCAGTGCCCCCTCTTGTGCAAGACAGACATCATTTGTCTTAGAACACTCTTAGGGGTTAGAGTAATCTCTGTGGGGTCTTGGTCAAGACTCGGTGAAACTGTGTGGAGTCAGCAATCCCTTGTTGGCTTCTTCTTGGAGCACTGGCTAAATCATCATTTGAGCTCTGATAGTGGTCTGGAGCTGAGAAAGGGTTCTGGAGCAAGGCATTTAGTTGGGAAGATAATTACAAGACAGAGGAGAAAAGTGATAGTTAGGGGATGAATTAAGAAGCAAAATCAAGACTTGAGGCCAGTTGTAAACCATCTAGTGGATTCAAGAAATTGGGATGGAGAGGTCCTTTGACGATGGGTCAGGACCATGGTTGCCTTGCAATGACTGCCTTGGTTAACATCTCAAATGTTCTTGCTTACAGTGTGGAGGTCAGGGAGGTACAGGGGAACAAATGTGCAACAACCAGAAGCCTTGAATGTTTGTAGGTAGATGAGGAATAGAGAAATGATAAGGAGGGCAGAAATGAAAAGGAAAGGGAAGGCATTATTCAAGGAAGTCTGGAGCTAATGGGTGATAGACAATGAAAGAATGATGAGAAGGGTGTGAAGGAGGACTATGAAGAAGACTAGGTGGGAGAATCCGAGGGACTTGTGTTTTAGCTTTGGTTGGAAGCTGACCCCACTGTGATGTCACCTATTTGTTCCAAACTCAATGAGAATGCAGTCTGTCTCATGTCCTTATCAAAAGAGCCTCAGTTTAAGGTCTCTTCCAGGGGTGAATTTCCCCCAACTTCAAAATAAGACTCATGGTATGGTTTATTTTTTTTTCCTTAGGATTTTTAGTTTATTTGAGAGAGTGAGCAAGAGAGCATGAAAAGGGAGAAGGGCAAAGGGAATGGGGGAAGCAGGCTCCCCGCTGAGCAGGGAGTCTGACAGGGGGCTTGATCCCAGGATCCTGGGATCATGACCTGAGCTGAAGGCAGATGCTTAAGTGACTGACCCATCCAGGTGTCCCAAGACTTGTGTTTTTTAAATTGTGAAAAATGAATCCAAAGTTGTACACCTTATAGTTTATAGCAGTTATTGGTTAGGAAAACAGTACAGTTGATCCTTGAACAACATGAGTTTGAACTGTGCAAATTCTCTTGTACATGGATTTTATTCAATAAATACAGTACAGTATTGCAAATGTGTTTTCTCTTACGATTTTCTTAATCGTCCGATATCCCCCCCCCCTTTTTTTTAGAAGATTTACAAGTATCCCTGTCTATGGTTATTGTGGAAGGAGTAGATTGTCTTGGTTTGTTTCTTTTTTTTTTTTAAGATTTTATTTATTTATTTGACAGAGAGATAGAGAGCACAAGCAGGCAGAGTGGCAGGCAGAGGGAGAGGGAGAAGCAGACTCTCCACTGAACAGGGAGCCCGATGCGGGGCTCGATCCCAGAACCCCAGGATCATGACCTGAGCCAAAGGCAGCCACTTAACTGACCGAGCCACCCAGGCGCCCCTCTGGGTTTGTTTCTAATTGTTTGAGTTGTGAAGCAACAAAAACAAACTGAAAGAGAATTCGAACCAGGACTCAAAATCAAACCCTAGTCAAAATCAAGCCCAGATCAAAATTAAAACTACACTAATATACTACTACACAACTTTTTAAATTAAGTTTTTTATTTTAATTCCAGTATAGTTAACAGGCAGTGTTATATTGGTTTCAGATGTATAATATAGTGACTCAACAAAAATTCTGTGCATGACTCAGTGCTTATCACAAGTGCACACTTTAATCTTTATTATCTATTTCACCCATCCCCCCACTCCCTTCCCCTCTGGTAACCATCAATTTGTTCTCTAGACTTAAGAGTCTATTTCTTGGGGCGCCTGGGTGGTTCAGTCAGTTGTGTCTACCTTCAGCTCAGGTCATGATCTCAGAGTCCTGGGATTGAGCCCTGCATCAGGCTCCTTGCTCATCAAGGGGTTTGCTTCTGCCTCTCCCTCTGCCCCTCCCCTCTCCCTGCTCATTCACTCCCAAATAAATAAATAAAATCTTTTTTTAAAAAAGTCTATTTCTTGGCTTGTATCTTTTTTCCCCCTTTGATGTTCAGTTTCTTAAGTTCCACACATGAGTGAAAACATATGGCATTTGTCTTTCTTTGACTGACTTATTTCGCTGAGCATAATACCCTCTAGTTCCATCCATGTTGCCGCAAACAGCAAGATTTCGTTTTTTTTTCTTTTTTTAAGATTTTTATTTATTTATTTGACAGAGAGAGATCACAAATAATCATATAATTTAATCCTTAAAAGGTATTTGGTAAAATTTTAAAAGCCCCACGTCAGGGCTCCTTGCTCAGTGGGGAGTCTGCTTCTCCCTCTCTCCCTCACCCTGCTCTTGTACTCTCTCTCTCTCAATTAAATAGATAAGTAAATCTTTAGAATCATCAGGGAAATATAAATCAAAACCACAATGACATATCACCTCACACCTGTCAGAATGACTAAAATCAACAACACACGATGGGGCACCTGGGTAACTCAGTTGGTTAAGCAACAGACTCTTGATCTCAGCTCAGATCTTGATCTCAGGGTCATGAGTTCAAGCCCTGCATTGGGCTCCACTTTGGTCATGGAGCTTTTTTTTTAAAAACCAAAAACACAAGAAACAATGGGTGTTGTCATAGATGTGGAGAAAAAGCAACGCTTGTGCACTGCTGGCAGGAATGCCAACTGGTGCAGCTACTCTGGAAAACAGTGTCGAATTTCCTCAAAAAGATTAAAAATAGAACTACCCTGCAATCCAGCAATTTGCTGTACTAGGTATTTACCCCCAAAATACAAAAATACTAATTCAAAGGGATCTATGCACCTCAAAGTTTATAGCAGCATTATCTATGTTATGAAAACAAGCCCAGTGTCCATCCACTGATGAATGGATAAAGAAGTGATGTACAAATACAACGGAATATTGCTGAGCCATCAAAAAGAATGAAACCTTGCCTTTCATTCTTTGGATGGAGCTAGAAAGTATTATGCCAAGTGAAATAAGACAGACAGACAAATACCATATCATTTCACTCTCATGTGGCTTTTAAAGAAAAAAAAATGAGCAAAGGGGAAATAAAAGAGAGAGAGGCAAATCAATAAACATCATGGTCACCAGTGGGGAGCCAGGTGGGGGAATGGGTGGAACAGGTGATGTGGATTAAGGAGGACACTCACTGTGACGAGCACTGGGTGTTGTATGGAACTGTTGAATCACTGTATTGTACACCTGCAACTAATATTACACTGCATGTCTACTAACTGGAATTTAAATAAAAACTTTAAAAAATAAATTAAGAAAATACTTTTAAAACACAGAACACGTTATTTATGATCTGGAATATACAAAGAACACTAACACTTCAACAAAAAGGGATTAGTCAGCCCCATAAAAAGGCAGATTGTCCCCAGACAGGCAAATCTGAATGACAACAAACAAAAAACTGCTCAAATTTGATGATACTCGGGGAAATGCATATTGAGATAAAAATGAAATGATCCTTTTACCAGTAGTCTGGCAAAAAATAAAGAAGACGTATTGCATCTATTCCTTTAGGGGTACGAGATCAGAGACCTCTCAGATACTGCTGGTAGAAATTTCTGGAATATAATCTGACAATAGCCTTTTTGGAAAATAATCTGGCAATAACCAATAGGCCCTTTCCTGGGGACCTAGCCCATAGAAATGAAAGCCTGTATGTTCTATGAACTTTACTGTAGTATTATTTATATTAGCAAAAATAAAACAAATACAAAGTGAATGTTTATCGGTAGGAAAATAGGTACATCCCCAAACCATGGATTGTCATATAGCCTTTATAAAGGCTAATTTAGAGATACGCCAGTTGACTTGAATGAATTTCTACGAGATATTAAGCAAAGACAAGAGTGTTTACTTCAAGTTTTGTAAGTGATATGTTTATTTTGTATGTGGTGAAACATAAGGAAAAGACAGTATGACAACAATTAGGTTGTCCACATCAGTTACCCTGGGCCATGGTGTGAAAGTGAGGAAGGATGTAGTACGGGAGAAGAAGGAGAATGAGAAGAGAAACAACCAAAAAGCTAAAGAAAAAAGGCCGCATTTTTAAAAAGGTATATATTTTTGTAAAATTATAAGTGGGTGTTTTGCAATTTTACATGGAGTCTACTCTTATTATTTGCAGATTCTGTGTTTCCCAGTTTGCCTACTTACTAAAATTTATTCATAATTCCAAATCAATCAGTAGAAACATACATTAAAGCAAGGTTATGATCAGTTGATGAAAATGTGACCAGAGGCTCACAGGAAACAATGATTCAAGGGATGCCTGGGTGGCTTAGTCAGTTAAGCTCGTGACTCTTGATTTCAGCTCAGGTCTTGATCTCAGGGTTGGGAGATCCAGCCCTGCATCAGGCTCTGTGCTGGGCACGAAGCCCGCTTAGGACTCTCTCCTCTTTCTCTGCCCCACCCCTACTCCCTCTCTTTAAGAATGTGTCTAGCACACATAATGGGATCTGACTTGTGTCTATTATCTGTGTTTTAAAAAATGAGATAAGGGAGAAAAGATCTTATGTTTTCTGTGCTGAAATACTTGAGCATTCTTATTTTATTTATTTATCTGACAGACAGAGATCACCAGTAGGCAGAGAGGCAGCCAGAGAGAGAGGAAGGGAAGCAGGCTCCCTATTGAGCAGAGAGCCCCATGTGGGGCTTGATCCCAGGACCCTGGGATCATGACCTGAGCCAAAGGCAAAGGCTTTAACCCACTGAGCCACCCAGACACCCCTTACTTGAGCATTCTTAACAGCTGTATTTATCTTGTTCACAGTCATCTTACTAAATCTTCTGGTTAGTTCTGGGAATTGGCCGATTTCTTTGCATTGTATGCTCAATATAATCATGTCACATTTTAGTCTCATCATTTCCAACAGCTACTTCTTGTATTTTTTTTATGCCTTTATATATTATCAACACTTTTAAAACAATAGGAAAAAATGGTGAAAATGAGCTTCCTTGTAATTTTTCTGAGTTGAAGAATAACTTTAGAACCCAGGTCACAAACTCAAAGGCCTCTGCAGCCGGGCACGTCATTTTGGCCGATCAAGCGTCCTGGAAGCGCCCCCTTGTGGAAGTTTATGACAAGCATTGTTTATGACAAGCATTTTCCGTGTTGGCAATTATTTAGGAATTATTTAGGAATTATTGAACCCAGAGTGAGCCAGATATAGTGGAAGGGCTTCCAGTTTATGGCCTCTACTTTAGAATCTTGCCACCGAGTATAACGTTGACTTTTTTTTAACTTAGTTTTTTTTTTTTCATCATCTTACCAGAGATGAGGTGAGCGTTGGTAGTTGTTCTGGTTTGCACAGCAACTGCCCGTGTATTGTATTCACCATTCATTCAAGTGTTCATTGGAAATTTAAATGTGCTTAAAATAAAAATGAGAAATTATATGGATGATACTGCCAGCTACACAGTGGAAATAATAGTTTCTGGTAAACTCTACCATTAGAAACATGTCTACCAGGTTCACAACTCAGTATTCAAAAGGAAAAAAATGTTAATCATTTTAGAAAGAAAAAAAAGGCCTTTGTAAAGATTTTGGATTACTTTGATTCAATTGTTAGTTTCAGTTAAATTTTCTAATGTTCTCAGCAAAAGAAAAACAAATTATATAGATAAACAAAAGAATTAAGGGACTTCAAATGTTTGTTTTTTTTTAAAGGAAGAAGACACAGAACCTAGATGAATTTTCATCCTTTTGAAGTACTTACTGATTCTTTTAAGAATAGACCGAAACTTAAGGGCTTATGGGGACAGGCATCGGTAAGGAAGCAGGACACTTGAAACCTTACAGGTGTGTGCACCCTCTCTAATTAAGCTAGTTTTTGGTCTGTGTTACTTACCTGTTGTTGTCCCATGGTAATGTGAGCAATGTGGCCAGATCCCAATCCCCCAAGACAAGTCAGAAGTCCAGACTTTTTATGTAAAATTTCCCAAATTTTAAACTATGAGGGCAAATGTAATAGGTCAGTGAACTGAATTTGACCCTCAGATTAGTAGTTTGCAACCCCTAATCAAGGGATTAAAATGTTCTCCTGGTGAAGGATTTAAGAGGTTAAGCATGCAGAAATCAGAAGCATGTTGATTATTAGAATTTCACCTGCCATTAGTGGCCCAATGGTGCAGTGGACCATACTCTCTTTTCTTTATCCGCTTCTCCTTCATTTAGAAATGCAAAGATATTCTGAATTTCACATTTCTTCTAAGAATGCAGCTCTTTACCATGCATTCTGATAAATAGTTTATCAAAAAGAACCAACACTCTCTTAATGTTGCTTCTATTATTTAATGTTTTCAAACTCGAGAAGTCAATTCCATTATGAATTTTCAAAAAGCCCACTCCCGCACTCACTTCAGCAGCACATATACTAAAATTTTCAAAAAGCCCACTCCCAAATGCAAAAAGACAGTGTTGAACTTGTGGGTCAAGAGCTGGTGGGATGACCAGTCCAATGGGAAAATCTTCACCTGGCTCAGGGAGGAATGCAACAGGAAACAGTATACAGAGCCCCATAGTGCCAAAGCCCTTACGGATGGAAACCCTTTTGAAATGAGGATAAAATTGGAGTTTCAGAATATATACATTTTGACTAACTGCTTACGTAGAATGTTCTGAGGATGGCCACGGACATTCAAGTTGCTCTGACAATCCATATTATACAGAAGTGTCATCAACCTGTTGTGAGTGGGTTATCAGTATCTGGAGCAATCATTGCTGGATTGATAGGAGACCGTATCGGTCAGGGTTTTAGAAGGAGACATTCAGGGTATGTGGAAAAATGAGAAAAGGATAAAGAATGAGACACTTTGCAGTTTCACCTGGAGCAGCCCTGATCATGTCGTGTAAATTACCTTGGGAATATTTTAAGCATGTGTTTCGTTAGTTGCCAGTCTCTGGTAAAAAGATAGAAGGGGGACACATGGGTGGTTCAGTCAACACGACTGAGCTTCTGAGTGTCTGCCTTCGGCTTGGGTCATGACTCCAAGGTCCTGGGATCAAGCCCCGAGTCAGGCTCCCTGCTCAGCAAGGAGCCTGCTTCTCTCTCTCTCACTCCCCCTGCTTGTGTTCCCTCTCTCTGTGTGTTTCTGTCAAATAAATAAAGAAAATCTTAGGGGTGCCTGGGTGGCTCAGTGGGTTAAGCTGCTGCTTTCGGCTCAGATCATGATCTCAGGGTCCTGGGATCAAGTCCTGCATCAGGATCTCTGCTCAGCAGGGAGCTGCTTCCCTCTCTCTCTCTGCCTACTTGTGATCTCTCTCTCTGTCAAATAAATAAATAAAATCTTTTTTAAAAAAAATCTTTAAAAAAAAAAAGATTCTCTCTCGATCTCTCTTTGTCCCTACACGCCCCCCACAAAAATAAGTAAATAAAAATAAATTTAAAAAGTAAATCTGTTGCCAAACCTTATGGTAGGGTGATACAAACTTTTTTTAATCTTTAAAGATTTGACATTCCCTCCATACATCCTGTTAACAAGAGATAGTAAACCATGGTTTAAAAAAAAAAAAAGGGAATAGAGGCACCTGGGTGGCACAGTCAGTTAAGTGCCCCGCTCTTGGTTTCAACTCAGGTCATGATCTCAGGGTCGTGAGACCAAACCCCGCATCAGGCTCCTTGGCAGTGGGGAGTCTGTTTGAGATTCTCTCCCTGTCCTTCAGCCCCTCTCCCTGCTCTCGCTCTCTCCTTCTCTCTCTCACCCAAAATAAATAACATCTTCTAAAATTTTTAATAATATTTTTAAATTTTTAGATTAAACTAAATATGAAAATTTTCAAGTATGCAGACAGTTGCTGAACATAAATTCCTATCATTCAAAGACACTGACAAAAGGAAAACAACTTCTGAACACGTTTGTTCTATTTTTATTGTGTTTCTTGTTTAGGTTGGTCAGCAAATTGGTGTTTGCATAATGTGCCTGTAGAGTTTGGGCTGCTGAAAGACATGTCGATATTTTAACAAATCGTATTTGTAAATGGCGTTTCGAGAGACGGGATTCTATGTAATCTTAGCAGTTAAAGTTAACATTCCAATTCCAGTTAATCGTATTCTATTTGATCTTACAGTCTGCTAATATTTAGTGAGCTGAGCTGAAGGCAGTCACTTAACTGACTGAGCCACCCAGACACCCAGAAAGAGACTTTTGAAGACTTTCATTTTAGCAGACAGAAATAATGATCAAACAATATTTAAATGAATTTTATAATGTCTATTCTCACCTTAACAAGATGTTATACCAAGAAGAGTTATACCTAATTGTATTTTGCATGATATCACCTGTAGTGGGCTCTAAGGTGTTCCTTAAAAAGATACAGCCATGTCCTAATCCCTGGAACCTATGAATGTTACCTTGCAGTTATAATTAAGTTAAGGGTTTTGAGGTGGGGAGATGATCCTGGATTCTCTGAATGAGATTTAAAGGCCATCACAAGGGGCGCCTGGGTGGCTCAGTGGGTTAAGGCCTCTGCCTTCGGCTCAGGTCATGATCCCAGGATCCTGGGATCGAGCCCCACATCGGGCTCTCTGCTCAGCAGGGAGCCTGCTTCCTCCTCTCTCTCTCTCTGCCTGCCTCTCTGCCTACTTGTGATCTCTGTCTGTCAAATAAATAAATAAAATCTAGAGAAAAGAAAAATAAGGGCCATCACAAGTGTCTTTATAAGAGCAAGCGGAGGGAGATTTGATTCACACAGAGGAGTAGGGAGCAACATGCCCATGGCCTCAGAGATTGGGGCGCTGCAGCCAGTAGAGGCCAGAAAAGGCAAAAAACAGATTCTCTCTCCTAGACCTTCCACTCTTCTGGCACCTTAATTCCGGACGCTGGCCTCCAGAACTGTAAGAGATGAATTTCTGTTCTAAGGCGGTTTGTCTTGATTTGTTATGACAGCTCTAGGAAACTAATACATTACTCTTGTTACACTCTTTCCAGATGTGTTTCTAGGACATTAACTGCTTTGACATTTTCTGCTCTTTCACAGTTGCTTATATTTATTCGTTTTAATAACAGAAGCTTAAAAGATACTTAAGAAAGGACTATTATGTTCTGGATTCAAAGACGACTAAATCTGTGACAACAAATTGTAATATTTCCAGATCTTATCGAATGAGGTTTCAACGATGCATTGTTTCTCCAGATCACATTGTTTAGAACTTGGTAGCTACTAAGAACTTTGTATCTATTAATTTTAAAAAAAGATACCCTTTGTTATCCTATCACAGAAAGCTAATTTGTATGGTGAAAACAACTAAAATTGGCGAGTAAACATTTTTAAAAATCTTAGTAACATAACTAATGATAATACAGTAAGAAATTATATGGCCAAAAATGAAGAGAAACCAATTCTCAGGAGAGAAGGACAGAATCAAAGCCCGGGACATCAGGAAGAGGTCTCACTGGACAGGAGGGCCCGGGAGTAGAACAATCCCTCACAGATTTATAGCCAGTTTTCAAGTCACCTGGCTTGACAAGGGTATCTCAAGCCTTCAACTTGCTTTAAGGTGATTCTTAATTGATAGTAACTGAGGAAACTGGCAGAGGCAAATGCACTCTTCTTTGAAATAAAGTACCTCCATTCTTGGCCTCAAGTTCTATCTCCAAACAATTTTTTGAAAGATTTTATTTATTTATTGAGAGGGAGAGAGAGAGAGAGTGAGTAGGAGGAAGAGGGAGGGAGAATCCTGAAGCAGACTCCATGCTAAGCACGGAGCCAGATGTGGGGCTCGATCTTATGACCTTGACATCATGACCTGAGCTGAAACCAATAGTCAGACACACAACCAAATGAGCCACCCAGGCTTCCCTACAAATAATTTTCAAATACAGTGCCTAAACTATAGCCAAAGAATACAGGACCCCCTCCCAGCAAAAAACCAGACTCTCTGAGCAAGAGAAAGCAGAAAAACAAACAGAAACAGAGCCACAAAGCCTTCAGGCCTTGAAGTTATCAGGCACAGGCTATGAAACAGCGGTGCAAGCTAAGTTTAAGAAACGAGTTTGGAGATGGCTCTAGGAAAGGAGTTCATTCATTCACTAAGTCACAGGTTGTCATAACTAAGCAACCCAGTGAAAAAGCAAAGAATGTCAGACTCGATTAGACAGACAAAATGATGGAAAATACAGAAGATAAGGTAGATTTAGAAGAGACAGTAGGAGACAGTCAGATGGAGTCCCCCAAGGGGACTTGCTAAGAGGGTGAGGGCAATGCTTGAGGAATAATGGCTGAGAATGTCCTACAGATGATCAAAAACAGCATATTAGCCAACTGTATAGGGTGGTACACAGGCTGTTGGCTTTATACTCACATTTTTATTAAAATTTTTATTTTGGGGTAATTATAGATTTATATGCAGTTGTAAGAAATAATACAGAGGGATCCATGTAACTTTGAACCCACTTTCCTCCAAGGAAATAATTTGCAAGCTATATATAGTACAATATTCACCTTCAGGAAACTAACATAGATACAGTCAAGATATACAAAATTTCCATCCCCACAGGGATCCCTGCTGTTGGTCTTTTAAAACCACACCCACTTTCTTCCAGCTCCACCCACCCAACTTCTTTACCCCTGGCAACCACTAATCTGTTCTCCATTTCAATCATTTTACCATTTCTAGAATGTTCTATAAATGAGATCCTAGAGTATGCAACCTTTGGGGATTGGCTTTTTTCACTCAGCATCAGTTCCCTGGCTATTCATACAGGTTGTAGCATTGCTTTTTATTGGTGAAAACTGTTCCATGGTATGGATGGACCGTAGTTGGGTTAACCATTCACCCATAAAAACATATCAGGGTTGTTTCCAGTTTGGGGCTATTACGAAGAAATTGCTATAAATACTATGTACAGGTTTTTATGTAAATGTAAGTTTTCAGGGTGCCTAGGTGGCTCAGTGGGTTAAGCCTCTGCCTTAGACTCAGGTCATGATCCTAGGGTCCTGGGATCGAGCCCCGCATCGAGCCCCACATCGGGCCCTCAGCTCAGCAGGGAGCCTGCTTCTTTCTCTCTGCCTGCCCCTCTGCCTACTCATAATCTCTCTCTGTCAAACAAATAAAATCTTTTTTAAAAAGTGTAAGTTTTCGGTTCTCTACGGATGTCCAGGAGTGCAACTGCTGGTTCATAATTAGTTTTTGTTTTTTAATAATGAGCTGCTTTCCAGAAGTAATATATGAGTGGTCTGATTTCTCTGCATGTACCAACATTTGGTGTTGTCACTGCTTTTTCGTCTTAGCCATTACATATATAGAAATATCTCACTGTAGGTTTAACGATCATTTCCTTAATGGTCAATGATGGTGAACATCTCCTATGTATTTCCCATCTGTACATCTTCTTTGGTGAAATACCTGCTTGTGTCTTTGGTTACTTTCTAGTTGGATTGTGCAGTTTAGGGATGTTTTTGTTTTGTTTTGTTTCAGATTTTTACTGTTTTGAGAGATCACAAGTAGTCAGAGAGGCAGGCAGAGAGAAAGGGGGAAGCAGGCTTCCCGCTGAGCAGAGAGCCCGATGCGATGCGGGGCTGGATCCCAGGACCCTGGGATCATGACCTGAGCCGAAGGCAGCAGCTTAACCCACTGAGCCACCCAGGCGCCCCCAATTTAGAAATCTTTAGAAAAAATCTGATATTGTGGTTTGCAAATGAATTCTCCAGTCTGTACCTTATCTCTTCATCTAGGATCTGCCACAGAGGAAGTTTCTAATTTTGATGAAATCTTATTTATTGATTTTTTTTTTCCTCTTACAGATTGCAGTTTTTGGTGTTGAGTCCAAGAATCTTTTTCCTTCTCCTAGTTCCCAAGGAATTTCTCATATGTTTTTTGCTAAAAGTTTTACAGTTTTACATTTTACATTTAAGGACAAGATCCATTTTTAGTTAATTTTTTGTAAGGTGTGAAATTAAAGTGGTTTTTTTTTTTTTTTTTTTGCTCATGGGTGTCCTAATGCTCCAGCACGATTTGTTGAAAAGGCTATCTTGCCTCCACTGAATTATTTTTGCACTTAAAAAAAATTCATCGGGGCGCCTGGGTGGCTCAGTGGGTTAAGCCGCTGCCTTCGGTTCAGGTCATGATCTGGGAGTCCTGGAATCGAGCCCCGCATCGGGCTCTCTGCTCAGCAGGGAGCCTGCTTCCTTCTCTCTCTCTGCCTGCCTCTCTGCCTGCTTGTGATCTCTCTGTCAAATAAATAAATAAAATCTTTTAAAAAAAATTCATCAATTAGACATGTTTAAGTGTGTCCATTTTCTACATGTATATTCTGATTCATCTCTTTGTCTAACCCTTCATCACACAATCTTGATTACTGTGGCTATATGTAGCAGGTTGAATGGTGGTGCCCAAAAAGATAGGATTACAATCTAATCCCTAGAACCTAAAAATATCCCTTAGATGGCAAAAGAGTAATATTACCTTTAAAGGACAAAAGATGTGATTAAGTTAAGGATCTTGACAGGAAGTTTCCAGTGAAACCATCTGGGCCTGAAGATTTCTTTCGGGGATGATTTTTAATTACATATGCATAAGGTTAGCAATCCCAGAGCTATTCAAATGATCTACTTCATACTGGGGTGGTAGTTTGTGCTTTTCAAGGAATTGGTCCATTTCATCTAAGTTGTCAGGTGTAGGTATATACAGTTGTTCATAGAATTCCCTTATTACCCTTCCGGTACCCACTGGGTCTGTAATGATATCCCATTTCATTCCTGATATTGATCCTTTGTGTCCTTTTCCCCTCTTTGTCAGTCTTTTCAGAGGTTTGTCAACTTTTTTGATCTTTTCAAAGAATCAGCTTTTTTTTTTCATCGATTTTTCTCTATTTTCGTTTTCAATTTCATTGACTTCTGCTCTAATCTCTATTCCTTCCTCTTTCCTGCATGCTGTGGATTTATTTTGTTCTTTTACTAGGTCTTGAGGTGGGAGGTTAGATGATCAATCTGAGAATTTTCCCACTTTTCTAACCTATGCATAACTATAAATTTCCCCTCCACTCTGCCTTAGCTGTGTCCTACAAACTGTAACACGCTACTGAAATTTGTGTTTTAATTTTCATTCAGCTCATTTTTATCATTACATTAAATAATGTATTTTTATTGTCCTTCAATTCAATTTCTTATATTTCCCTTGAGACTTTCTCTTTAATACATGGGTTACTTATAAATGCCTAGTCTCCATTTGCTGGAGACATACCTGTTCTCTTTTTGCTATCAATTTCTAGCTTGTGTCCATTGTGATTGTAGAACACATTCCATGATTTATATTCTTTTAAATTTATCGAGGTTTATTTTAGGGCCTAGGATATGGTCTGCGTAGGTATATCTTGTGGGCACTGGAAAAGAAAGTTTATTGTGCTTTGTTGGGTGAAATTCTCTAAACATCAAATGGATCCTGTGGGTTGATGGTATTGTTCAGTTCTTCTACAGCCTTGCTGATTTCCTGTCCAGTTGTTCTGTCAATTCTAAGAGGGGTGTTGGGGTTTCCAGCCATATCAGGGGGTTATTTATTTCTCCTTTCAGTTCTAGCCATTCATTCGGAGCTCTGTTGTTTGGATCATACACATTTAAGATTCCTGTGTCTTCTTGATGGACTGACACTTGTATAATGATATCAAGTCACTCTCTGTCTCTGGAAATTTTCTTTGTTCTATGTCATCTCTCTGATCTGTAACCACTGCAGCTTTCTTTTGATTGTTTGCATAATAAATGTTCTTCTCCCCTCCTACCCTTGAGCTGCCTATGTTGTTATATTTAAAGGGAGATTCTTGGGTGCCTGGGTGGCTCAGTCAGTTAAGCATCTGCCTTCGGCTCAGGCCATGAGCCTGGGGTCCTGGGATCAAGTCTCAGATCGGGACTCTCTGCTCCATGGGGAGTCTGCTTCTCCCTTTCCCCACCCCTGCCCCCACTTGTGCTTGCATGCTCTCTCTCTTGCTCTTGAAAAAATAAATAAATAAAATCCTTAAAAAAATAATAAAGGGAGATTGTTGTGAATACATATGGTGGGGCTGTGGTGGGGCTATTTTTAACCCACTCTGCCAATCTGTCTTTCAATTGGCGTATTTAGACCATTTATATTTTATAATTATTGATGTGCTGGGGCTTAAGTCTGTTATTTCATTTTTTGTTTTCATTTCTCTGTTTTCTTTGTTTTTCCTGCTATTCTGTGGGGCTTCTTGAGTATTTTTTTAGAATTCTATTTTGATGTATCTGTGGTGTTTTAAGCTTGTCTGTTTGTATAGCTTTTTAGTGGCTGCTCTCTGTGTGTTTGCTGTCATTCAAATTGTTTTCCTCTTCTCTTTAAGGCAGTGTTTCTCTCTCCCTGCTTTCAAAACTTTGTGGTTTTCAGAAGCTTGACTCTCATGTAAATGGTGTGGTTTACCCTGTTTGGAGTAGACTCAGCTTCCCGAATCTGTAGGTTTATGGTATTTTGCCATACTGGAGAAGTTTTCAGTCACTGTTCCCTTGAGTACTTTTTCAGCCCTGTCTTCTTTGTACCCTCCTTTTGAGTCTCTAATACCATGAATGTTAGATCTTTGTGATAGAGACTGGATTCATACAGGTGTGACCTAATGGCCTCCCCATAGCCATGTACCACGTGCTTCTCCCTTCCCTCTCCAGGGTTTTTCCAGTGCTGGAGTGTGGGGTGCCATGAGAAACTGTTCCATGTCCAATTGTACAGAACCCAGAAATGCAGGGGAAGTAAGTCTGCCTGGGGCAAACTTTTTTTTATTTAAAGATTTACTTATTTGTCAAAGAGAGGGAAAGAGAGCACAAGCAGGGAGCTGCAGGCAGAGGGAGAAGCAGGCTCCCCACTGAGCAAGGAGCCCAGTGTGGGACTCCATCCCAGAATCCTGGGATCATGACCTGAGCCCAAGGCAGACATTTAACCGACTGAGCCACCCAGGTGTCCCTGAGGCAAACTTCTTACTGAGGGACATGGGAGCTAAGGATAAATTCTTCCCACTTCTCCCTGCAGATTAATGGTTCTGTGGAACCAAAGACTCATTCAGCTCTGGTGGTGGCTCTCTGTATTGTTCCTCCTCCTCTGCCTCGTATCACTCTTCCTCACTTCCTTGCTTTTCTCCAGGGTTCACACTGCCCAGCAAAATACTTCTTTTTAGGTCTTTGTCTCAGGCTCTGCTTTCTGGGATACGCCTCAGCTTTGGCTACCCTTCAGTTCTCTCCTTTCCCACGATAATCTTGCAAGCCCACGTTCTCAGTTTTAATCAGTCCTGAGAAAGTAACATTGACCTTTAACTGCCTCTCAGAGAAGACACAGTGTTCCCATCATCACTGATAGAAAGAAGGTCCTGCCCCCACTTTTTATCATCATCTCCCCACTTCATCTTTTTTCTCCTCTGATCCAACTTCAGATGGAAATAATAATATAAGTAAAAGTTCAGTTTAATGAAACAAAAGCGTCAAGGGCATCTATGTTAAAATCAACAACAACAACAAAAAGCGAAACTACAGAATTTCAGTATTACAAAATATCCATACAGTTCCCATAAGGTTGACTTAATAAGATCTGATCTATATGTCCCAAATTATATTTTGGAACCAGAGTCAACAGTTAGAGATCCAGACTGTGCTCAAAAATCCATTCATCCAGTAATTTTATCTACTTCAGAGTTCTATGAGAGGTCAGGAACATATCAGAAGAAAGTTTTTTTTAAAATACAAAACTAGGGACGCCTGGGTGGCTCAGTTGGTTGAGCAGCTGCCTTCGGCTCAGGTCATGATCCCAGCGTCCTGGGATGGAGTCCCACATCGGGCTCCTTGCTCGGCGGGGAGCCTGCTTCTCCCTCTGCCTCTGCCTGCCATTCTGTCTGCCTGTGCTCATGCGCTCTCTCTCTCTCTCGAACAAATAAATAAATAAAATCTTAAAAAAAAATTATTTTTAAAATACAAAACTATTGGGACGCCTGGGTGGCTCAGTTGGTTAAGCCGCTGCCTTCGGCTCAGGTCATGATCCCAGGGTCCGGGGATCGAGTCCTGCATCGGGCTCCTTGCTCGGCAGGGAGCCTGCTTCTCTGGCTGCCTCTGCCTGCCTCTCTGCCTACTTGTGTGTACTCTCTCTCTCTCTGACAAATAAATAAATAAAATCTTTAAAAAAAAATAAAATACAAAACTATTTAGATCCCACCCTTGAAAAAAGTACTACGGCATCTCTTTGAGGTCAGAACAAATTACCCAATGACCTCAACAGTTCGTGGTTTTAAAGTAGCCATTTTATCCTGCTCTCGCTTTTATAGGTCAGGAATTGGGGAAGGGTTTGGCTGGGCAGTTTTCTTGACCATTGTCATGCGGTTGCAAGTCAGAGTTGTGTCGCTGTCCTCCAAGAGCTCAGTGGGCCCGTGGTTATCTGAAATGAAGCATTCACCAAGCCATGAGCAGCTGATAGTCAGTTGATACTGCCTGTCACCTGGGAGCTCAGACAAGACTGTCTACCAGAGCAGCTACGTGTGGCCTCACTGGGGAGTTGAACTTCTTACCTGGCAACACAGAAAGCATTCCAAGAAAACCAATGAGGGGTGCCTGGGCAGAATGGTCAGTTAAACGTCTGACTCTTGCTTCTTCAGGTCATGATCCGAGGGTTGTGAGATCGAGCCCCATGAGCAAAGAGTCTGCCGAGACCCTCTCTCCTCTCCCTCTGCCTTCCTGCTCATGCTCAGTCTCTCTCTCCCTCAAATAAATAAATCTTAAACACACACACACACACACAAAAAACAGGCAGAAGTTGTCTAGCTTTCAACGTCGCAGTGTCATTTCTGCTTCATTTTCTTTATAACAGACATCATGAAGCCCAGCCCAGATTTTAAAGGAGGAGACAGAGACTCCATTTTTAGTGGGGGGAAAATGTCGAAGAACTTGAGAGCAAGTTTTTTAAGGACGTTAGATGATGTTTACTCATGGAGCTCTAAGGAAAGAGATTGCATTTATGACCAATAATACAAGATAAGTTTCAGAGACCAAGGCAGGGTATAGATGAAAGGACAAGTTCATCTCACTTAAAAAAAAAAAAAAATATATATATATATATATACACACACACACACACACATATATATATATAAAATACATTATTTTAAGAGAGAGAGCAAGAGAGCAGAGGAGTGGGTCAGAGGGGGAGAGAGAGAGAATCTCCAGCAGACTCGAGCATGGAGCCTGACTCACAAGCCTGAGATCACAACCTGTGCTGAAATCAAGAGTTAGAGGCATAACTCAGGCTCTAACTGAGTTAGAGCCACTCAGGCAAGCCGTGTTCATCTCCCTTCTTAACAGACCTCAGAACCTCAGGAGACCAGGTCTGGCTTGGGAGATAACTATACTCCCGAAAAGAATGCTCTGCTTTATTCTCTCTGATGCAGACATATTGGCCCACAATTGGGGGTAGGGTAGGGAGGCAGGGAACACCTGGGGATAGGCAGCCCTATACTGCACCCTTCTAGCTGTCATGTTCAGGAGGTAAGAACATTTTCTCACCCAGTGATAGTCTGAAAAATCCAGGTGACATTTTGATTGTCCTGGCTTTTGTCAAGAACTAACTTAACCACTATGGCCAAGGGATAAGGTACAGAATTTTTGCATCACTTAAGTATAACCATATAATTCTCAAATACAAAGTTAGAATATTTGGAGTGACAAAAACTAAGACACAAACATTTGATTTCTGATTTAAATATAGCTAAATAAGTAACTTTCATGCTTTCTTGTTGACACCATCATCCTTGGCCACCTACACTACCTTTCTGGTTATCAAAAGGTGGGAAAACAAATTGGGAATAAGGAATGTATGGATGCATTTTTACACTCAAAATATATCATTTCTTCTCTGCCAAATAGTCTGAAAAAATTATCTGCCATGAAACACTTCCTATAAATAAGGAGCCCTTGTGATCTGGTCACCAAAGATATGAAACTAATGCAACTCAGTTCCTTTGGGGATGACTAAAGTGCCAGATACTTAAAAAAAAAAAAAAATCCAGATTTGACATGATCTAAGAAGAATCTGGTGTACTCAGATGAGAATAGGAAGATATACATGATCTTTTCATCCTGAAGTCCTCCTCAAAACTCAAACAGATGTAAATTTGAAAAAAGAGAATCTCTTTTTGTATTGCAAACATTTTGTATTAGGGAAAAATCAAAATTCTTAGGAAAAATCTGAGAAAGAACAAAGTGATAGTTGTATCAGAACATTCTTCTCATTGTGTGGAACTTTACCAAACATTATAAAAATCAAATACATTAAGAACCTACATATTGGGCGCCTGGGTGGCTCAGTTGGTTAAGCGACTGCCTTCAGCTTGGGTCATGATCCTGGAGTCCCGGGATCGAGTCCTGCATCGGGCTCCCAGCTCCACGGGGAGTCTGCTTCTCCCTCTGACCTCCTCCTCGCTCCTGCTCTCTCTCACTCTCTCTCTCTCAAATAAATAAATAAATAATTAATTAAAAAAAAAAACCTTAAAAAAAAACCCTACATATTAACTCTCAGAATATAATCCAGCAGGCCTCAACATGAGTGTAGCTATGTGTATTAATTTTAGTTTTCTCATTTCCAGTTAAAATCTTAATTGTGGATAAATCAAGATTTATCTCTTTTTACATTTAAAGATTTTCTGTGCCTAAGAGCTGAATTTAGCACTAGTCTGGGGCTTCCAAAAACCACACACCAAGATGGGATTAAGCATGTAAGGATTTTATTAGAGGAAACACTTATGTAACAGGAAATAGAGAGCCAGCATGGCTGGGAGAGGCATGAGTCCAATCCTGAGTGAAGTAAGAGGGAGAGAATGTTGGGTGGAAGCATTCTAGAATGTAGTGCACCCTAAGGAAGGTTTGACAAAGCTGCTGAAGGAGTCTTGAGCCCAAGTCATCCTGCAGAAGAGGTGTTTCCGGGGCGCCTGGGTGGCTCAATTGGTTAAAGCCTCTGCCTTCGGCTCAGGTCATGATCCCAGGGTCGTGGGATCGAGCCCCACATCGGGCTTTCTGCTCCGCAGGGAGCCTGCTTTCTCCTCTTTCTCTCTGCCTGCCTCTCTGCCTACTTGTGATCTCTGTCAAATAAATAAAATCTTAAAAAAAAAAAAAAAGAAGAAGAGGTGTTTCCTAGGAATATCTGCCTTAATATCCTGCTGTATCTAGTCATTGGTGGGGAGCAGCCTATGGGAGGTATGTGTTCATATGTACAGTGATACATTTCAGAGTGCAGCAGCTGGGGCCCTGGGTCAATTATGTTCCTTATAAAAAGAGGTCTGCAAGGGGTGCACCCAAGTGGCTCAGTTTAGCGTCGGACTTCGGCTCAGGTCATGATCACAAGGTCTTGGGATTTAGCCCCACATCAGATGGGTCTGCTTGTCCCTCTGCCACTCCCTCTGCTCATGCTCTGTCACATAAATAAAATCTTAAAAAAAAAAAAAAAAGAGGTGTGTGAGGCATATTCTCACAACTGCCTCAGCACCTGAATAATATGCAGATGTAGAGCTATCCGAACGCTTAGCAAGAGGAAATGGAAGAGGAACACCTAGCTGAGGGAAATGTACAAAACCGAGAAAGCATGTGTACATTGAAATTTCCCATGGGTAATTCCAATACCCAATCTCCGCTTTCTCTTTATTGCTATAAATACTTCCGTTGGCCTGTCTTCGGGTATACTTGCTTTTACTTCTGGGTGCATGGAATGTCCTGCATGAGGGCTTGAGATAGGCGGGAGACTCTCTTGGTAGCAGGCTCACCGAAATAAGTCTCTGGGGGGGCGCCTGGGTGGCTCAGTGGTTAAAGCCTCTGCCTTCAGCTCAGGTCATGATCTTGGGGTCCTGGGATTGAGCCCCACATCGGACTCTCTGCTCAGCGGGGAGCCTGCTTCCTCCTCTCTCTCTCTGCCTGCCTCTCTGCCTACTTGTGATCTCTGTATGTCAAATAAATAAAATCTTAAAAAAAAAAGTCTCTGGATTCTTCATTGTTCTGCAAACTAATATGAATGCTGATGCTAATGCTGCTATATTCTGCTAGTGCCTGGGAGCGTTCTTCACAGGGTTCTGAGCCATTCCATTTCAGAGTCTCAACAGTTTCTGGAGTCACCTTTTGTAATGGAGTTGGAGAATTTCAGGTATGACAAATCCTATGGTGATAACCAAAGAAATTAAACAGTAGAATCAAATCCAGGGAATATGAAAGAGAAGAGTTAGCAGGCCTCTCGAGGGACTAAGTACAAAGGTAGAGGGAAAAAAGTCAAAATGACTCAACTTTTCATCTCAAGTATTAGAAAATGGCTCTGGACTGACTTGTTTTGCAGATACCTCATTTCAAATCTTCATTAACCAACTTTGCATCTCAACCAAAAGAAGCATTCTTTGACACCAATCTCGAAAAAGGGTGAGAGGAGACTTGGCAGCTGTGGTAGAGAACAAGGAAAGGCTATATTGGTATCCGTCACCCCTCCTCTCTCCCGGACCTGATTTCCCTCCCTTAGGTTGAAAGCAGTCTCAGGAGCTGTGGTCTTCTTTTTCAAGACAGATTTGCATGGTGAGTGACAGGACATTAATACCCCTTTTCAGGCCACGATTTAGTACATTCTAGGCCTCTTTAAGTGCTTGGTTTGTCTTATCTGGGAAGTTGGCTTGGCTATGAAAGAACCCACTCAAGGAGCCTATCGAACATCATAGCAGCACCTGCCTCCTGATTAGACACCAATTTTATTTTATTTTATGATTATTTATTTGAGAGAGCAGAACAAGTGAGAGAGAACATGAGTGAAAGTGTGGAGAGGGAGGGGAAGAGGGAGAAGCAAACTCCCTGCTGAGCAGGAAGCCCAACTTGGAGCCCCATCCTAGGACCTTGGGATCATGACCTGAGCCCAAGGCAGATGCTGAACTGAATGGGCCACCCAGGTGCCCCTAGACACGTTTTATAGTGTTCCACTCCACAGGTCCCCTCCTACCAACACCTGCCTTCATTGCAAGGGCTGATTTTCAGGAGACGGGTTTTCTCTCAGTGGCTCAAGTTCTTTTTCTTACTTAGAGAAGGGAAAAATGCAAAAAGGAGAAATAAAAACATTTCAGCTGGCTAGATTGTACTTACTTTGACAACAGCACCACCAGCTATTACGAAGAGAGTTTTAGAAGGGAGGTAAGAGTGATGGCAATGAATCCAGTTGATTTTTTTCTGTAAATTATTTCATGTTTGGTTTGCAGATCAAGTAAGTAAGACTATAAATAAATTTAATGTCTTACCACATCAAAAGTGGACAAAATGGCTGTCATGCCTGGAGACTTGAAATTATTGCGTTTTACTTTTTAGAGAAAATGATTTTATTTTTATAATGTTCCTTTTGTTTGCAAAAGATAAAATTTTCCGCCTATTCTTTGTAAGCCCCTCTTTGTATTTGGCCTTGAGGAAGAAGTTCCCAACTTCTGATTTTAAGACAGAAAAATCCCACATCCTGGGAAGCCCCTCAGGACTGGTCATGCTGTCAGGTGCTTTTCCTAACAGATGGGTGTAACTCAAACTGCATTTCCAGGTTGGAGATGAGATTCCTGCTGATGAGATTCCTGTTAAGCACCTGAACTTGCCATAATGGTAGCCACTAGACACATGTAGCTACTGAGCACTTGCAATGTGCCTAGTGCAAGTAAGAAACTGAATATTAAACTTTAATTTTAAATTTTATATTTAAAAATTAATATTTTGGAAAAAAACTGAAATAACTTGAATATGTGAATCTACTTTTGCAATTGTAAATTTAATAAACCCTAAGTACAGATTAGGCCTTTCCAATGAACACTTAACTTCCAAGTAGGAATTTACACCAGGGGTAAAACACACATTGCATCTTGAATTTAGAACCAAAAAAGGGAATGTAAAAAATATTAATTTTATATTGATGATTAATGTTTTTAAGATACTGCATTCAAGAAAATACGATATTAAAACACAAATTTCAGCAGTTTCTTTGTACTTTTTCAAATATTGGCTCCTGCAAAATTTTAAATTACATGTGGCTCATTTTATTTCTAGTGGACAGCAATGACCTCGACGGCCTGGCAAACAGTAAAAACCCCCATAACGGCGGCTCTTACTTGCGTGAGGATGAGAATTTGGAATGAGACTGGTTCCTTTGTGAAGATTAGCAGTGCTTAACAACTCACGTTGAGAATTACTCATCCTGATTATACAATATCATATCCTTAACTGGTCTCGTGAGCCCTTCAAGTTCCTTTTTGCAACATGGAGGACTAGGAAAAAACAGTTCTGGTAAAGAATAAAGGACTGGTGGTAGCAGCTAGACTGTAAGCTGAGCTTTTAGTCTCGTCCCTACGGGCTTGGTGCCAGCCGTCCCATTTCTAGACTCGCCACACCGGCGCGTGCCCCATGGCGGCTCCCAAGCCCTGCGGCTGCCCTCGCCATGCAAACCTGTGGCCCTTCCCGGAAGCTTTTCCATTTCTCCCCAAAGGAGAAACACCTGAAGTCCGCAAGGCTCTGGTGTCTCCCCAGCAGTGCGCCCCAGGTCTAGGAGAGAACACTCGTGGACAGGGAAGGGGAGCCTCCGCGGAGAGCCCTACACCGACGCGGCCCAGCGTCCCGAAGGCAGACAGAGGCTGCGGCCACCGGAGAGCGAGAGAAAACGCCCGGCGCGCGGCGGGCAGGCGCGCTGAAGCCGGGGGCGGGCTCCACGCCCCTTTCGGATCCCCGAGCCGGGCTGATGACGAACACAGAGCGCGACGGCGCACACGCTGCCCCGCGCTCGCACGACGGTACGTGCAGGGAGCGCGAGGGAGCCCCGGGCCGTCACCGGCGCGACCAGCGTTCCGCCTCCTCCGCTCCCTGCGCTCCCGCCACCTCGGCAACTCGGCGCCCGCCTCCCGCCTCCGTCCGAGGCCTCCGCCGCAGCGAGGCTCCGGGCCTCGCTCCTGTCTCTTTAAATGGTGGGGCCAACGGGCCGCCCCTGCAGCTGCTGCCTGGGTGGCCCCGCGCGCCGCTATTGAGGGGCGAACCAAGATGGCGGCGGCTTTGGCTGTGTGAGGAAGACGGAAGAGGCGGCGGCAGCGGCGAAGGAAAAGGGACTTCCAGGAGGCAGGAGCGCTCGTGCGCCTGGGGGCCCTCGCAGTCTCCCGCCCATTGGCAGCAGTTGCAGCAGGAGCAGGCGCCCCTCGGCTTGGGACATTTGAAGCAGGCGAGCAGAGCGGAGCCACTGGCTGCGGTGGCAGGGCCAGGTATAAGGAAGGAAAACATGGCGGCGGCGGCCTGAGGAGGCGGCGGCGGCGCGGGAAGCGGCTTCGTGGAGATCATGGCGGAAGCGGGAGCAGGGCAGTGACAAGCGCCCCGAGTTGCTACCGCATCGGGCCGGAGGCTGTGAAGCGCTGCGCGCCCCTTTCGGGGCGGTCGGGCTCGCCGGGCTTGGACAATAGCGCCGAGGAGTAGGAGGCGAGGAAAGACCGGGGCCCAGAGCTCGGGCCCGGGAGCGGGCCATGCGGGCAGCCCCGCGGCCCCGCGACGGCCAGCGGCGGCAGTGAGGCCCAGGAGTTCGCTTGCGGGCGTCCTCCCGCCTTGGCTCCCGCGTGTCCCGGCCCCCTTCCTGGGCGACTCCAGCGGGGCCTTTGCCCCGGTCCCCGGGCGGCACGATGACCGACACCCGGCGGCGGGTGAAGGTTTACACGCTCAATGAGGACCGGCAGTGGGACGACCGGGGCACCGGGCATGTGTCGTCCGGCTACGTGGAGCGGCTGAAGGGCATGTCCCTGCTTGTCAGGGCCGAGAGCGATGGTAAGTGAAGCCCCTTGGGGTGGGTCCCTTGCTTTCCTCCACGGCTCCCGAGCCACATCCCTGGTTGTTGAGGGCTAGTGGCCCGCTAAGAGAACGGAGGGGGCGACTGGGCTGGGGGTGGCTGCCGCCGTGGAGGAGGGCGGGCCACCAGCACCCCAGTTCTCTCGGAGCTAGCTGCACGGAGAGCGCTCGAAATGTCTTTCTTCCCAGCGCCTGGTAGCAGATGCGGGGACGAGGGGAGCCCAGCACATTTGAGCTGTGCTGCCTGGGCGTTTGGAGAGGAGAGGTCGGGGGCCTGGGATCGGGAGCCCGGACCGTGCTGTTCTTTTGCACTAGAGTGACCTTGAGAAAGGCACTGATTAATCCGATCTGCCTTAGTTCACTCATCTGTAAAGCAGGCGTGAAACTTTCTCGCAGCGAAGTTCTTAGGTGTTTCACTCTTTGGTGAACGTTTTGCTGTGCCCCCCCTCCCGCCCCTTTAGACTATTTTTCTGGTACATCTTTTTGATCCTGTCGCAGGTTGGCAACACCGGTTCATGGATCTGGCAACTGCCTTCGGCAGAGAAAATGCTTCTTTGCCTTGAGAGGATAGATTTGTGTTTCCCAGTGTTGTCTTTTTCACTAATAATGCAGAATTTTGTGTAGAGTTGGTGTAAACGGCTTGCATCTGTGGAACTATTTTATGCGAGCTTTTTTGATTACTTAAATGTATAATCACAATTTGGTTCAGTTAACAGGTGGGGGGGAGAAGTTGGCAGATAACTTTAAAACCTTTATTTGCCATAGTACCAGTGCTTCACGTATTTTGAAATAGCCTTAAGATTCAAAAGACCCAGTTGTTTGAAAATATGTGTTTCAGATTTTTCCAAACTTTGTTTAGGGTTTGCCACTTCCCTCTGTGACATACCTTGGATTTTGCTTAAAATGTTCACATCCTGTGAAAGTATTTGGGAATTGTTTCTTCTGAATTGGAAAATCTGTCTTGTTACATTAGTCTCTAATTTCACGCTAGCTATTTCAGTTTATTACAATTGTATTTATTCTGTATCTGAATTAATTACAACTCAAGGAGTTTTTTTAAGGTTTTATTTATTTGTCAGAGAGAGAGTGAGAGAGCACGAGCAGAGGGAGAAGCAGGCTCGCTGCTGAGCAAGGAGCCCATTTGGGGGACTGGATCCCAGGACACTGGGATCCTGACTTGAGCCAAAGAAGACACCCAACCGGCCAGCCACCCAGGCAGGCATCCCTCCTTTCAATGAATTTTAAGTGTATTTTTAATCCAGAACTCCGATTTCCATGAAAAACAAACGAGACTCACCTTTCTGTAATTAAAGACTCTAGGCACATCGATTTTCAATTTGAATTGAAAAGTTGTAATTTAGAGTTATATTGTCCACGGGTTATCTTTATAAGGCTACCCCCAAATAACTTAATTGGAGATAAATTATTTCCTATCAGAGGGATTTAAAGGATTTTGAATACACTGAGTATATTTTTCTGAGGCCTATTGTCTCTTAAAAATACTAGCTTGAATGTGTCAGGTGCTTTTGTATGTTTCTATCACGTCACCAGCTACTCTCACATATCCTCCTTTGCATGTTTGGAAAACTTTTTACATAATGAGCGAAAAGTATGGGCTTTGTAAGTTCAGTTAACTTTCAGATGAAAGTATGTGTAGGTTTGAGATAAGTTCTTTGAAATCTCATAACACGAATAACTGTCAGATCACATATTTAATTGGACTCGTTATACAGAGTCCATTGTTTACAGTATTTTTAAGCATGAAGTTTTGATGTCATATTCTAGGGAATCCTACTCTAATAACCTACTAATGTAGGGATCTGGGGTTCCCCCCCATTTTTGTTTTTACCACTTTGGAAATAGACCCTAAACTCCCACCTTCCCTTGGGAAAGTTTGGGACTCTGCAATGAAATAGGTTGAATGGTAAAAGCAAAAGGCCTTAATTTTTTATCTATTAATTTTCTTTATTTTTACTTATTGATAGAGAAAGATGAAATAAATGTAACTGATGTGCCCTTGTTAATTTAAGATAGAAGGAAAACTAAATCCAGAGAGTGGGCTTAGAAGGTTGCAGCATACTTAGACGAAGTACTGTCTTAAATGATCTCTAGTTTGATGATAAATGTTTTTTTTCTAACAGGAAAACTCCAAATAGGAATGATAATCAAAATTTATCGAGTGTCTACTGTGCTAGAGACTCTTTACTTGTATCTGCTGATATAGGTACTGTTGTTAGCCATATTTTGCAGATGGGGATACAGGTTCAGACAGCCTATGGGTGAGATTGTTATTAATTGGTATCATTAACTATTTACAGTGTGTTTTAAACATCCTTACTGCTGTCCACTTGAGTTTGCTACTTTATACTTAAAGGCTCAAAGTTTATCTCAAAGTACATGAAAAGAATTTTTAGCCTAAAGATATTTAAAATTACAGTGTATCTTAAAGCCACATGGAGTTTTTGTATGGACTGCTAGTTTGGGTCGTTCATTATTTTATGCTTCTCCCATTCTCCATTATAGGATAATTGAAAATTTTCTTTTTATTGTGGTGAGCAAAGTGGAAAGTATTTCTGATTTTCCATAAAATGAGTCATTTGTCTTGTTAGAGGTGCTTATACACTAAATTGAAAATCAGAAAGGCAGTTTCTGAATGGAAGTACTTGCTTGTGGCCTCCCCATTAACAGGGCACATCTTTCTGAGTAAGTGTGCCTTTCTCCTCTGAACTGGATGGTTTGGCATATCTGTACCCCACCTTGCCTTGGAGGAAAGAGATGTTCTCGCAAGCAACTGAGCCCATAGGTTGCATCCTTATTTAGTAGGTTCCTACTGGCAAAAGTGTATTGTAGGAACGTAGCCCTTTCTTTAATGAAGATAGATTACCTCATTTCTCAAGATTTTGTCATAGTCAGCTACCTGCAAAGTTCCATCTTCCCCCCAAAAAATTACTTGGTATTGTTTTTTTTCTTTCAATTTATAATGTGCCTGTTAAGTTGCACGAAGGGTAATAATGTCATCCCTTACTTGCTTTGTCACTTTATGTTCAAATCATTCTACTATTGCATTATGGTTTTTACCACTTCTACCTTCCAATTTTAGAATTGATAAAGACTTCAGAATTTCTCCACACACTGAAGGATGTCTTTTTAACATAAAATCATATCCATACTCTTTATTCTGGTTTACTTGTCAGGCATCAAGAATAGTGTTCCTGTATTTGGTTTTTACCTTAAGTTTTATAAAGTAATTTTTATATTTCAGATAGTTTCATGTATTATCTGAGTTGTCTACTTCCAAGTTTAAAAGGTTAAATTTTCAATGTTATTTGAGGCATGAAGAAAATGAGGCATGGGGAAATATTTTTGTTCAAGTTAACACTGCTAGCTAATGGTAAAAACTAGAATCCTCTATCTCTCTGCCTCTTGTAGAACTTGGTTGTAGGTAGTGCCTCACCCCCACTATAATTAGAAAAGGAGGTCAGGGACGCCTGGGTGGCTCAGTTGGTTGGACAACTGCCTTCGGCTCAGGTCATGATCCCGGAGTCTCGGGATCGAGTCCCGCATCGGGCTCCCAGCTCCACAGGGAGTCTGCTTCTCTCTCTGCCCTTCTCCTCACTCATGCTCTCTCTCACTGTCTCTCTCTCTCAAATAAATAAATAAAATCTTTAAAAAAAAAAAAAAAAGAAAGAAAAGGAGGTCAGAACACTTTAGGTGGAGAGCCTGGTTTGTTTCGCTTTGTTTGGGCTGTTGTGAAAGAAATGAGCAGAGATAAGTATCAGCAATTTTTTTTCCTCTTACAAATTAGTAAGCAGTATAGAATCTTGCATACAGTAAGCATTATTTAGCTACTGAGAAGAGCTCAGTGTCAGTACTGGGAGAAATACTTGACTTCGAAAAGTTCATTTAAAGCCCCCCCCCCTTTTTTTTCCCCCTCATGTAGACCTGCTTTGTAGAAAATTACTAGGCCTAGGGTAAGCAAACCCTTACTTACCATCTTCTGTGTGTGGTAACTTCTGACATTTTGAAGTGCATCAGCCACTCTGGGTATAGGTGATAGGGCCCGAGTGTAGTGAAGGCCTGACGCAGGCACGGGACCTTTTAATGTAGGGCTACCCCCCTCCCCCACTCTGAGCCTTCATTTCAGTTTTTAAATGCTGTGTGTAATCGTGAGCCACAAAATTAGGAGAGAGTGAACACGGACTAGGTTTAAAGCCTACTCTGGTGTACTGTCCAGATGATATTTTGGACTTCGATTAATTCATTATTGATGATTTTTTTCTTCCCATTAATGAAGCACAGTACTTAGGCTGCTGCCCTTATTTTGAGCATTAATAAAGACGATATACCAGCGATGCCTAGATATTGTGACAGAGCTGGACCTAGTCCTTCTGAAATCCTTAAGTATTTATCCGAATCTAAACTAAGATCAGGACCTATATTTCTTTAACTACTTGAATCTGATTGGTTGGTAGGTTGATACTGGACAAAGAACATAAAAGTTACAGAAACTCAGTTATCTCATTTCTCCAGTGAAAGGGAGTGATATCTTCTAAACAAGTGAAATTTCTTGCTAAAAAAACACTGTATCAGAAAGATTAAAAATCTTAACAGTTTTCTTGGAATGTTTCCTAAATATTATATACTAAAATGTTTTTCTTAAGCAGTGTAGTAAAACTGTTAATCTTTCGTTCTAATGTGTTTCTGGATTATTGTTATTTATACTAATTTCTCTACTGTTTAACAGCACAGTCATGCTTGTGAAATGCTATTTTGTCTATGCTCTAAGAGAAACAAGTATTGAGTGCTGGTTATGTAGTAGGTGCTGGGATAGGGACTTTAATATGAATTTTTAGTTAATGTAGCAACCCTGTGAGGTGTTATTTCTTTCTTCATGTATTGATAATTTGATTGGGTAGTTCTGTGGTCTTTTTTTTCCTGCACTCAGCCAGAAATCTAGGTTTGTTTGTTTGTTTGTTTTTTAAATGTACAGTCTTTCCATTTTAAAATATTTGCACAAATTCAGCATATGAGTATGTGTGTTAAGACTACAACTCAAGTAAGCTGTCTGCTGGCCGGATCCAGGCTGCAGGCACTAGTTGCAGTTCTCGGATTTAAACACTTTTGGAATGATATTTCACTCAGGACTACCAGCTCCTTAGCACCCCACTCCCTGGAGGTGTTTGTTTTGATAGAGGTGTGTTGGGGATTCGCAACAGAATACAAGAAAAGCTCTCCTATTTCATTTTACAGAACAAACATGTTGTGAAGCAGGGAGGGAACATTTTTAATGACCAAAAATCGTGTATACTCGTAGTTGTACTAAATGTTTTGTTGTCCATCTTTTTTGCTTATTCATGTTTGAGAACTTCTACTTGCAATTGTCTTGGTGATGTTTTGAGTGCCATTTTCCCTCCTGTACCGTTGCTCCCCCACTTTCTGAGTATACAGACCTCCTTTTTGTCTATTTGGGGCATCTATCTATGTGAGGATACACAGATTTGTCATCTAAGAGTAGCACAGTATTTCACTGTATACATTTAATTCACACAGTACACTGTTGGTAGCATTATATCTGAAACCTTCCTCAGGATACCTTTATACTCTTAGAATTGGGGATTCTCAAAAGCTTTTATTTATGTGGATTGTATCTACTGATATTTGCCACATTAGACTTTAATTCTTTTTTTTTTTTTTTTAAGATTTTATTTATTTATTTGACAGAGAGATTACAAGTAGACGGAGAGGCAGGCAGGCAGAGAGAGAGGGAAGCAGGCTCCCTGCTGAGCAGAGAGCCCGATTCGGGCCTCGATCCCAGGACCCTGAGATCATGACCTGAGCCGAAGGCAGCGGCTTAACCCACTGAGCCACCCAGGCGCCCTAGACTTTAATTCTTTAAAAAGCTTTTATGTCAGCATTTAGTGAGAAGAGTGTTACTGTTTTACACTTTTACAAATCTCTTTAATGTCTGGTTTAATTTTTTTAAAAAAAGGATTCTTAACCTCTCTGCATTCAGTTGTTTGCAATAACACAGTATAGACACTGAGAAAAAACAAGGGTGGAAAAGGCAAATAACCTTTTAGTAATAATACTTTGAAAATAGTTTTGATTTTCCAGACTCCCTGAGGTCCCACACATTGAGAACAGCTGGCATAGAGATTGTTTCTAGATTTTTACCATTACACTGCCAGTGACTTATTTGTTCATATACTTGGCATTGTGAGATGTAGGCTAATTTCCCAGAACTGTTGGACCAAAGGGGACTATTTTAAAAGCTGATAGAGAAAGATAAAATGGCCTCAGAAAGTTCATATTAACATTCAGCTGGATCTTTTTCCATTGATTGGTAAAGCACTGATAACTTGATCCAGTAGAAACTAAGAGATGGGAAAGGGAACCTAGTAGATGGCATAGAAATAAAACTAGAAATGTGTCTTTATTATTTTTCTAGCCCCCAAACTAAAAGGCAGTTTCGCATGCTCCAGCCCACCAATTTCCTAGAGAGCATGGTATTTGGGGACCAGACCTGGACTTCTAAGGTGGTGCCTTTGGTCAGTCATGTGTTTCAGGAGAGATACTTCCTCTTAACGTCTTTTTTTTTTTTTTTTTTTTTTTTTTTCCTCTTAACATCTTGAATGACTCAGTAAAGAAAAACTTACCAACACCAGAAGCTTCCAGTTATCTACTTATTTCTTGTTTTAGCTAGGGCTTTGGGAGGGCACACTTCCCAAGCTTTCAGTTTCGGATTTTTCCTTTCTAATTACTCTGACCCTGTAACTTTATGGAGAGTTTTGAAGCAAATGCAAAGGGATTGGTACTTGAAAAATAATAGTTAATGCCCCTGCTGGTTTTTGTTTTGTTTTAGTAGCAGCCAAGTTAGGTATGTGTTTTTCTTTCCTTTTTTTAAGTATGCTCCACACCCAGCATAGAGCCCAGTGTGGGGTTTGAACTCTTGACCTTGAGACCAAGACAGGAGATGAGATCAAGGGTTCATGCTTAACCAACCAGCCACCCAGACAGAGCCACCCAGGCACTCTGTCCTTTTCTCTTTTAATTGAAGTAGAGTTGACAGACAGTGTTTGAGATATGTTTCTTGAACGTACAATTTGAAGTGATGACTTCACCCCTGTGCCTTATGTTGTTTACCCCTACTTATTAAAAAATAATAGTTTTGAAGTGTAATAGATCAAGAAATTACACAAATGGTAAGTATTCAACTTGGTGAATTTTCACAAAATAACCAGCACTCTGGAAGTCTACTTCATGTCCCTTCACAGTCACTATCTCCTCCTGCCTGTTAGCACCATAGATTAATTTTTGCTACCCTTTGAACTTTATGTAAATAGAATTACATGGTATATATTTTTCTCTGAGGTTTCTTGCATTCATGTTGCATTCATGTATTTGGTTCATTCATTAATATTTATAATATGGTATTCCAGTGTATGAATATTTACACCTTTTTTTAATTGTTTCTCACATGCTATATATAATTCACTCATTCAAAGTGTATAATTCATTGTTTTTTAGTATATTCACAGGGTCATGCAGCTATCACTCCAATTTTTTTAATTTTTTAGGTAATCTCTACACCCAGCATGGGGCTCAGACTTAACAACCCTGAGATCAAGAGTTGTATGTTCTTTTGGCTGAGCCAGCCAGGCACCCCACCACAATCTAATTTTAGAATACTTTGTTCTCTCTGAAAGAAATCATGTACCCATAAGCAGTCACTACCCATTCACTCCCCCTTCCCTCCCCAAACAACCACTAATCAATACATCTTCTCTAATTTGGACACTGTACATTTTATATAAAAACAGTCATATAATACATAGTCTTTTGTGACTGGCTTCTTTACTTGTAATGTTTTCAAAGTTCATCCAGCATGTACTTCTTTGTGTGTAGCTGAATAGTATTCATTAGGTTTTGGACATTTGGATTATTTGCCCTTTTTTGCTATTAGAAATGCTGCTAAGAACATGTACACATATTTTTGTGAGCGTATGTTTTCATTTCTCTTGGGTATACACCTAGGAGTGGAATTGCTGGTAACTAGCAATTGAGTAACTGCCAAACTGTTTTCCAGAGTGGTTGCCTTTTTATATACCCACAAGCAGAATGTATGAGGTTTCCAATTTCCCCATGTGGTTGGCAACACTGTCGGCGGCGTGGTCTTTGATTGTAAGCATGTTACAGGTGTCAAATGGTATCTTATTTGTGGTTTTGATTCATATTTCCTTGACAACTAATGATGTTGAGCATCTTTTCCTATGTTCGTCGCCCATTTGTGTGTCTTCTTTGAAGAAAAATCTGTTCAGATCTATTGCCCATTTTTAAATTTGGTTGTCTTTTTAAGTTGTTAGAGTTCTGTATACAAATTCCTTAACAGATGCGTGATTTACAGATACTTTCTCCCATTCTGTGGGTTGTCTTTTCACACTCTCAGTGGTATTATTTGTAGCACAGATTTTGACTTTGAACATATCCATTTATCATTTATCATGAATCAGTGATGTCCAGTATTTTCTTTTGGGTAGGTTTGCTTTTGTGAGGTTTCACTTTTAAAAAGGCTGACTTAGTTTGGTTCTAGGACACTAGACCTTTTGCATCTTCTGAATGTTGCAAAGTAATACAGTTGTTTCATTCTACTGTTTCTGTAGTTTTCTAAAGATGGATTGTTTTTCAGGATTATTTCAAAGTGGTTTTTTTGAGATGTATTTTCTCCTAGAAACCACATATTGAATGTATGCCACAAAAAGTAAGTTTGATCTTAATGTAACTAACATATTCTGATTTCACTGGGAAATGATTGCAATTTCTGTTCTTGTATATAGAAAAAAACTGGAAGGATATTCACGAAGAAAGTTGAAGACTTAATCCTTTTGAGCAACTCTATAGACATTGAGTTCATTTGCTTGTTGCTTTTTCTTGTTACGACTGCATCACTGGACAACTCTTGATAATTACCAAAAGAAAAAAATCCATTAATAGTGCATAAAGAAAATTGAAGCACTGGAAATTTGTTTTTAATTAATAAGGCAAAGGTTGGGAAAAGAGGAGGAAGATTAAAACAAATTTCCTCTAGAATATGAGGATACTTGTCTGAGTGAGCCAGCAATAGTTTAAAAAAAAAAGTTTAAAAAGAGTTTTAAAAAATCGTTTTTTAAAAAAAAAAGCCTGAAAGAAATGGGGCGTTGGGGCATATAGGTGGGAAAAATAGGGAGACTGTTTGGTTACCTTAAGTATAGAAAGAATAAAAGACACATTTGGAATTATTTTACCTGTGCTTGAGGAGGATTTGAGTGAAGTGGGAGGGTACTCCCAAATTAAGTCCTTACATCTTGGTAAATGGCTGAAATTGTATTGCATTCGGTATCACTTAGTACTGTTCTGAACACAGAGGAGTAGAATGGTCAGTAAATCGCCAGCTGAGACAGTATCATTAGATTAGTAAATGAATTTTAACAGAAGCAAACTAATTTGGGAATGTAAAGAAGCACACTTTTCTGAGCTGCCTAGCCCGCTATTTGGAATTGGAAAGTAATGGTGACATGTAATAGGAAAAGAAATGAAAGATTTGGATGAAGGACAGCTGCAGAGAAAATCGCTGCTTCTTAAGCATTTTGGGCCAGTTCTTGTCTTTAGATAGTACTTTGGGGATAAACTGGAACTAGAGTGAGGGGAGAGGCATAAAAGCTGGTCTTGAGATTTGCACTTTGTTATAAAGCAGTAGTTATTTTCTGAATATCACAAGTCTTACTGCCAGGGAAAAGATAAAAATATGCAAAATAAAATTAGCTGACTATAGGAAAAAATTGATTATTTGAAGATGAAGTGTGATAATTCTGGAATAGACATAAGAGACTTTTTGATGGTGAAGTGTAATATTTGGATGTACTGGGGTGATGGATCATATCCAAGTCATAATGTATGTCAGGGATTTAAACTCAGGTCACCTGGCTTTCTGCGGTGCCCTTTCACTACGCTGTGCTGCCCATAAGTTGTTGGATCTCTATTACCATCCAGTCCTTTACTCTTCAGATGATCATGTCTTTGTTAAAAGTAAACTGCATAAAGCAAGCATTTCTTGGGTTACAAGTTTTATTATATTTAAATGTGTTTTTAAACATACTATTTCCTTAACTGAAGTTACGTGTGTATCAAGTGGTCAAGAAAGGAGGAAGTGTGTGTGTATATGGTGGAATGTAATGCTGCTTTGCAATGGCATAATGGAATGTTTTGTTTTTCTGTTTCCCAGGTTCTCTACTCTTAGAATCCAAAATAAATCCTAACACTGCATATCAGAAACAACAGGTAAAATTTTGAAGATGTTCTTTTTCCTTGTATATTATCCTCTCAGTTGGCTGATTAAATGAAAATTTGCCACCCATTCCTTAACAGTGAAAAATTTAAAACAGGTTACAACATACTTTCCCAGCCTGATTCTAAAATGTGATTTTAGCCAATCTCTGTGGTGTATAAAGCAATCATTTTATTTTAAACTTTAAAAAAATTGCTTCAATTTAAGCTAAGTTTTTGCTCCAGATACTCTTACAACCAAGACTTAATTCTCAAAAGTTAAACTAGAACAATAGTTTTCTTGTTTCTACTTAAAGAATAAAAAGTGACCACTGATGTAATAATCAGCTATTAACACAACAAAATGGTAGAAACTACTTCCTTTGCTATTGTAGATACTAGTGCAGAAGAGACATTTCTGTCCTATACAGCAACCCAGTGTAGGTAAAAATCTGATTTGTTACATAGCCTGAATAGGACCTTATAATAATATGATGATAGACTAACAATGCAGTTTATTAAGGCATCTTTCAGTTTTAGTACACTTTCTTGTACCCTACGGATGAACAAGCAATATCTGAAACTAAGTCTTTCTCTACTTAGTAGGGCAACTAGCACTATCATCAAAAGGTATTTATTCAGAACATACACACACACATACACACACAGTTATACTGAGTGCTGTATCAAGCCAGTGAAGGCATTATCAGTCCCCTCAGTGCCCTGAAGGTACAGAAATAAATTTAGAATAAAGAATATTAACTAGCACATTCATATGTATATATTACTGTTACTCTATAAATAAATTATAAAGTGCTTTGCTTCATCATTGACCATTAAAATACTACTATAAGGAAGTTAGTGTTGCGTTTATTTTGTACATTAGATGATCCTTAAAGATTGTGACTAGCTTCAGGTCACACAGATAGTAAATAGGAAAGCTGTTACTAACTCCGCTAAGTCTGCTTAATGGTGATTTGCTTGTCCAAAAAAACATTTGGTACAATATGAAATATTTTCTTTATAGTGTAATGGTCTACTAATACTTTGCATGTAGTGTTCTTAAGAAAACTGGTTTGATTGGAATGGCTGGAGATGAGAGTATTTTGTCTTTGATATTCTATACTTAAATACATAAATTCGTGTTTTGAGGCTTCAGTCAGTTGAAGAGTAAAAGCCCATCCAAAGAAAAAGAAAAGATCAAGTCTGTTTTGAGGATGAATGAAGAAATCCATGTGTCTTAAGCTGTAGGTTGTTGGATGGTAAATAGGATGCTTTGGTGAAAATCAGACTCCTTAGGGAAAACAGAAGAGCAGTTCCTAAAATTTTCAAAATCCTAAATTTGTCAAATGGGCATTTAAGAGTTTATATCTAATTGTGCCCTGTTTTAAGCCTACAGATGATTCTGAATTTACATTGTACCAGCATTAATTGCTTATTGTTGTTTTAAATCTAACTTATACCAATGTGATACTGGTTTTCGTTTCAGTGGGTCTTTGTCACCAGTTTTCATAACTGTATGTATTATACCCAGTTTAAAGATGAAGAAACAGACTCAGGGAGGCTACACAGCTGACTCATTTCTTGCGTGTTGATCTTAACAATGTTTTATGTTGTTGTTTTTTTTTTAAGATCTTATTTGTTAGAGTTTAACTGACTGAGCCACCTAAGCATCCCTTGATCGTACAGTGTTAATGTAAATTATTTTGAGTTTGAATAGCTGCTTAGTCACTGTAGAACGGATGCCTGCTATCCATGATCTCTAGAAGTTCATGAAGATAGTAAACAGGGTCTTTGATCTCGTGTTTAAAATTCTGTATAAAAATTGTGGATTTATTCTATTAATAATGCTGTACAGCCCAGTCAAATGATCATTTATTTACTTTCAGCTGATAATCCCTTTTAGTTCAGTGAGAGACTACTCGTCCTCATTGTTGACAGTTACGTAATTGAAAAGAATTAATATGCAGTTTAGCAAACAAAATCAGGGGATCCATAAGAGGTATCTTATTGGAAACTGCCTCCATGTAGACATATTTTTTAAAGTACCTTAAAGCTGGTCTAGTCCTATTTCCTTCTTAATGTGTAGGAACTTTTATCATCCCTATAGATGCTCACCTAGAGTTTGCCTGGCTCCTTTCAGTTACTTATTAGATTGAATTATTTTTCCTTTATAATGTACTCATCATCCCTCTAACTCTGACTTCTCTTAGTTCTTCTCTTTGGACCAGCCTGAAAAACTGCTATATGATCATTGTTATGTTAGGCTTCTTTTTATTTATTTTTTAAAATTTTATTTATTTATTTGAGAGCATGTGTGCACATGAGCTGGAGGGGCAGAAGGAGAGGAAAAGGAATCTCGGGCATGTTCTGCACTGAGTGCGGAGCCTGACAAAGGGGTTATTATCACGACCCTGAGCTCGTGACCTAAACCGAAACCAAGAGTCAGATACCTTACCGACTCCACCACCCAGGCGAGCCCCAGACTTCTTTTTTTAAAATGTAACTCTCGGGGCGCCTGGGTGGTTCAGTGGTTAAAGCCTCTGCCTTCGGCTCAGGTCATAATCTCAGGGTCCTGGGATCGAGTCCCGCATTGGGCTCTCTGCTCAGCAGGGAGCCTGCCTCCTCCTCCTGTCTCTCTCTGCCTGCCTCTCTGCATACTTGTGATCTGTCAAATAAAATAAAATGTAACTCTCCCCAGTACCACTCAGTATTTCACATAGAAGATGATTCACAAACCCCTCTCAATGAGTGGGCTCTTTTGAAATGGTTGATGGCTCTGAAACAGTATATATGTTTATTTTACTGTCAGTAAGTTTAAGAAGATACCTTAGATCCTATAAATATTTTTGTGATAATGATGCATATTATAGTATACAGACTGTACTATAGGAAATATAAAATGGTGTCAGTACTGTAAGTGTAGTGTCTTGCAGAGATTACATGTTAATAAAAACTGTTGAACTGTTCATTACACTTATCATTAAATAAAGGTCTCTCTGAACAGGAGTAAAGGGGCTGTGGGTGGCAGGAGCATCTTGCTTCTTCAACCATAGCACTTTGGTGAAAGTTAAAAAAAAAAACTGTTACTCAGGTAAATCTCATGTATTACAGATTTAACAAATAATTTCATGGGCCTCGTGTGTCTCAGGTAAACAGCATTCAAAGTGGATAATAGATGAGAGAAGGGGTTTTAGTTATTAATCCCACATTCCTGACATGCCCTGTTTGGTTATTGTATGCTCAGACTTCCTCTCTGGGCAATTTGACTAGAGCATAACATGTAATCTAATATGCAAGCAAAGAATTGATACTTGTTTAGTTTGTATCTTTCAGTACATTTAGATTGGTCACTTTGTAGTGTTTTTCATAGTCTGGTTAACTTCTCCTTAAGGAAAACAATGTTTTCATTTTATAGGGTGAACAGAGCTAGGTGTGAAAAGGCATTGTCAATCACAGTATCAATGTTGCTTAGTACTGTTCTCAATTTTTTGTTGCTTTTTTCATTTGCCTTGTACTTTGAAGAAGTTTGTGATAGTTAATGGATGTTAATCAGACCTTTTTTTTTCCTCTCAAGGACACTTTGATTGTGTGGTCTGAAGCAGAAAATTATGACTTGGCTCTTAGCTTTCAAGAAAAAGCTGGATGTGATGAAATTTGGGAGAAAATATGTCAGGTAATTTTAAAAACTAGAAAATCAATATGCTATCTAAGTATTTTGGGTTTTTTGCTGTGCTTTTTAGCTGATGCCCAAGATTTTAAATAAATAGCATTTCATATTGATCTCTTAAATTCATTATTGTCTGTGAAAAGTTGATTTATAGGAAAGTACAATTTACTGACACCAGACTGTCCAGCCACGACCTTTGCTGAACTTCTGTATCTAGCTGCCTTTGAGAGCTCCGTCATAAGTGGTCACTGGTATCTCAGGTTTAGTAGTCCGGAACCAAACTTAATCTCTCCTACATCTGTTCATTCTCCCATCTTTCTCATCTCAGTCAGTGTCATCCAGTTGCTGAAACCAGCAACTTGGAGGTTTTATTTATCCTTCCTTCATCACTTAATCCATTCAGTCCTTCAGTTTTATAAATCTTAAATCCATTCACTTATCCTTGTTTTCACTGCTAACACAGTTTACTAAGCCACCATCATTTCTTGGCCTGGTTTATTGCTTTCATCTTGACTGGTCTTCCCAAATCCATACCACAGATAGAGAATATTTTTTAAAATGCCAATTTTTAAATATCACTTTATTCAGTAACTTCTTGTGACTCGAGTATCTCTTCAGCCTCATCTTGCATGTTCTCAGTTGATTCTAGAATTTCCTAGTGCCTCTAGTACCTTGGACTAGTGACATAATCTCCACAGTCTTGTTGGGTATGCATTTATTATGCACTCTGCATTTATTATATGCTAAAGTCATTGGCTCTTGTTACAGACTAATTTAAATCAATGTCTCCTAAGGACAGCTTCTCTATCTCCACGTTTATTCTAATTAGAGAATAATCTTCAGATTTTTTTTCTCTTTAAGATTTGAGAGAGTGAGTGGACACATGAGAGAGGGGAGGGGTGGGGGAGAGAATCTCAGGCAGACTCTCCACTGAGCACGGAGCCTGACATGGGCCAAACCCACAGTTAAATCCCACAGCAAATCTGAGGAGTCGGACCTCCAGTGACTGAGCCACCCAGGTGCCCCCTTCAGCAGATTCTTTAATTCACTGGTTCTCAGACCAGCAGCGTGACCTGGGAACTGACAGAAATGTAAATTCTGGGACCCCCATCCTGCATCTACTGAATCAGAAATTCTGTGAGTAGGTCCCAGTAATTGTATTTGAATTATACTTGAACAAGCCCTCTAGGTCAGACTTCTTTGTAGAAGGCAAGATAGTAAATAATTTTAGGCCTTGTGGGCCACACAGCTGAATAGCTGTTCAACTCAACTCAGCTATTATATTACAAAAGTAGCCATACATAACACATAAATAGCCATGGTTCTCTTCCAGTAAAATTTTACTTATGAAAATTGGTGGTGGGCCATGTTTGGCTCTAGTTTGTCAATTCCTGCTTTAGCTGATTCTCATGCACCCTGAAGCTTGAGAGCCACGGCCTTAATAAAGCTATGTGTCCTTGAGGCACAGTGTTTCCTTACCTTGTAGAATTTAGTTCTGCTAGATCATCTACTCAGCTATATTTTTCATATAGTAACCTGCCTGTCGAACTTCCCTTTTCTTCTGCTATGAAGGATTAGGTTTGTATCTGAATGCCTCTTCATACTTGTTTTTTGCTTGCTTTCCCATACAGTTGTATTCACAGCCTGCCTCTGGATTTGTGTCCTGTGGAGTTCTCCCCTAGAAAGAGAAGAGATTGAGGAGCTTGGGTATGCTAAAAGCACCCATTGCTCATATAGATCTTGTTCTCCTTCACTTCTCTGAGTCGAACAATCCCACCCTGGACACAGTCTTCTATTAAGCCAATATTTAACTCACACCTGGACTCAGTGCATTGCTGTCAGGCCTGGCTCTCCTTTAGTAAATTGTCGGATCTTTACTTTTCCTTAGTCTGTAGTTCTTCATTTACACTTGGGGCACAGGTAGTAGTAGTTCTATACTTTCTCTAGAGTAACTTAACTAGAAATCACTGTCTGTTTTGTTATTTTCTATCTAATCTTACTTGTGCACACTTTATATTCAAGATGTTGTTTTATACCAGTCTTTTATGATCCCATCTGTACTTACCAATTTTTAGATCCTGGCTTGTTCTAGAGAATTCATTACATTTTGCTCTTTGAGGTCTTAACATGTCTTTTTATTTCTTGAATGCTACTCGTCGTTTTTTGATCTAGAAACAGCAGAAAGTGTCTCCATTTTCCAAAATCTTCCTTGATAGTAGTTACTAGGTCTGGGTATATCTCTTTTCTTTTATAGACCTTTCATGGCCTTCACGTTCTCATTTTCTTCATATCTGTCCAGACAGATTGCTAAGACTTACTAACCTTTCTCTTAAGGAAGACTCTCTTCTAGCTTATTCTACCTTTTGTTTTCATTCTTCCATTGCTCCATTCAGTAAGACTGCAACGTATTTGTCAAATCATTACAGTTCCACCTTAATTCTCTGAGCATATCAGATTCCAAGAAAATCCTAACCCCAGGCCTTTTTGATGACTTTCTTAGCCTTCATGTTTGCAAATAAGCTAAAAAAAGATAGCATTTTCATTACAGTAAGGGCTCTTGGCCCTTTACATTTGACTTTTTAATCAAATGCTATCACATTTCTTTAGGTAAAGCCATAGATTGAGTTCCAGGAATCTAAAGCTGTATTGAGAATTTATATCATTAACAGATTCAGAGCCAGCCTGAGACCATGCCAGGTACAATCTGTGAATGTGCCTAGTTGCCTTTCGGTGGTACTGCCCACTGGGTTAATGTCAAGACACTATCAACTTGCAACATATTTCAAGAACTATTCCAGGCCTTTTCCCTTCCAGTATCCGTTAACAGTCTCTCTGAACCATGCTAAGCAATTTAAGTTTCTTGGCCATTTCATATACATCTAATTTTTCCATTTTCCATTTCTTTAGCATTCACCTTGGCCTGCTTTAGACAGTCTCAAACTATAGGCCAACATAGCAAATCTCATTTTATTTCAGAATAAGTCCTTGACTTTTGGGTAAAAATATTCTTTTATCTCAAAATGTATTTGTGAAGACTTCTAATTTATGTTTTTATCATTAGAGCCCCTGTCCTGACATAAAGTTGAGGTTTATGACAAATTTCTAGAGCTTCTGGGGTGATCATGAAAGCTACAGGTTTGGGTGAACAGAAGGGAAAACTTCTATGGTTTGGTTACTTTGGGTAGATTTTTTTAGGGGATTTACTGTGTTAGGCTCTGCTACATGTATGTTGCAGTTACTTTTTATATGGTTTCATTTTTGTGTGAGGACACTTATTTCCCACAGTTTTCTTACTCATGTGTTTGGGCCACCAGCCAGCATTCACAGCACATCAGTGACCCAGTTTGGTCCAGAAGCAGTTTGTGCATATTCTTTGGGCCTTGCTTTCTGGAATTGATTTTAAAATTTTCCTTGTTGCTTACAATTACATGTATATTCTGTGATCACAACATTATGATGTTTATTATTTATTTAAATTTTACTTAAAATTTTGAAGGGTTTGGTGGTGGCTATCCTGGAATATGACACTAGGATTCTTAGAACATCTCTCATATTCATCTAAGAATATCATTTAGATTTGCTTGATTATATTTTGTCAGCTATCATAAATCTTATTTAATAGGTTCAAGGAAAGGACCCTTCAGTGGACATCACTCAGGACCTTGTAGATGAATCTGAAGAGGAGCGTTTTGATGATATGTCATCACCAGGTTTAGAATTGCCATCTTGTGAATTAAGTCGCCTTGAGGAAATTGCAGAACTTGTGGCATCATCTTTACCTTCCCCCCTGCGTCGTGAAAAACTTGCACTAGCACTGGAAAATGAGGGTTATATTAAAAAGCTCTTAGAGCTTTTTCATGTGTGTGAGGATTTGGAAAATATTGAAGGACTGCACCACTTGTATGAAATTATCAAAGGCATCTTCCTGTTGAATCGAACTGCTCTTTTTGAAGTTATGTTCTCTGAGGAATGTATAATGGACGTCATTGGATGCTTAGAATATGATCCTGCTTTATCACAGCCACGAAAACACAGGGAATTTCTAACAAAAACAGCCAAGTTTAAAGAAGTGATTCCCATATCAGATCCTGAGCTGAAACAAAAAATTCATCAGACATACAGAGTTCAGTATATCCAAGATATGGTTCTACCTACCCCTTCAGTCTTTGAAGAAAATATGTTATCAACACTTCACTCCTTTATCTTTTTCAATAAGGTAGAAATTGTTGGTATGTTACAGGTGAGTTAGATCAATTTTTCCGTACTTACAAAGATACCTTCTTGATTGATACCATTTAAACTGTTAATTGATTCAGCAGAAGTAAGTACCTAATTTGAGTTTTGATTTATGTCTAAAGGTATGTATTTGGTTGATACTAGAAAAGATTACAATATATAATACTATGGGACCAGAAGGTTGTTTTGTTTCCATCAGGGAACATAAATGTGAGAAGTCTAGCTTGATGAAATCACAGGGGAATGAATGGTCTTAACAAAATGATTGAATGTAGAATTTTAGATACATTAATTTTTCAGTTATGCATAGAATAGATTCAAAGGGAAAGATAAAATGAAGAAGCCAAGAAGTAGGTCATTAAATGTAGAATATAAATTCTGTAGAATTGGTAGCACTGCCAGATCATTATATATTAAAGGCCTAGTGTTAGGGTCAAGGGAATATAGTAGATACTGGCAAATTATAGTTGAAGGTCTCCTTGCCAAAAGGCATGCTTTTGTACCAAAGGAAAGTATGGAGAAGTTGGATGTGAATATGAGTTACAACTCCACCTATCACAACAGCTATGTACTACTTGGGCAACTTTCTTAACTTCTTAAGCTTCAGTTCTCTGATTTGAAGGATGGTGCTATTAGTACCAACTCTATAAAGTCATCTGAAGATTAAAGTCATGCATGAACATTATGCAACACTCTTGAGTATTTTTTTTTTTTTTTTTTTTAGAGCGTGCAGGTGGCGGGAGGGGCAGGCGGAAAGAGAATTTTTTTTTTTTTTAAGATTTTTTATTTATTTATTTGACAGAGAGAGATCACAAGTAGACGGAGAGGAAGGCAGAGAGAGAGAGAGGGAAGCAGGCTTCTTGCTGAGCAGAGAGCCTGATGTGGGACTCGATCCCAGGACCCTGAGATCATGACCTGAGCCGAAGGCAGCGGCTTAACCCACTGAGCCACCCAGGCGCCCCGGAAAGAGACTCTTAAGCAGGCTCCACATCCAGCAGAGAGCCTGACTCAGGGCTGAAGGCAGGCTTGATCTCACAACCTTGAGATCATGATCTGAGCCAGAATCAAGAGTTGGGCGCTTAACCTACTGAGCCACCCAGGCACTCCAAGCATTATTTCAAAATATCTGTTGTAATTGCTATATTAAACTCTAGATTTTCTTTCTATAGTATGCGGAGTCTCTTAGGTCTAGTGTTTTGGGTGCTTGTATCAGAATTGCCAGGGTGTAACGTTCCCTGGATTCTGCACAAAACACAAAATCTATAACTGGCCAGTAGTCTGTTTGTAAGACACCCCCTCTCCCCCACCAAAGTCAGAGGACCTCTCAGTATATTATCCCATAATGTAGGAATTAGTTTGTTCTAACTAGAACTTTAAAGTTGGTGTGGTGTAAAGATTTGTGAGTTGCACACCTCCCATGTGTTTTATTTATTTGATGCCCACGATACTAAAGAATAACAGATATGACTTGGGAGACCTTTCCTCAGATCTATAAATAAAAGTAATTATTTGAAATCTGGATTTATTAAAGGAGGCAAATAAATGTCAGTATGAGCTGTTTGGTAGCACATTATGAATAAAGCAGTAAGCTTAACTTGTATGGCTGTTCCTTTTTAGAAAGTTGCTGTATTTTCAGAGTCCCTGCCTTTGCCATCTTAAAAGATAAACAAAACATGAATTCAGATAGAAAAGCACATATTGCATGGAGCACGGGATGTGGTGCATAAACAGTGAATCTTGGAACATGAAAAATAAAATGTTTAAAAAAAGAAAGAAAGAAAGACCAGTTTTACTAACACTGCTGTCCTGAAGCTAGGAATAATTCCAGTTCATATTGACCAATTTGATGTGCTTTTCCTATTCATTTAAGACAGGCATGTAAACAGATCATATAGGCAGTACAGTCTAGTAAGGACAGTAGTATCTCTATACAGTGTATTGTGATTGATAATGGAGGAGGGAAAAGGTTTTGGTACTAATTGTTATTCTTTGATAAGAATCTTATTTTTACAGGCTACCCTAGTGAGCCTTTGTTCCAGTCCACTTTTGATTCCTAGTTTCCTTGGATAGTCCTGAGTGTGTCTGGTCCTTCAGTGCCACATGATTCTCCTTTTGTTGTACAGGGACTTGTCACTTCACTTGTTTGTTTTCTTGGTCTTTATACCTGTGAACTGCCAGTTTTACTCATTAAGTATGAATAATTTCAAGTCTTTGTTTCCCTACATTATGCTTTGTAAAATCCTGGCTGCCCATGCTGTACTTCTGTTTTCTTGATACAGGTACTTCTTTCCAAAGTGCTGCTAGGAAGGAGATAGAATTTTATAAATTTTGTGACAACAGGTGATGGAGATAAAATTTAAAGCAGGTTCTTACCCTCTTGCATACATAATCATACCCTCCCTTTACTGTTAACTGCTCTGTACGTAATACTGTTAAACATCCTTTTTTTTTATTTATTTTTTTAAACGTTACTTATTCTCTCAACTTCTGTACCCCAAATGCAGCAGCTCAGAGACTCTTTTTCAGTAGTTTGATTTCCAGTTGGGATATATTAGATCTGGGATGCATCTTGAAATTGCATGCCATTTGAATTATGGCCTATTTGTACATTTTAGAAAAAGTGAAAATAGAAATAATCATTTTAATATCACAGAAAATATTTCCAAAGAATCTGCAACAGTGACTACAGAGTTTATAATCTAGTGAGAGATTACATACACACATATACATCAATACATATGAGGATATATTTAGACTTAGGCATGTCTATAGGGCTGAAATAGTGCTGAATCTCGTACTAGCTAAGATAGTACGGAATTAAAGTATAACACAGTCTTGGTTAGAAATAGTGATGGAAGAAATTTGAATAGGTTATCAGGAAGGTCTCTGCCACCTTCTGTGGTTGGTCTTTGGGTAAATTTCTTAAATCTGTCTCAATTATCCAATGAGGTAAGGTAACATCTGAGGTTCTTTCCAAGTTTTTTATTGACTTAACCCAGATTAGTATCCTAGGAGAGTACCTCTTTAATCTTTTTCAAAATAATGCTTATTAAATTCTGTGTGTCTGTATGAGATATTGTCAGATAATAAGTCTATCTTTTAAAGCTTTGCATTTAGCTTTTTAAATAATTGAATCCTTTTCTGTGTCTTTAAAATGTGAAAGCTTTATCTTAATTTTTACCTTCATTTGAGAGGTTGTAGAACCTTAGTCTCTAAAGGTAAGATTTTAAAACTCTAAGTGAGGGGTTTGGAAAGTATGGCCCACACCTGTTTTTATAAATAAAGTTTTATTTGAACATAGCCACATCATTTGCATATTATCTGTGGACGTTTCCTACTGTAATAACAGTTGTATAGTTGTGGTAGACCATATGGTTTACAAAGCCTTATATACTCACAATGTGGCCTTTAAATAAACTTAGGAAATAAGGCCTTGCCAGAATATAAAGAATAACCTTCCTGTATAAATCCCTAGTTTATTCTTTAATAGTTTCATTTTTCCTTTTCTGTTTTAAATACTGTTGCCAATACCATCTTTTCTTCTTCCAGTTAGTGCAATTTGTATTCTACAGTATCTGAAAATTATGTTTTAATACACTCTTATCATTAGCATAAGTTTATCCTTTGATTTAACAGGAGGATGAAAAATTTCTGACAGATTTGTTTGCACAACTAACAGATGAAGCAACAGATGAGGAAAAAAGACAGGAATTGGTAAGACATTTGATACTTATGAAAGACACAAGACTAAAACAACAGATCTTTTATATATTCATTTGTCCTTTTCCTTATTTTAGGTTAACTTTTTAAAAGAATTTTGTGCGTTTTCCCAAACGCTACAACCTCAAAACAGAGATGCTTTTTTCAAGACTTTGTCAAATATGGGCATATTACCAGCTTTAGAAGTCATCCTTGTAAGTTTGTTTCTCCTTATAGTTAATTACCATTTTATATATATATATATATATTTTTTTTTTTTTAATTTTGATTTATTTTTTAAGATTTTATTTGAGAGCATGAGCAGGGGGAGAGGCAGAGGGGGAGAGGGAAAATCCGACACCCCGCTGAGCAGGACCCTGGGATCCTGACCTGAGGCAAAGGCAGCTGCTTAACCACATGAGACCACCCAGGCCCCCCAATTACCATTATATTTTTAATCCACAAAAATATATTTTTATGTAACATGCAAGTGTTTGACTATAGCCAGTATTTAATATTAGCTGTGTCTTACATAAAGTAAAAAAGCTGTAAAATTCTAGTATTAGTCCTTACATACTACTGCAAGAATATTCAGAGGAATTTTCCGTATTTTTAATAAATAATAAGTTGTTAATTTTGCAGCCTGTTGAAATGTTAAAGAAGAAAAGTAAACAGGAGTAAAAGAAAGGAACTTTATGCACAGAACAAATTTATATGCCAAATTTCCTTGACTTCTCTTATTGCAGTGTTTTCTTATAATTTGTTAGATTTTGGATTTACATAGCTGGAAGGTCTGTATTTTTATAATTATAGGAGAAATAAGTGCTATTTATCTGCAGGGCATGGATGATACACAGGTGCGAAGTGCTGCTACTGATATATTCTCATACTTGGTTGAATATAATCCATCCATGGTACGAGAGTTTGTCATGCAGGAGGCACAACAGAATGATGATGTAAGTAAGAAGTTAACAGAGCAAAAAATAACCAACAAGGTAAATATTATTTGCACTAATAGTAAGTATTTATACGTGGGGAGCTATAACTGTATTTATTATTTATTTTAAAGATTTAAATAGCTGATATTTGGGAAAGTGTAGCCAGAATGTGAAATGGCTTATTTTTCCCTAAATTGGCTCCTGTCTCAGTTTACAAATTGTGTCTTAAAGCAGTTGCTTGTTAATGCTCAGCTTAAATGTCTTTTTAAATTTCTGAGGTCACGTTTCTTAATTTTGTCATTAACATTGTCTTGTTTTAATCATTTAATCAATAAATTGTTCTATATATGGAATTATAAGTAACTTCCCTAGGAAAACATTGACTTTGTTAGGGATAGATTCTCAAAATTACCAGGAATGAAGAAATGAAGCACAGTCCCTTGAAAAAGTATTTAGGGTACTTGTTTTACTGCCTAACCATAAGGAGAACAAGCTGTTGTCTTGTGCGCGCGCGCGCGCACACACACACACACGCACATATATACATATACATATATACATATATATATACATATACATATATATATATATATATATATATCTGTTATAGAGTAAGTGAGGGAATCTATCCTGATAATGTGAAGGGCGCTCCTGGAGTACATGGTACATGGCATATGCAGCAGCCCCAAATGTGTATGCCCTTCTGTTTTACTTTTAGATTATTAAACCAATGATCCTAATTTTTTCCCCCTCTTTCCCCCCAAAATCTTACAAGTAACTTCTAAGAATAAACTGATATATTTTTTGCCCTCAACTGCATCTTAAAAGGGGGAGCATCCTCTTGGGGGAGAAAAAAATCTATGCACAATTCCTATTGTATTTTTACAAAATGAGAAAATAGACTTCTACCTTTAAAAAAAATCTTAATGTGTTAAAGTGAAGTAGAATGCCTGGTGACTTCTTTGTTTAAGGTTGAGTTTTGTTTTGTTTTTGTTTATTGCTAGGGTAAGTGTAGGAAAGTACCAGTTTGAACTGTTGAATATTGAGTCACATTTTTCTTCAATCAAATAGTCTTATCCAGAGTGCCAAAATACCTGTTTAATTTAAAATAAAGACTATTCTTGCTGGCCCTGAAACCTACACGCACCTACAGTGACGCACTTCCTGCACACCAGTAGGCCTCCTGATTCCCAGTCCGTCTTTAGGTCCATCCTACCACTGCATACACAGACAAGAGCAGAGACTTCCTCACTGCATCTGTTTGTAGTTACTCCTTGGGCCAGGAACACCAGTCATAGAGCCTTCAGGAAAACTAGTAATCAATTTTCAGTGACATTTGGAATCCATGCAACAGACTTGTTCTCTGTGCCATCTAAATAGCATAGTATTGTTACCCTAATTTCACGCATTTGGGTACCAAGCGCATTTACTTTAAATGGAAACTTTGTATCATTTACATGAATGGAGAATAGATACAGATCTCATTTGCTATAAGTAGAAGGAATCTATAGAAATGCAGTAGAAGTAGAACAATGGTGTAAATTCTGGCTAAATGTTAAACTGAATGCCCATTAGCTTCCTTCAGAAGGGAGATTTTTGTTATCAAGAAGTGTAAAGATCTCTTACCGCCAAAGTTTGGTGTTTGCTTTAATCAAAAGAACTTAATAGAGAAAGAAACTTTCTTTTCTGTATTACTTAGTATAAATGTGCCTATCCCACACTTGAGGGAAATGCTGCCATATATCCTATTAGTTTAGTTAGTCGTATCATTTGGATTGCAGTTAACAAGACATCTAGAGCTAGATACAATGCTGTAACATGCATAGTATGTGCTTTTCCATTCTCATAATAAGTGATCCTTACTGTGTGTACTTTTCTCACCAGGATATTTTGCTCATCAACCTCATTATAGAGCATATGATTTGTGATACAGACCCTGAACTTGGAGGAGCAGTCCAACTTATGGGCCTGCTTCGAACTTTAGTTGACCCAGAAAACATGTTAGCTACTGCCAATGTAAGCCACAGGCATTTTTCTCTTTTTCATACTAGTATGTTATTTATTTATTAGTAGGAACCAATGCAGTTAAAATTCATGGAAGTGTTTTTGATTCCTTAGAAAACAGAGAAGACTGAATTTCTGGGTTTCTTTTACAAGCACTGTATGCATGTCCTCACTGCTCCCTTACTGGCAAATACAACAGAGGATAAACCTAGCAAAGGTAAGATAATGCAGGTTGGTAGTAAGGTTCTTTGTTCTTGACTTCTGAAGTTCAGAGTTGATGTAGAGTAATAGTCTTTTAAAGTTTAGCCATTTGGTTATCACAGAGGAGAGGCGTAGTAATATATTTTCAAAAAAGGTGTTCAAGGTAGAATTCCTTTAAAGTGCTATAATTGGAGATAATAAAATGTACAAGAGGAGATAATTGTTGCTGTCAGAATTTAAAAACAGTTTTCTGTTAAAGCAATACATTTTCATAGGTTAAATAGAAGGAAATAATTAGGGAAAGTCATTGTAAGTTATTTGCACTCTGGATGTGTAGAGCAAAGCTGCTTACTATTAAACTTTTTATTTGCAGTGAGGATTATTCATAAGGTTAGGGATACTTATTTCTGCATTTTATTCCTTTAGCTTGCATAGTGTGCGTTTAATTCTGAAAGGAGTTTTAGGGTCTCCAGTGGGAGATAGCTTACTGACATTTCAAGATTATTATTTTGTTGTATGAATTACCAGTGTAGTATAACTAAACCCTACTTAGAAAGTAAATGTTAAATTTATCCTTTTTTGTGATTCTAGAATCATGTCTTGGAAACCTGGTAATCATTTTTCCTGTCTACTTTATTCATATTAGGTAAAGCTTGAGGCTTCTTTCCAAACACATATATTTAGTTCTGCAAACATTTATTAAAAAACCCATTGTGTGGAAGGCATTGTACTACAATCTTTAGGGGCTAAATGGGGGAAATAAAAAGTGAGTAAAATACTTCCAGAGGCTTGCTGCCTGCTGAGGAAGAAAGGTAAGCCAATAATCATAATCCAGTGTGGGTTCATCTGTGTAATAAAGGAGCCACAAAACACATTGGAATCATTGGAGCAGAGAGAGTAATTCCACCAAAGAGCAGGTGGGATCCTTCTGGATCTCCTATGCTATGTGTACATCTTAAAAGAGCATTCTTGCACTTGGGAATAAAGTAGATCTAATAGATTTGTGTCCCAGCTCTGCCTTATCATTCAGACTTGGGTTTTGTGAAACTAATTCATCAGAGTTAAGAAAATGTAAACCACAGTTCTTGAGGCACATGGTAGGGATTCAGTGTTTGTTCCCTTTTTCTTAACTTTAAAATTTTGGGTCAACAGAAAAGATTTTAGTTGGTTGTAATTTGGATACTAAATTTAGAAAGGAAAAGAATGTTAGTCATTGAATAGAATTGTGTTTTGTTTTCAGATGATTTTCAGACTGCCCAGTTGTTGGCACTTGTACTGGAATTGTTAACATTCTGTGTGGAGCACCACACGTACCACATAAAAAACTACATTATCAATAAAGATATCCTCCGGAGAGTGCTGGTTCTGATGGCCTCGAAGCACGCTTTCTTGGCATTGTGTAAGTGTTACTTCTGGTAGAATTATGACGTGTAGATTATCATGTTGTTAGTACCTTTGGGTCTTACTGCCTGAGAAGAAAAGATCACTGATGTCAAGACACATAGATTTTTAACAGGAAACTACACCAATTATGTCGTTTCGCCATGAGATAATTGTCCTTTCATATCTTTCTCCATATACAGCAAAGGGCTTACTTAGTATGTATCCACAAAATATGTTAAAGTATTTTATTCCACTATTAAAATGGCACCTAAGGTCATTTTACCCTGTTATTTTTTAGTACTGCCTTCCTCATTACAAATTAGGCATTCTTGTGAATCTTACATTAAATCATGAAGAAAGTTTTTATAAATTGGAAAATCTATAGCTAATAGCACTGAGTTGCTAAAACACATTTTGAGTTACAGAATGCCTAGCACAAGTGTCTATAGATGGTCCATTCTTTAATTGCACAAATATTTTTTCTCTGCCTTATTGAGCTATATTGAACATAAAACACTTTGTTACCTCAGATATTTTAGAGCAAGGGTGCCAAACTTCAGAAGTGATCAGATCCAGCCTGTGCTCTATTTTTGCACAATCTGCAAGCTGAAAAGCAGTTTTTAGGTTTCTTAAAGGGTTGTTTAAAGAGAAAACAAAAAACTACAGAGGCCATGTGTGGCCTATGAAGCCTAAAATGTGTACTTGTAAACCAAATTTATGGGGATGGTAACTTTAACTGTGTTCTTAAGGCCCGAGTTTGTTAAAGTAAAACATGTTCCAGAACTGGAAATAGATTATTTAAGAATATTCTCGATCACAGCAGCCAGCCTTCTTTGGTAAGTTGACAGATCAAGTTTGGGGTACTTTAGAAGCTCAGTAAGGTGTGTGTCTGCTGGTAACTTCTGTCTTTTGGTGTCTATAGGTAAGTTTGGTTGTTTGGTGGTTGGTGGCATCACAGTCATTCACTAATTAGAAGCCTAAACATATATCCATTTTTGCTACTTTTTTTAACTTCCCATTATTTTTTTACTTAATGGATTTTTTAAAAATATCCTAAAATTATAAAGACATGGTTTATAAGGATGTTTCTGATGTTAATTTGCTCTATAGTGTTTTATTTTTAAAATAGTATTAGAAATTGGTATCCTAAAAATATTAAACTTGGTATTAGGGTAACAGTCGCCTTAGTTTTTCTGGTTAATGTACACACTGCAGGATGGACTGAGAATACTTGTATTCATGGTATATTTTCATTTTCCACCCTTCAGTTATTTAGTAAAGTTACTTTCTTTTGATTGTCCAGGAACTTTGATGTTACCTGAGTAATCTTCAGCCAAAAGAAAGAGGTAGCATTTTACGGCATTAACCTAGACTGCTAAGGACAGCAAAAATAAATGAATTATTTTGGTTCTGCAGTACTAATAACCATGTGCTTAGTTAGCATTTGTAAAAGAGGAGCTTTTAAACTTATACTCCTTTTCTTTATATACCTACTACAGCAAAATAGAGCCCCACGACCAAGTTGAGAGGGAGTTTGTAACAAACGTTTCTTTCATGTCAACATAGAAAGTTTTGTTCCACTGTGGGAAAGGGAAGTTAGGACAGAATGGAAAAACTAAATGAATAAGTTTATCAGGTTTAGTTTGATAAATGTGTTAAACACCATATTTTGTCAGTTTTAAGCTCCACATTTTAGACATTTATCATCTCTCAAATCAAGGTGAGTTGTACTATCAATGGCATGTCATTGTGATCGATAGTTCTGCTTATTTGGTCTTCTTAGTGGTAGAGAAAGTTTTTTGCAGTCGGGGCGTCTTAGATTTGATGAAGATGCTAGATACCTGGAAATTACAAGGAAAAAACAGACCGTTAAGACCCAGGCTCAGCTGTCAAGCGGTTTTGAGTTCATTAGGAGGAGATAGTCATGTAAAAATCAAAATGTCAAAAAGTACTATATTGAGGTGTGTTTGGAAGCAGAGTGGAAATAATTTATTCTACATGTAGGAGTCAGATCAGGAAAATTTTGCAAGAGAGGTAAATTGGGTTGTGTCTTGGTCCTGGGAGAACGTGGCTTTTTTGGTTGCAGGCACAGTTGATGTACATATGTGGGAAAGTGTAGCATGACAATGGTTTGTTGTGGGTAGAACATAGGAGTCCAGTGGGAGAGTGCAGGAAAAGAAAAGCCTTTCAGTTCAGTTCATCTCTTTATTTTGCTTGCCATATTACAAAGAAATTTTCTCAGCAGCTTGAGAACTACGAAGAGATACATTACAAGGAAGGTTATATTGTAGGAAACTAAGCATGTTAGCACATTTTTAGTTGTTTTATTATTGTTTGGTTTAATGATAACTCAGTTTGGAAAATGAGGACTCTTAAACGATCCTCTGTGACTGTCTTCCCAGATTGAGAACATGAGTAGTTTCTGGAAGAAGATGCCAGTCATTAGGAATGAGCACTCTAAAACTGGCTTGAAGAGTATATAGTAGGAGTTTCTGATCAAGGATTTCTAAAAGAGCTAAGTGGGAGATTTAGGTTATTTTCAGTCTTCTAAGATTATAGATGGAAAATACTAGGTATAATGTTTGAGGGAGTGATTAAGTTTAGATGCCCTGTCGTAAGGACAGAAGATAATAAGTGGTTAAATGTAAACACTTTGGGGACTTACAGAACTTCTCATTTTTTTCTATCTGCTGCTTATTAAATGTTTTTATCCTATTTAAAGACAGCAAATCAGGTGTGTAGGGGAGACCAGCAATCCTTTTAAAATCTAGGTCTTCATAAGTTCAGGTATATACATACACCAGTTTTACTGTCTTGTTTCCTTGGCTTTTCAGGATTCATGTTGTCTAGCATTTGTTAAAAACATGGAAATCCATGACAGGAATGAAATAAAAATTTTATTGTAGATGCTTTTATCCAGCCATCATAAGTTACGTATGAGGCAAAAAGTGTCCTCTTGGGACATGAAAGCTCATGTGCTAACGTAAAGATGAATTATTTGTTTTAAAGATGATTGAAATGAAACACCAGAGATTCCTGGCATGTTAATGAAGGTTATAGATAAGAAGGGAAGCCGAGTGCACTTCACATTGGAGGTCTGCAGTTCTGCCAGTAGGACCTATCCCAAAGTGTTCTCTAATTTCCTTTGAGCAATTTGACTTCATAGAGCTCGCTGGTAACATTTTTGAAAGCAACTCTTATTCAACAGCAAGTAGTGGTTGGCTCTTCTTGATGCAGATTTCTTTTGGGGGAGGGGTCTGAATGGAAATAACCCAGTTCTGGATTTAAATAAATTAGAGCAAATGGAAATGAGCAAAACAGAGACCATTAGAAGCACCTCTGTCTGTACCAGCAGTTTCTGGACAGAACTGCTCTTGAAATAGTGGTGGCACTGCATAGCTTGGGCTTAGTGAATTCTAGGAAGGGAGTTTCTTTTCATTTTACCTAGGAACGCATGCAGCCCACGGGGGTTCAGCTAGTGTGTGTACGGTAGGACACAAGTCTCCACGAAGCCTGCATAGTTGGAGGACAAACTCTTAAAATAATAGCTCTTGCCTTAATTACTAAAAACTTCACATTTGGCCTGAGCTCTAAAGTATTGATTTTTATTCTAACAAATGGAACGGCCTCACTAGTTCCTTTGTCAAGTGACATTACAAACACCAAACTTTAAAATCATTGTTTTGGGAAGACACACCCTTGTTAGGCTTTGACTTAACACACAGGTGCCTCTTATTGCTTATAAATGTCTTATGTCACCATGCTTATGTATTTGAAAATAATTCAGTAGTTTACAAAAAATGCAGTTACTATTCTATAAATTATTTTGAAGCTCCCTGCCCAGAGTGTCACTTCTAGAGAGAGACACTCTTAATAAGGTTGCATTGTTAAGGCAGTTTATAGCCAACTGTACCTAATGGGCATTCACTTGTTGGACCTCTTTTCTGCCAATAAAGAAACAATTGAGCTTGCTTTACTCCCTCTGCCTTCCCACCCAGAAACCGTGTCAGCATGGTTGCCTGGCTACTGCTCATGAAGGACTTGATTAATAACAAATTGGCAATTTAACGAGCCACTTCCATGATCTCCAAAGAAACCAAAATACAAACACAATATTTAATCTTGCCAACCGAAGACGATGTGACTGCATGAAGTGAGTATGCTTTTTGAACTGTTTACAGTACGTGGGGCATTAACTTACCGACAACTCCCATGTAGGTAAAGAGGGCTTTGTCTAGCTGTCTGAGTATATTTGGATCTTGACGAATGGGGACTTAAATAACTCCCCATACCTCAAGATGTAAATATACCTTTTAATCTGTAAGTTAAAGCCTAATTAATTGTAAAAAGGAAAATTAGGAAAAAAATTAAAAAGCATACTCGCTGCAATAAGCACAGAGGACCACATTTGAAACCAAACAGCCTCAAAATTTATTTCTGAACTATGGGAAGGCAAGTTTTGGGTCATGCAGAGTTTGTGGGTTTATAGTTCTCCTGACACATCCACAAACCAACCAGTGTAAACCCAGAACTCTAATGTAAAATAGTAAGAGTGTCCAAAAATAATGAAGATCAAATTATACAGTGGATTGCCCTAATAAAAGAACAGTTTTTCTGTTGTTTTTAAGGTGAATATAAAGGATATGTTTAGCATTTTCATCTTAAGTAGTATGAATTCGTTAGCCCTATTTTAGCTCTTACATTAGATGTAAAGTACATGTTGGTCATTAGTAAATTCCAGAGTTTTTCTGGCTCTCCAAGACTTGTGTTCTATAATGACATACACTACTTCTAGGGTGCATTTTTCTGATAACCATTTTGCAGTCCTTATCTTTAGGTTCATGCTTCTGGAAGCAGTAATAGATCACTGCACGAAGAATTATATTAAGCAGGTCTTTTTAAAGAAAGTCTAAAATATGGAAGTGCGGTATGTGATTTGAACAATAATGCCTCTGTGTTTCAGGTGCTCTTCGTTTTAAGAGAAAGATTATTGGATTAAAAGATGAGTTTTACAACCGCTACATAATGAAAAGTTTTTTGTTTGAACCAGTAGTCAAAGCATTTCTCAACAATGGATCCCGCTACAATCTGATGAACTCTGCCATTATAGAGATGTTTGAATTTATTAGAGTGGTAGGTTCTGTATTTGTTAGAATGTTGGTTTTAGTTATTTAAGATTATTGAATATGTATTATTGGTATTCTGGCTTGAGATTATATTTGAAGAAAATTTTTAAAAGAAGCTTGTAGAAATTCAGTTCAAAGTAATAAAAACCAAAAAAATCTTCTCTCAGCAGCTGTGAGTCCTTCATAGGATGGCTTGGGAAAAAAAACTGATCTAATGCTGTCATGATACTCATTTTAAGAAAGTAGAACGACAGTTAATAAAAAGTATTTGGTGTGATTTTATTTTAACTGAGGTTTTCTGAGTTTGGACTTTGTCCTCTATATTTTTAAAGAACAATTTCATAACAAACTCGATTCTTTACTAATAGTAGTTGGCTTGTGGTTCTCCCACAAGTGTGTGTCAGAATTATCAGTAGCCGTTTTTTTTTTTTTTTTTTTAATTATGGTAAAATGTTTACCATGTAAAATTTGCCCTTTTTTTTTTTTTTAAAGATTTTATTTGTCAGAGAGAGAGAGAGCACAGGCAGACAGAGTGGTAGAGGGAGAAGCAGGCTCCCTGCGGAGCAAGGAGCCCGACGCGGGACTCGATCCCAGGACCCTGGGATCATGACCCGAGCCGAAGGCAGCCGCTTAGCCAACTGAGCCACCCAGGCGTCCCTAAAATTTGCCTTTTTAAGTGTACAGTTCCTTGGTATTAGTATACTCACACTGTTGTGCAGCTATCCCCACTGTCCCTCTCTAGCACTTTCCTGTGATGTGCTGATCCCCCCACCACCACCACCACCACACTTACTGAAGAGTCATCTAGGTGGGACATGGGCATTTACTTGAGGAAGACCCATAGTTCAGAGACACACCAAAAAATCAGAGACTGTGGAATAGCCACTTACGCCCATTTTCATTGTTTTGTTATCTCTAAGACTGGCTAATAATTTTATGAAGTTAAACTGTTTTGGGCAGGTTTATGACTTACTACAATTAAGTCTTTCTTGCTAAAAGAAGATTTTTCCTATTGTATTTTTCATTATAATCCTTGTCTGTAGGAAGATATAAAGTCATTAACTGCTCATGTCATTGAAAATTACTGGAAAGCACTGGAAGATGTAGATTATGTACAGACATTTAAAGGACTGAAACTGAGATTTGAACAGCAAAGAGAAAGGCAAGATAATCCCAAACTTGACAGGTAAATCACCACATTTTTAACCTATTCATTCAAGTTGTGTGGCGGCGCCTCTTTATGCTTGTTTCATATTATTGCGCTTGGCCGGGGAAGGGGATGAGCGGTGGGTGCAGCTTTCTGTAATGGCTAATATGAATGTTTTTCTGAAGGTGTGTGTGCTGTTAGTAGGATCTGTAGACTCTTCCTCGGGTATATATTAAGCTAGTTAATGAGAAAGAAAACCCCATCACTTACATGGTAGTGGGGCTTCATGTGTCCAAAGCAAAATCAAAACGGTCTATTTTAAAGTCCATGAATTAGGACTTGAGTTTCTGATGTTAACAAGTTTAACAACTGATCCGTGACAGTACAGTTTCCATAATAGTTTGCACTAGTTAACACTTGATAGGGTGGAGTGTTTAGTTCTGTGAAAAGTCTGGTTCTTCATTAGCCTCTCCATATATAAATCTTTTAGCTCCTTGATCTGTTCAAATGATCCAATTTGGAGCACCACTTGAAGATTATCTCACTCACTTTGGGTGAGTCCCTTAAGATTTTATTTATTAGAGCACTGGGACGGGGAGAGGCAGAAGCAGACTGTGCACTGAGCTAGGAACCCCATGTGGGACTTGATCCCAGGTTCCTGAGGTCACACCAGAGCTGAAGGCAGAGGCTTATTAACTGACTGATGTCAGTTAACCACCCAGGTGCCCTGAGTCTGTGTACTTTCTTCTCTTTACTTCTAGTATGCGTTCCATTTTGAGGAATCATAGATATCGAAGAGATGCCAGAACACTAGAAGATGAAGAGGAAATGTGGTTTAACACAGATGAAGATGACATGGAAGATGGAGAAGCTGTCGTGTCTCCGTCCGACAAAACTAAAAACGATGATGATATTATGGATCCAATAAGTAAATTCATGGAAAGGAAGAAATGTATGTTGAAAAACTGGGCAAGGAAAAATAGTGGCTTTCCAACTCCAGGCTTATTCTGTATTTCTTGACAAAATGGGGAGTATCTACTTTGTCATGACCTAGATTTTAGAGACTTTGTTGCTTTCTAGAATGTGAATTAATAGCTGCGGGTGAAGGTAGGGACCAAATTTTCTTAATCTGACTTGACCCAGGAGAAATACATTATTTCAGGAAGGGGAGGGGAGGGACACTGAATATTGAAGGTCCCATTCCTTCTCAGTAGTGAATTGAACTTGTGTTTTTCCCTAGCAGAGGAGTGAGCAATTAATTGTGGTTTAGTGCCACCTCATTTGGGGGGCGGGATTAAAAAAAGAGGAGGATGAGTGACAACTATTGACAATATTCTTATTTTTAGTAAAAGAAAGTGAGGAAAAAGAGGTGCTTCTGAAAACGAATCTTTCTGGTCGGCAGAGCCCAAGTTTCAAGCTTTCCCTCTCTAGTGGAACCAAGACTTCTCTCACCAGCCAGTCACCTGCAACCAATCTGCCTGGTTCTCCAGGCTCCCCGGGATCCCCAGGATCTCCAGGCTCTCCTGGCTCTGTCCCTAAAAGTGCATCTCAGACGGCAGCTATTACCACCAAGGTACGTTCTGGTTTCCAGGCCTGTCTCATTTCACCTGTCTCAACAGTAATTGTGACCAAGATTTCCTTTGGTTATTGTCTTTTAGAACTGGTTTAAGCTTTCTGAATAAGAAAGAATAATTCTCCCACTACCATCTGAATGTATTGAAAACCTGAGCAATTTCTCAGAGGTTTTTATGACCAACCCAAAAGGCTGCATGAATTATTTTGGTTATTTGCATTTTAGAACTCGGGTTCAGATTTGTGTCAGAACATTTAGAGAAATTTTAGTTATTCTTTAGCAACTTTCCCGGTTACTACCCAGCTAAAGACTTGTATGAAAGCAAGATCAGCATCTGGACACTCAAACATTGTTCTGTCAAACAAGATTTATAAAAAAGAAGTAGCCATCTGTCATTCACATTTCATAAGAAAGCATCCCAATTTTAACAGCAAAAATGCGGACAAGACATAATATCAGAACAGAAACCAGTCCTTTTCACGACCGCCTGCCGTCCCGGACTAGCGGTTCACAGACGGGCATTTGGGATAGGTTGATCCAAATCAGGAATAGAGTGCCCCGTACACAGTTCTTTACTCTGCCGTGAGCATGAAACCCCTGAGGGCTAAGAAGTGAATCGATGTTAAACTGGAGGTGCAGGCTGAGGGCAGAGCGGGGTGAACTTTCCCACAGCCACCCGCGGGGAAGAGCTGCCGTGGTTTCTGGCAAAGGCAGGGGTCTAAAAGGAGGCCAGGAGGAAAGGCAGAATCGCCTACCTAACTTTTGCTAGTTGGTATGTCCTCGTTTCTAGTAGTCCGTTTATCTGTTGTAGTTTTCAAGATTTTGTAATGCACTGTTAAGTCTTAGAAACAGTAATTGTTAAATTGAGAAGGTTTTATCTCCTTTTTAGCCATTTGCTAAATTTATATAGGAAAAATATGACTTTCAGTTGCATATAATCTCACTATCCAAAAATAGCCACACTTCGTATATTGGGGGTAGGGGGGCTGAGAATCTGTATCCTTTATCTAGTATTTGTGCGTTAAGATTTGTTTTTTAAAAGCTACATTTTTCTTTCTGAACAGGGAGGCCTCGTGGGTCTGGTAGATTATCCCGATGATGATGAAGATGACGACGAGGATGAAGACAAGGAAGACACGCAGCCATTGTCAAAGAAAGCAAAGTTTGAGTCCTAATAATGGCAACTGCCTCTGATCAGCACCTGTTGAGAAAACTGGTTCTCCACCCCTCCCCCCTACAAAATCCGCGAAAAGCAGTGGTCTCTTGTGAATGACTGATACAGACCAGCCTCGCAAACTTGACTTCTGCTCATCAAGTGCCAATTCAATGGAGCAGGCGGAGGGGATAATACACATTTAGGGGAAAGACTTAAGCCTTTGAGCTCTCCAGCTTGGACCACACATTGCCCTTTTCTCAGGGAAGGAAATGGAAACAAAAAGCCAACAGGGCAGGGGTTTTGTAAGTGGAACTCTGGATTGACTGGTCAGTTGCTACAATCAGAATATGCTTTCTTGGACCATGTTTGAGACTCAGAAGAACAGGCTTTTGTGCCGTGATTCTTCACTAGTTAAGAATGCCAGCAGTTTCTTTCTATAAAGAGACCTGCCTTTAAAATCCTACATTCTGAACATTTTAGTCAAGCTACAACAGGTTTGGAAAACCTCTGGGGGAGGGGCGAATATAAAGTTTCCTCTTTTTTATCTGTTCCCTTTGCCCTTCAAACTGCAGATTTTTTTTTTTAAAGTGGGGATTTGTCCCTACTTGATTAAAGATTGAGTGGAATTCTAGATGTGGTCATTTGTGTCATAATTTTTTTTGTTTCATTTTGTTTTTGATTTTTTTTTTTTTCTCCCCTGAGTGTATGCTTAGTTGTTGAGTATATATATTTGGGACCATTAAAACTTTTTTTGATGTACTATGACCTAGCGTTGTGCTGGTACCTGTTTTACCATGTGTAATTTTTGTTCACATCACAGTTCTTAATTTGTTTAGAGTTTTATGAAAGATGGTATAGTTTTTATTGACAAAAACAAAGTAATCTTACAACTATGTGCATACAAAAGCAATACTATTTTGTGACTAAATATTTTATATTAAAATTTACATCAGCAACTGTCTTGAGAATTCAGGGAAATAGAGTGGAATTTAAAATTTCAACAGTTTTGTTAAACCTAGAAACGTGAAATTAGTATTCCAAAGAGATTCTGAAATTTCATATCTTGGGAAAATGACGGTACATTAAATCAAAATCGAGGCTGGATGATTTAAAAATAACATTTGACTTTTGAATAATAAAAAGAAAAGTGAAGAGTAAGAGAAATTGTATTAGTTGTATGTTTTTTTCTTTTTCTTTTTTTAACCACTCACTTTGGAATACCAGCTGCAGTTGTAAAAGTGGTGGTTCCTAAATACTTGGCCAAAGGACCATCAGCTAGCTGTTCCCTCATTACAACAGTATTTTTAAATAGGTTCTTCTTATTGTCTTAGGTGTGCTAAAATTCTTTTAAGGAAATGAAAACAAATACTTTAATGTCACATTCCCTCGCTTTTTTTTAATAAGCTTTTAGAACTTACTGAAGAATGTGTTTGCAAATGTGAATAAAAATCCATACCCAGGAAGAGATACTATTTTAAGTATCCTCTACTTTAACTGAGTATCTGACAAAGCACCGTGTGCTTCTGTCTTCTCTCTTTTGTTTAGTCCTCCGTAAATTCTAACGTGTGGTACCAAAAACAAGGTTATATTGAGTAGCTGGGTAGAAAACCAGAAAGTGACAACTTGCTACTACAGTCACGAAACGAGTTTTATCGTTGGCTACGTATTTTTTTAACATAAATTTTAGGTGCATAATTAACTATAAGAGTTTAAGTGTATCTCACTACAGTATAGAACTACTTGTGAGTCCCAAGTTGTGGGTATTAGTAATTGAAGTTAATCAAGTTATCTTGAAAATAAAGAGACGAAAGATCTTAAGTTCAATTATATTACGTCTTCCTTTATGCCTTAACCCTACTGACGTTGCTGGCTAGGCTCCTGGAACACTTACTTGTCCTGGTATTCTGACGGTGCTTGAGAAGACAGGAGGAGCATCCCGTGCCTTCATAAATTATGATCCAGTATTTAAAAAAAATATGCACAGGGGCGCCTGGGTGGCTCAGTGGGTTAAGCCGCTGCCTTCGGCTCAGGTCATGATCCCAGGTCCTGGGTTCGAGCCCCACATCGGGCTTTCTGCTCAGCAGGGAGCCTGCTTCCTCCTCTCTCTCTGCCTGCCTCTCTGCCTACTTGTGATTTCTCTCTGTCAAATAAATAAATAAAATCTTAAAAAAAAAAAAATATGCACTATCGGCCCTCAACATGTTAAGTGATACCCCTTCACTGAAGGACAGTTGCTTGTTCTTAGCCATTAGTGATTACTGTTACTGAAGCAGCAAATTGACACAAGCTGCTGTAACAGAAATTAGATTTAAAACAGCTTGTCATTTCATAGAGGAAGAACTTAGCAATAAATTGCCAGAAAGACAACAACACTGGATTGACAAGTCCCCCTGACTCAAAAGTCTGTGGTGCTGAACAGATGCCTGTCTCAGTAACGGATGTAAATACCACGGCATGAATAGTTAGTTAGAAACTGTTATTTTCCACTTTAATGATATGTATTGGTTCTTTTGCTCATTTTGCAATGTTGAAAATGAAAAAAAAAAATTTCGCTTCCCATGTGATTACCCAACAACTTCTGGCAAAGACAGACTTATAATTAACTACAGGAAACACCTTGATGTCCTGTCTTGTCCAGAAAAGCTACCCTGGCTTTTTTTTTTTTTTTTTTTTTTTTTAAATAGAATTAAAGCCTGACTCTTTATTTCCCTGACTATACTCAAATCCTGTCTATAATTTTCTCTGGAAATCAGTTTTTGTGAATTTGGAAATGAAGAGGCATGGAATGGTGGAACAGTCTTCCTGTTTTTGTTCTTAATTGATTTAAAGCAGTAGCCTTTGTAAAGTTTGCTAGATTAGAACAGCAAGCAGTTTAAACTGGAAGATATTTTTAAGTGGAAAACTTCAGTCAACAGAGTTCTAGTATTTACCATAAGTAATTGCTTAAACTGGCACTCACTTCTGGAGGAAAATTCAGGTCCTTCAAAATTTTTAATAAACAAGGTTATATTAACTTTTTCTGCCCTAACATCCATTTCAAGCAAAAGGATTATAAAAACAAGTTTTTAATGGAATGGATTATTGTCTGCCATCACACTGGGACTCAGAGAAGACGAGGAAGTGGGGCAGTAATATACTGTGACAACCCAGTGGTAAACCAGTTTGATTTCTCCTTCTTTGGCTTTAATGCTTCATCTTGGCTCTTGAGAATGATAATTAAAAGGAAACTACGTGTAGGACTCCTCTCTTCAGATAGATGAATGCCTACTGGAGTCAGATGTCTTGGTCTTAAAATAGCTCTGGTTGGAGAGACCAATTTCCTTGACCTTTTCGCTGTCCTAGGTAAGTTCTTCTGTGGACTTGGAATACAGATTACTCCAACATGATGCTAAATGGGTTTTGGTTTAACTTCTAGTCCCACCATTTTAGAGAAATATATCTGGTATATCACATTCTACCTACCAACTGAATAGACCATTTTCCATCCTTAACCTTTCTTGACACTTGGGTAAGAAATCCTAAAGCACATGGTGTTACAGAGGCCAAGGTATGGAGAAGACCGTACTTCATACATATACAAATACTGCCTTTCCATCCCCTGATAGCTTCCCTCTTCACCCCTTAAACGCTGGGATTCTTTACCGCCTCACCTTGGGTGCTCATCTTCCTAAGCTCCAGCCAGAGCGCCCTGTACTTGGATCCAATCATGTGTGCTGTGCCCTGAAAGACAGCCTTAACCTGTCATGTGCTCCTGTGAATGCGCTTCCTCCTGCCTCGCCTGCTGATAAATGTCTATTCATCTTCCAGCATTTGGAAATACGCCAGACACTGTTCCTTCCTTGAGGAAGGGGTTTACATATTTTTCAGCTTTGTTTCCATGGTATCTACTAGCATGATACCCAGCCCACAGATGGCCCTGCGAAATGCTTACTGGGTGCACGAAGAAAAGACCGAGAATATGCAGACTGGGAAAGTCTTTTGGCTGATGCCTTCACAGAATCAAGAGTCTGACTCATTCTTGACCATAAGACTCCCTCTGTGGATATAAAGGGAGGGCTTGAGGACCTCTGTCCTGTCCTTTGTACCTTTGGGCCTTAGGTTAGTAATACCAACAAGGGACAATTTTAAGTTCACAGAATTACCCTTTTTCGAGTCATTTCAGCAACTCCTAAAATTCTATTTAAGCTTGCCTGGTCTCTTCCCTCGGCTCCAGTACCTTTAACTCATTAACTATGTCTCTTACTGGGTTTTTAGGCCAATCCGTAAGTTCAGACCCCTGCCTTTTATCACTGGACCTAGCCATGAGCTACCAGTCCACAGAACACGCATCTCTTGGGATTGGACGTTTATTAAATCTCATCCTCTTACTAAACTTTCACATCTCGGTATAATTCCTGGAATGTGAGATCCTAGAAGGTAGACCGCGCTGTGTGCGGTTCTCTTTGTGCGGCTGTTAGTGTAACAGAGGACAGGAGGATGCACAGATAGTAGACAGGCTGGGCAGAGTTCCTGTGCGGAATCAATGGGTACTTGTCACAGGAATGGTAAAGAGCCTGGAAAATGTGGTCACTCAAAAATTACAGCACTTCATTTTAGCATTAAATATCTTTCTACAGGAATGTGTTTCTGTTGCCTTACAGAGAAAAGCGGAGTAATCCTACTCTTAATGTTACTGTAATTCCTAAGGAAATTGCTACTTCAGTTTTTCTCATCCTCAGTTGTAAAGCACGACTGCAGAGAACAGAAGGCAGTAATGAGACCGCTTGTTAACCAACCTCCACGACGGTTCTGTTGGGTCTGCGCTGTGAGGTGGGAGTCCCATCAAGACCCAGAGGCCAGAAAAATTTTGCTTTTAGGATTCCAGGCTGGCTTTCAACAAGTTTAGACAGAGAATGTGAGCCTTGCTATTGGTGAAAATGTTTCAGCCACATTCAGCCTGCCCCCACTGAAGCCTCTGGAGAACCTATTCTGAAAGGCTAAGAGGGGCTGGGTGAGGTGGATGGAATAAACCAAAGAGGCCGAGGGAGTGCTCGGGAAGTGTCACATCCGTGCATGTTGACGGATCGGTGCGGTCTAGATTTCCTGGTAGAAATTGGAAAAGTTGAGAACACAGACCAAGTATTATAGACAACATAGAAAGATCTGGGTTTGAATTCTCACTCTGCTACTAAGACCTTAGGCAAGTTCCTTGAGCCTTGGTTTCCCCATCTCTAATGGAAGTAACATCACAAGTGTGACAGCCACAGAATAGATGTGTGTGTGTGTGTGTGTGTGTGTGTGTGTGTGTAGAGAGGGAGGGAGCGACAGCAACTCTCCCCATGGTAGCTACTCGACGGATGGTAGCTCATGTGTTATATTAACACCGTCCACACCTGGAAGGACGTGGCTACGCTGTGAACCATTCACAACCTGAAACCACCTGTTTTTAGACGTCACTCGCAATCTGCGGCATGGGGCTCAGTATACGATGCACCGGCTAAGAGCACACACCCAGAAATGGCACAGTAAGGAGACTGGCAAACCTCCCTCAAAAAGCAATTTAAAAACTGGGTAAAATTGTCAGAATGGAACTCTGTCACCCCTCCACCCTCAAATAAATTAATATTAGAAAAAAATACCTAGTAAGAACAGTGACTAGTCTGTGGCATTTGGGTCTGGGGTTACTCACCTCGCCGCCCTCCCCCACTCGCTCAGCTCAAACTGCTACCCGTGCAGGTCGGCGTGAACACGCTTTCAGAACCGGAAGCGGCCACTCAGAAGGCAGGAAAACACACACACACTTGGTTGTGCACAGAAACAGTAGCTTGACCAAGGGGGAAAAAGATGACTCAAATTATTAAACTGAGAAATGAAAGACATTTGGTTGGGGTCACTGTTACCAACTTTACAGAAATATAAAGGATTTTTCTTTTTATATTTTTATGTTAGAAAGTCGGTGTTGGCTCTCAAGCATGGAGAGGCAGAAGGAGAAAGAATCTGCAGCAGGCTCTGCACTGAGTGGGAGCAGGGAGCCTGGTGCAGGGCTTGATCCTATGACCATGAGCTCATGACCTGAGCCTAAACCAAGAGCTGGGACACTTAACCAACTGAGCCATCCAGCCACTCCAATCATAAAGGAATATTATGAGTAACTGTATACCAATAAATTGAGTAACTTAGATAAGATGGACAGATTCCTGAAAATTGTGAAAGACACAAACTACTGAAGTTAACTCGAGAAGAAACAGGCAGAAATCGGAGCAGACCAGTAACCAAAAACTTCCCAACAAAAGTCCAGTACCAGACGGCCTCACTGGTGAATTCTACCAAATACTTAAAGAATAATTAATACCAATTATCAAGTTCTTCCACAAATCATGGAGGAAGGATCACTTCCCCACTCAGGTTACAAGACCAGCATTGCCCTGATACCAAAATCAGGCAAGGACACCACAAGAAAAGAAAACGACAAGCTAATATCCCTGATGGGCACAGACACAAAAATCATCAACAACATACATTATCAAACCAAATTCAACAATAATTAGAAGGATCATACACCATGATCACTTGGGATTTATTCCAGATGTGTAGATATGTTTCAACATCCACAAATCAATCAATGTGATGCATCAATTAAAGGAAAGATAAAAATCATGGGATCATCTCCATGCATGCAGAAACAGCATTTGACAAAATTCATCTAATGATGATTAAAAGTCTCAGAAAAACAGGTATATATATAGAGAGAAGACACCCCAAAATAATAAACCCCATGGGTAACAAGCCCTCAGGTAACATCGTGCTCAATGGTGAAAACCTAAAAGCTTTTCCCCTAAGATGAGGGACAAGACAAGGGGATGCCCGCTCCTGCCACTGATGTTCGGTAGAGTGCTGGGAGTTCTGGCTGAAAACACTAGGCACAAAGAAAAATAAAAGACATCCAATTAGAAAGGAAGTAAAATTGTCAGTGTTTGCAGAAGACAGGACATTACAGAGAGGAAACTAAAGGCTCCACTACAAGTTTTGTTAGAAGCAGTAAATAAATTCGGTAAAGATGTAGGATACAAAATCAACATAAAATTCGGTTGCATTTCTACACACTAATGACAAACTCAGAGAAGTGAGGGCTCAGGACCAAGGTGTCTTTGGTCTCTCCCAAAGACACACCGAACTCTACAGCTCCAGACAGAGCCACTACTTCTGGGAGGACCTAAGACCAGCAGAACAGACCACACCCGACAAAAAAAAGACAAGAAAATGTCACCGACAGGATGGAGGGGTGGAGACGTGGTTTGGTCAGGACCCACAACCCCGCAAAGATAGAGGTTCTTCCTGAAGAACAAGAGATCTGGGCTCCACAGCTTGGAGACCTGTCCTGGGAAGATGAACCCCCACAGCACCCGGCTTTGCAAATGTTGGCGGCTTCATGCCCGGGAAGAGCTGCGGGACACCAAGGCTGGACCCCCACATCTCTCTCACTCTGAGCCCCAGCGCAGACACAGCAGTGTGGAAAGTGCCTGGGTTACGTGTGAAGGAAATCCACTCACTACCTTAGGGCATTGCCGGAGGGGCAGGGATTCACTGGAATGTTCCCTGGTGATGTATGAACAGGTGGGCACCCTTTCTGGGGGCGCAGGGAAGCAGGGCACTTACCTTCCTCCTGGAAGCCCAGTGCCAGCAGGAATGTCTGCAGTTACTCTGCTGACTCTGCTCGCCCCCCCCGGGGCTCCCCTGAGAACGTGCCCTGCCGACCCTCCGGATAGGCCTGGAGCCCCTCGCAAGTGGCTCTCTGCCCCACCTCATGGGGTGGGTGGGCTCAGCCAGCACTGGAGCCTCAAAAGACCCCGAACCCACACAGCAACGTGCCTGCAACAGTGGTGGCCAGGCCACCCAGGCAGGCAAGCCAAGGCCAAGCTCGCACCTGGCACACCCAGGCAAGACGAGCCGCCGTGGGACCTCACAGGTAATCCCTCTGCAGGACAGCCCCACGCGCCAGCAAGCCCGCACCAACAGTGACCCAGCCGTGACCGCAGGGAGCTCGAAGCCCACACAGGGGACACTCTGAGGGCACCTGGCTCAGGGGACCAGGGAGGTCAGTGCTCCTGGGCCCCAAAGGAAAGCCACTCCTTCAATACTGGGGGAACTAACTGACCGACCCCACAAATCATACTGAGAAGTGGGCAAAATGAGTGCAAGGAATACGTTCAAAATGAAAGAACAAGACAAAACCTCAGGAAAGGAAACAGATAAGCAATTGACCTCATAAAGTGTTAAAACAGCCGTAAGGATACTCAATAAACTTTGTGAAGAACAGACGAACACAGTGAGAACTTCAACAGAAACTATAAAAGGGAACCAACCAGAGCTGAAAAATATATTAACAAATAAAAAAAATACACTAGATAGAATTAACAGCAGACAAGAGGATACAGAACAGATCAGTGATCTTAAAGACAGGGTAGGGACAATCATCCTGGCTGAACAGTGAAAAGATCATTAAAAAATGAAAATAGGCTAAGGAACCTCTAAGACAACATCAAGCATACTAACAATCACATTATAGAGGTCCCAGAAAAAGAGGAGAGTAAGGGGCAAAAAACTTATTTGAAGAAATAATAGCTGGGAACTTCCCTAAGCTGGGAAAAAAGAACATCAGACCCAGGAAACACAGACCCAAACAAGATAAGCCCAAGGAGGTCCACACCAAAACAGGTAATAATCAAAATGTCAAAAATTAAAGAAAAAGAATCTTAAAAACAGTAAGAGAAAAAGCAGCTAGTTATATACAAGGGAAACTACCCATAGAGCTATAAACTGATTTTTTTTTTTTTAGCAGAAACTTTGTAGAAGGGAGTGGTATGATATATTCAAAGAGAAAAAAAAAAAAAAGGAAAAACCAATAGACAAGCATCCTCTACCTGGCAAGGTTATCATTCAGAATTAAAGAAGAGGGGCATCTGGGTGGCTCAGTGGGTTAAGCCTCTGCCTTCGGCTCAGGTCATGATCTCAGGGTCCTGGGATTGAGCCCCGCATTGGGCTCTCTGCAAAGCGGGGAGCCTGCTTCCCCCTCTCTCTGCCTCTCTGCCTACTTGTGATCTCTGTCTGTTGAATAAATAAAAATCTTTAAAAAAATAAAAAAGAATTAAAGAAGAAATAAGAGAAAAATTAAAGAAGTTCATCACTACTAAGCACTACTAAGCCAATCTTACAAGTAATATTAAAGGGACTTCTTTCAATGGAAAAGAAAAGGCCATAATAGAAGAAAATTATAAAAGGAAAAAAGATCTCACAAAAGCACACACAAAGGTAAGAGATCAATCACTTAGAAAGCTGGTATAAAGTTTAAGAAGACAAAAGTAATAAAAGCAATTACATCTACAAAAATTAGGTAAGGATCCACGCAATAAAAATGGGCACTATGACATCATACACATAAAACATGGAGGGGAGAGGAAGACAAATGTAGTACTTCCAGAACGTGCTTGAATATAAGTGACCATCAACTTAAAATAAACAGCTATATACGCAGGATGTTCTCTATGTGCCTCATGGTAACCACAAACTAAAAAACTCAGATATACACAAAAAACAGATAAAGGAATCCAAGCTTAATGCTAAGGAAAGTCATTAAATCATAAATAAGCAAGAAAAGAAGGAAAAGAGAAGCATGGGAAAAACAGCCAGGAAATAACAAAATGTCAACCCATAATATATACCTAGTAATAATTACTTTAAAGGTGACTGAATGGATAAAACACAAAAATCAGGACCCATCTACATACTGCCTACAAGAGACTCCCTTCAGACCTAAAGACAAATACTGATTGAAAGCAAAGGGATGGAGAAAGATATTCTGCACAAATGGAAATGGGGGTTGGGGAAGAAAGCCAGGTTAGCAATACTTACATCAGAAAAAAAAAGACTTTAAAATAAAGACCACACCGGGACGCCTGGGTGGCTCAGTTGGTTGGACAACTGCCTTCAGCTCTGGTCATGATCCTGGAGTTCCAGGATCGAGTCCCGCATCGGGCTCCCGGCTCTGCGGGGAGTCTGCTTCTCTCTCAGACCTTCTCCTCGCTCATGTTCTCTCTCACTGTCTCTCTCTCAAATAAACAAATAAAATCTTTAAAAAAAAAAATAAAGACCACACCAAGAGACAATAAGGTCATTCTGTAATGATACAGGGATCTATCCAACAATAACAAAGTAATTATAAAAATGTCTGCACCCAACATAGGAGCAAACCTGAATATATATACCCAAATATATAAATGTATATACATAAATATATAAAGCAAACATTCATACAAACATAATAAGGGAAACTGACAATAACACAGTAATAGTATGCAACTATCCATTTGTATCAATGGATAAAACATCCAACAGAAAAATCAATAAGGAAACAGTGGCTTTGAATGAATGACACTATTTAGACTAAATAGACTTAACAGGTATTTACAGAACATCCCATCCAAAAAACAGCAGAATATATACTTTTTCAAGAGCAAATGGAAAATTCTTCAGGATAGATCATATGGTAGGCCACGTAACAAGTCTCAATAAATGTAAGAAGACTGAAATTTTATCAAGCATCATTTCTGACCATGACAGCATGAAATCAGAAACCAGTTCAAGGAAAAAACTGGGAAAGCACAAACTCGTGAGGCTAAACAACATGCTATTAAACAACCCATGGGTCAATGAAGAAAACAAAGATGAAATAAAACAATACTTTCACACAAATGAAAATAGAAACACAGTTGTCTAAAATCTATGAGGTGCAGCAAAAACACTTTAGAAGCAAGGTTACAGTGATACAGACCCACCTCAAGGAGAAATAAAAGTCTCAAACAATCTAACCTGATACTTAAGAACTCCAAAAAGAAGAATAAACAAAGTGCTGGGGCTCAGTCAGGCATCTGCCTGCCTTCAGCTCATTCCGTGATCCCAGGGTGTCCTAGGATCCAGCGTATTGAGTTTCCTGCTCATGGGGAGTCTGCTTTTCCCTCTCCCTCTGCCCTCCATTCCCTGGCTTATGCCCTCTCTCTCTCTCTCAAATGAATAAAATCTTAAAAAAAAAAAAAAAAGAATGAGCAAAGTCCAAACTTAGTAGAAGGAAGGAAATAGTACAGAGCAGAGTGAAAATAAATGAAATAAAGACTAAGAAACAATAGAAAAGATCAGTGAAACTAAGAGCCAGTTCTTTGAAGATAAAAGCATTTAGGCAAAGTCATCAAGAAAAATAAGGACTCAAAATCAGAAATTAAAAGAAGTTACAACTAATACCCCAGAAACAAAGGACTAGAGACCACTAGAAACTATTATATGCCAACAAATGGGATTACCTTTAAGAAATGGATAAATTCATAGAAACATACAACCTTCCAGGACTGAAATGAGAAGAAATGAGCTGGGATGCCTCGATGGCTCAGTTAAACAACTGCTTTCGGCTCAGGTCATGATCCCAGGGTCCTGGGATTGACTTCCACATCAGGCTCCTTGCTCAACAGGGAGCTCCTCTGCCTGCCATTTGCTCTACTTGTGCAATCTCTGTCTCTCTGAGAAATAAATTTAAAAAAATGAAAATAATAATGAAAAATTAATATGCAGAAATCTGTTTCACTTCTACACACTAATAAACTACCCAAAAGGGAAATTAAGAGACTACCATTCACACCTGCATCAAAACAAAAAACAAGTCAAACAAATCTAGGAATAAATTTAGTGAAGGTGAAAGACCTGTAGTCTGAAAACTATAAGGTATTAATGAAAGAAACTGATGAGAACACAAATAAATGGAAGACATACCATGCTCATGGATTGGGACAATTAATATTGTTAAAATGTCTACACTACCCAAAGCAATCTAAAGATTCAATGTAATCTCCATCAAATAATCATTGCAGAAATGCAAATCGAAACCTCAATGAGTACCAACTCACACCTGTCAGAATGGCCAGTATCAAAAAAGACAAATAACAAGGGTTTGAAAAGATAGGGAGAAAAGAGAACCTATATTATTGGTGAGAATGCAAAATGGCACCTTCATGATGAAAAACAGTATGGAGGTTCCTTAAAACATTAAACACAGAACTAGCATATGAACTAACAGTTCCACTACTGAGTATTACCCAAAAAAGACAGCAGCACTAATTCAAAAAGATGCATGCACCCCTATGCTTATAGCAGCATTATTTACAATAGCCAAAATATGGAAGCAACTTAAGGGTCCTTTCATCAATAGATGAATAAAAGAAATAGGGTACAGTGTTTGTGTGTGTGTGTGTGTGTGTGTGTGTGTACACAGAGACACATATTTACAAACACACAATGATATATTGTAATGGTAATATACCTAGCCTTAAAAAGAGTGAAATCTCCCATTTGCAGTAACATGGATTGACCCAGAGGGTATTATGCTAAGTGAAATAAGTCTGAGAAAGACAAATTACGCAAAAAAGTACAATTCTAATTATATGTGGAACCAAAAAACCCAGAACAAATGAACAAAAACAAAATAGAAACAGACTCATTGATGCAGAGAACAATCTGTTGGTTGCCAGACAGAAGATAGGGTGGGTGATGAGCAAAATAGGGGAAAGAGATGAAAAGGTACAAACTTCCAGTTACAAGATGACTAAGACACAGAGATACAATGTACAGCATAGGAACAGAGTGACAATATGCAACAACTTCGTATGGTAACAGATGGTAGCAAGATTTATTGTGGTGATCACTTTATATATATATATATATATATATATATATATATATATATATATATTATACATATATATGTGTGTGTGTACACTGGATTGCTATGTTGTACACCTACAGATAATATTCTATGTCAACTAGAATAAAAAAAGAAATTAAGAAACCATCCCATTCACAACTGCACCATAAAGAAAATACTCAGAAATAAATTTAACCAAGAAGGTGAAAAACCTGTACTCAGAACTATTTAAGACTGATGAAAGAAACTGAAGACACACAGAAAAGGGAAAGTATTCTGTACTCATAAATTGGAAGACAGAGTTGTTAATATGTCCATACTATCCAACATAGTCCACAGATTTAATGCAATCCCTATCAAAATTTCAATGGCACTTTTCGCAGAAATAGAAAAAAACATGCTAAAATTTGTATGGAACCTCAAAAGACCTTGAATACCCAAAGCAATCCTGGGAAAGAAGAAAGTGGAAGGCATCCCACTTCCTGTTTCAGTGTATTACAAAGATATAATAATTTAAAAAGTAGGATATTGGCACAACAGAAACAGATCAAAGGAACAGAACAGAGAGCCCATAAATAAATCCACACATACAAACTCAATTAATTTACAACAGACGACAAGAACATACAAAGGGAAAAGGACAGTCTCTTCAATAAGTGGTTCTGGGAATACTGGATAGTCGCGTGCAAAAAAATGAAACTGGACCACTAACTTACCGCATGCAAAAAATTACAGCAAAAAAAACCCCAAAACCTCAAAATGGATTAAAGACTTGAACATATTATCTGAAACTATACAAACTCCTAGAAGAAAGCATAGGCAATAAGCTTCTTGAGATGAGTTTTGATGATTTTTTGAGTCTGGCACCAAAAGGAAATGCCACAAAAGCAAAAATAAATGAGTGGGACTATATTACACTAAAATGCTCCTGCACAGCAAAGGAAACCATCAAGAAAATGAAAAGACAGGGGAGCCTGGGTGGCTCAGTGGGTTAAAGCCTCTGCCTTCGGCTCAGGTCATGATCCCAGGGTCCTGGGATCGAGCCCCGCATCAGGCTCTCTGCTCTGCAGGGAGCCTGCTTCCTCCCCTCTCTTTCTCTGCCTGCCTCTCTGCCTACTTGTGATCTCTCTCTCTCTCTCTCTGTCAAATAAATAAAATCTTTAAAAAAAAAGAAAGAAAGAAAATGAAAAGACAGCCTACACTAAGTAGGAGAAAATATTTCTTCATCATACCCAATATAGGATTAATATGCAAAATATAGAAAGAACTCATACAACTTGATACCAAAGCCCCAAACAATCCAATTAAAAAGTAGGCAGAGAATCTGAATAGACATTTTTCCAAAAGAGACATACTGATTGCCACAAGCACTTGAAAAATGCTCAACATCCCTGATCACCTGGAAATGCAAATAAAACCAAAAGGAGATCTCACCTAATGCCTGTTAGAATAGTAATGATCAAAAAGAGATAATTAGGTTGGTGAGAATGTGGAGAAAGGGGAACCTTTGTACACAGATGGTGTGAATATAAAATTATGCCACCACTGAAAAAAGTATGGAGGGCCCTCAAAAAATTACAAAATAGATTTTTCATATGATCTAATAATTCCACTTCTACATATCTAATAGAAATGAAAACATCATACGTTTGTTCCCCATATCACGGCAGCTTTACTTACCCCAGCCAAGACATTTAGAAGCAACCTAAGTGTCCATCAATGCAAGAAAGATAAAGAAAATGTGGTTAAATACAGACAATGGGATATTCAGCCATGAAACAAGGGAAATCTTGCCATTTGCAACAATATAGATGGATCCTAAGGGCATTATACTAAGTGAATAAGTCCAAAAAGACAACAACACTATTTAATCTCACATGTGGAATCTTTAAACAAATAAACTGACAGTGAACACATTATTGCCAGAGGTGGGGAGTGGAGGGTGATGAGAGATTACTTTAAAACTTCCAGTTTTAAAGTAAGTAAATTATGGGGATGTAATGTACAACAAGGTGACGACAGAAATATTATAGGATGGCATATGGGAAATTCACTAAGATCCTAAAAGTTCTCATCACAAAATAAAAAATTGGGGGAGGAGGGGTCCAAGATGGCAGAGGAATAGGAGACGTTAATTTCGTCTGGTCCCAGGAATTCAGCTAAAGAGCTATCAAATCATTCTGAACACCTCCAAAAAACTGGAGATCAAAGAAAAGAATAACTGCGACACTCTCTGGGAGGTAGGACAGGTGAAGAAGTGAATCCGAGGGGATAAACGGGAAGATAGACCACGGGGGGAGGGGTCGGCTCCAGGCAAGCGAGAGAGCTGCGGAGCACAAAATCGGAACGTTGAGAAGTCTGCTCCCCTGGGGATGTCGCTCCAGTGGCTAAGCAGGGAGATGGAACCCTTGCTGGGTCAGTGCGGTCTCAGGTATGTCGGGGTCACAAAAGACTGCGAGTGCCTGAGTGTGGCAGAGTTGCCAGGTATGGGAGCCGGAAGGCCAGCTGTAGAGACAGAGCCGAGGAGTGGGCTATCCACTCACCGCTGGCATCGGGACCACTGGCGGCTCGGGGTCAATGGGGCGAGGGGCTGCCAGAGGCGCTTATAGCTCTTACAAGAGCTGTTACAGCTCTTCTTCTTCTCTTCTTCACCAGCCTCGCAGACCAACCTTTATGGGGGTGGTTGAGCCCCGCCCCTACACAGGTAGCCAATTGAATCCCAATTCACCCAGTGGATATGCCCACGCCACACCAATTGGACATCTCCACCGGGCCTGCCCCACCCCTCCTTCTGGGGTCCACAAGCTAGTTCCTCTGGGAGGGGCAGGCCCTTACAGAGACAGAGCCGAGGAGTGGGCTATCCACTTGGGACTGCCAAAAACCCCAAAACCGTGATCCCGGGCATAGTCGGGCCACTACTCTTCCAGCAGGGACCCCACAAGTGGCAGATCCGGGTAGAACCCGCCCTACCTCCCAGGGAGGAGCAGCATAGGGATATACTGCAGGAATCTGCTGGGTTTGGAGACTCCAAATGGTGTCATGTGCCAGAGATAGAAAAGCTTGGTCCTGGCCAGGTGAGCACATTCTCCTCCTCCAAAGCTGCACAGGAGGCTTTCGGGAAACAAAAGCTCCCCAGAGCAAACCCCAGCAGAGCAGATTGCTCAGACGGGCCCCTGGCAAGGGCGGTGCAATTCCACCTCCGGCAAAGATATTTGAGAATCACTGCAACAGGCCCCTCCCCCAGAAGATCAGCAAGAACATCCAGCCTAGACCAAGTTTACCCATCAATGAGAACTGCGAAACTTCAGAGCGAGGGGAGTACAGCACATAGAATTCATGGCTTTCCCCCCATAATTCCTTAGTCTTTCAACATTAATTTTTAAAAATTTTATTCTTGGTCGGAGGAGTCAAGATGGCGGAGAAGTAGCAGCTGAGACTACTTCGGTAGCGGGAGATCAGCTAAATAGCTTATCTAAAGATTGCAAACACCTACAAATCCAACGGGAGATTGAAGAGAAGAAGAACAGCAATTCTAGAAACAGAACATCAACCACTTTCTGAAAGGTAGGACTGGCAGAAAAGTGAATCCAAAGCGACGGGAAGATAGGACCGCGGCGGGAGGGGCGGCTCCCGGGCGAGCGGCGGGAGCAACGGAGCAAAATCAGGACCTTTTTAAAAGTCTGTTCCGCTCGAGGGACATCGCTCCAGAGCTTAAACTGGGTGAAGCCCAGGCTGGGGTCAGCGGGCCTCAGGTCCCGCAGGGTCGCAGAAGGATAGGGGGTGTCTGAGTGTCGCAGAGCTTACCGGTATTAGAACGGGGGAAGCCGGCTACAGAGACAGAGCCGAGGAGGTGGACTACTCAGTCGGGGTTGCCTTGAACCGGTCGCAGGCTCGGTCAGCTCGGAGCGCAGCCGGAGGCCAGGGTGACGGGAGTCATTGGGCGCTGTTCTCTGAGGGCGCACTGAGGAGTGGGGCCCCGGCTCTCGGCTCCTCCGGGCCGGACACCGGGAGGCCGCCATCTTAACTCCCGCCCTCCGGACTCTACGGAAAGCGCTCAGGGAACAAAAGCTCCCGAAAGCAAACCCAAGCGGATTACTCAGCGCGGGCCCCGGGTAAGGGCGGTGCAACTCCGCCTGGGGCAAAGACGCTTGAGAATCACTACAACAGGCCCCTCCCCCAGAAGATCAACGGGAAACCCAGCCAGGACCAAGTTCACCTACCCAGGAGTACAGTTTCAATACCAAGGAGAGCGGCGGAATTCCAGAGGAGAAGAAAGCAAAGCACGGAACTCATGGCTTTCTCCCCATGATTTTTTAGCCTTGCAGTTAATTTAATTTTTTTTCTTTTTCAATTTTTTTTCTTTTTCTCTTCTTCTGCTAAATTTTTTTAACTTTTACCGTTTTCTTTTTTAACATTTTTTAAATAGTTTAACTAATATATATATATTTTTTCCTCTTTTTATATTTTTTCTTTATCGGCTTTCTTCTTTTAAATAGTTTCTTTCTTTTTTTTTTTCTTTTTGAACCCCTTTTTATCCCCTTTCTCCCCCCTCAACAATTTGGGATCTCTTCTGATTTGGCTAAAGCATATTTTCCTGGGGTTGTTGCCACCCTTTTAGTATTTTACTTGCTCCTTCATAAACTCTTATCTGGACAAAATGACAAGGCGGAAAAATTCACAACAAAAAAAAACAAGAGGCAGTACCAAAGGCTAGGGACCTAATTAATACAGACATTGGTAATATGTCAGATCTAGAGTTCAGAATGACGATTCTCAAGGTTCTAGCCGGGCTTGAAAAAGGCATGGAAGATATAAAAGCAACCCTCTCGGGAGATATAAAAGCCCTTTCTGGAAAAATAAAAGAACTAAAATCTAACCAAGTTGAAATCAAAAAAGCTATTAATGAGGTGCAATCAAAAATGGAGGCTCTCACTGCTAGGATAAATGAGGCAGAAGAAAGAATTAGCGATATAGAAGACCAAATGACAGAGAATAAAGAAGCTGAGCAAAAGAGGGACAAACAGCTACTGGACCACGAGGGGAGAATCGAGAGATAAGTGACACCATGAGACGAAACAACATTAGAATAATTGGGATTCCAGAAGAAGAGGAAACAGAGAGGGGAGCAGAAGGTATATTGGAGAGAATTATTGGAGAGAATTTCCCCAATATGGCAAAGGGAACAAGCATCAAAATTCAAGAGGTTCAGAGAACCCCCCTCAAAATCAATAAGAATAGGTCCACACCCCGTCACCTAATAGTAAAATTTACAAGTCTTAGTGACAAAGAAAAGATCCTGAAAGCAGCCCGGGAAAAGAAGTCTGTAACGTACAATGGTAAAAACATTAGATTGGCAGCAGACTTATCCACAGAGACCTGGCAGGCCAGAAAGAGCTGGCATGATATATTCAGAGTACTAAATGAGAAAAAATTGCAGCCAAGAATACTATATCCAGCTAGGCTATCATTGAAAATAGAAGGAGAGATTAAAAGCTTCCAGGACAAACAAGAACTGAAAGAATTTGCAAATACCAAACCAGCTCTACAGGAAATATTGAAAGGGGTCCTCTAAGCAAAGAGAGACCCTAAAAGTAGTAGATCAGAAAGAAACAGAGACAATATACAATAAAAGTCACCTTACAGGCAATACAATGGCACTAAATTCATATCTCTCAATACTTACCCTGAATGTTAATGGACTAAATGCCCCAATCAAAAGACACAGGGTATCAGAATGGATAAAAAAACAAAACCCATCTATATGTTGCCTACAAGAAACTCATCTTAAACCCGAAGACACCTCCAGGTTTAAAGTGAGGGGGTGGAAAAGAATTTACCATGCTAATGGACATCAGAAGAAAGCAGGAGTGGCAATCCTTATATCAGATCAATTAGATTTTAAGCCAAAGACTATAATAAGAGATGAGGAAGGACACTATATCATACTCAAAGGAACTGTCCAACAAGAAGATCTAACAATTTTAAATATCTATGCCCCTAACGTGGGAGCAGCCAACTATATAAACCAATTAATAACAAAATCAAAGAAACACATCGACAAGAA